>NW_026018508.1:8895658-8937748 GCF_020466585.1 Dendroctonus ponderosae
CCCAAATGGGGCTCCCATTTACTGAAATACCATGAATTTCGATCCCCCATTCCAAACGTGAGTACCCCAGGCCATTTCCGTTACAATATATATATCAGTTTGCTTCACTTTTTTAAGTAAATACTTCATAAAAAAACATGACATTCTTACCTACAACAGACATTCACGAAGGCTTCCTTGCTCTAAGAACGATCGAAATACGGATGTCAGATCCAACAAAATTAAGCGGTTGATTGATTTATTCAATCAATCGTTGATTGACTTGATCGAGAGAATTACATTTTAGTGATTCTTACTGACTACCAACAAGATCAAAATCTACTTTCACAGCTTGAGCTGAATTCTAAGTCACGAAAAAATCATGTATACAACCTGAAATTTAGATTAACTGATAATTGATAAGCTCTCTCATGATAACATTATCAATAAAGGTAATTTGAGATTGTTAGTTGTAAGTTTGTCTTTAACCTCTTTAACCTACCTGGATTGGTTGTTACCTGCCACCACTAGGATATTCAGTTATTAATTCTATATGTCAGAAGTGTTTGATTGAAGTGATTGTAATCAAGAAAAGAATCCTCTCGGTAAGCACGGTTCTCAATTATTAGCTGTTTACCTACTAACATGGTTAATCATTCATTCATTCATCTGATTATAATCTTTCTAGCCTAATTACATTAGCAAATATATCTTATTAGGTCATCCTATCGGAGCACTAATATTGTTTAGAAACATTGCTTATTATGACTACCAGTTAAATATATTTAAACCTCAAAACTAAATTATGAATGTCTGTTGAAAAGAAAATATATTTTACTAATTTAGTCTAAAATTTATGCAATTGAAATCGGTATTTTTTTTTATATTTATTATGAAAACGTAGTTAGTAATTGTACAATATTGCAGTTTTAAAAAATCTCTCTACTAACTGAACGTATTTTTCAGATATCATTTTGGGAACCATGGTAGAAGTAGAGCTGCCCACAATTCAGAAAAACTGGGTTAAACGGTCATTAACCGCTACCTGCCTTATCAGTTATCTCATTGTTATCACTTATATTGGACTAGTCCCAATATGGGTTTCAACGATGGCCATTCAAGTAAAATGCTTCCAGGAAATAATTACCATTGCATATGACAAGAAACGTCTTCCAGATATTCCATTATTTCGAACGCTAAATTGGTATTTTCTGTTTGTTGCTAACTATTTTTTAGGTGGGGAAACTTTTTCCCAGTATTTAGATGTATATGCGGCAAAGTACTACCTTCTTGCCAAACTATTTCAATATCATCGATTTTTGTCGTTTTGTTTGTATATGAATGGTATTATATGGTTTTTAAATCTACTCAGAAGAAAAGTTATCAGGCAGCAATTTAGTCTCTTAGCGTGGGTACACTTCTTGTGTATCATCATAGTGTTGCAAAGCTACATGATAATTCAGAATCTTTTTGAAGGATTGATATGGGTAGTTATTCCTGTCACTCTAGTGTTTGTTAATGATATTTTTGCTTACATTTTTGGCCGAATCCTCGGGAAGACGCCTTTGATCAAAGTTTCACCCAAAAAAACTCTTGAAGGTTTTCTTGGTGGGGGCATTGGAGCTTTAGTTGTGGGTTTTGCTATTGCGTGGGCTTTATGTCATATTGACCATATGGTGTGCCCTACAAAATTTATTATTTCTGCAGAACATTCTATTAAAATGTCTACGGAATGTAATCGCTCTATCATTTTCAGTCCGACCAGTTACAATTTCGGTCCGGTTTCGTTAAATTACTACCCGTTTTTGAAACATAACTTTATTTTAACACTGTTTGCCTCTATTATTGCTCCCTTTGGAGGATTTTGCGCTTCTGGGTTTAAAAGAGCTTTTAAAATGAAAGACTTTGGAGACACTATTCCTGGACACGGTGGAGTAATGGATAGATTCGACTGCCAATACTTAATGGCAACTTTTGTGAATGTGTATATCGTCAGCTTTGTACGAAATTATAGTGTGGAAAGGATGTTTGCTAAATTTTCCAATTTAAATGACGAAAATCAACTGAAACTATTTAGCTTACTTAAACATAATTTAGAGAGCCAAGGCATATTGCAAAGCAGTTAAGATATTAGGTTTGCTAGGTTTCTGTGAAGTATTCTCTATATTCTATTAGTTCAGTATTTTGATTTTCTTTAAGAATGTAGAAGCACAGCTTAAATATTGGTTGGAGATGGTGATAAATATGAGACTGAAATAAACAAGGTAAATTACCACCTTGTTATAGACACGTTAACTAGGTAAACATGTAAATATATAATAGGCTTCTCTGAAAGTCTGGTCATTACTTGCTTATTATTGTTATGTAATTTTAAGGGATACTAGAATTTAAAATAATAATAAATACATCATTTATTATCATTGTTCAAATTAAGCGTACTATAGAATATAAATATAATATAATAGCAAAATATAACCTTTTTTTATATTATAAATATTATTATATTATTATAAATATTTTAGAATTGAAGTAGTTTTCGTTTAGAAAAATATTCAGTCTCATATTTTAGAGAGTTTAAGTGCACGTTTAATACGGGCGTTTTTGATAGATTAATAGATTCTAGGTAAAATGTCGAGTAACTTTGTTGCCAGCCGATAAACGTATTTTTTGGCTTGGATTGTTCCCTGCAATATAATAAAGTGACTGTAATATTTTGTATGTTTTTCACTTAGTGGGATTTCCACGAAAGTATGCAATTTCCATGAAAACCCGAAGAATTGGGTATAGGATACCTGTATAGCATTCCATGTAAAATAATGAATTGAAATTCTATAAATTTTGGATCTGTTTCTGTCATAAAATACAGGCTTCCATTTAAATTAAGCAAGTTATTACCGTTCAAAAGGTTCAATTTTGGGACATCTTGTATGACGTAGTCGAATTTTCATTAATTTAACATGAAGCAGCATCTATTACTAGGAGGAAGGTGAAATTTGTTGTGAAAAAATTGTAAGCTCTAGGCATGATAAATCTTAATAAAACTCACATTTATGGCGATCGCAGACACTAATAACATAATCATATACAAGGCATTCCATTTAAAAAAATGCAGTTTTGGGTTGAATCTAGTAATTGGGACACCCTGTACAGTGGAAAATCATTTTAAAATGTACCCCACCGGACCTCCTTTTATCCGTAAAATTATAATTTTTTCAAATTAATTAGTTCAACCACGATCTTCCTTGTCGTATAATCTGAATAACCCTGTACAATACCATCATGTGGTTAGTTCAAATGGAGTATACAGACACGACAGAATATATTTCCCGCCTATCACTAAGCATGACAAAACTAAAGCGCTTTAGCATCAATGGCCGATCCAGTTTTGAAATCAGGGGGTTAATTAATTTGAGATTCAGTCCGAACAGCTAAGTTCTCCTCTTCCATTGACGCTCTAAGATAATTACATCCATAAACTCAAAAAGGATAAAACAGAAACGCATCCAGCTGTTTCATATAAATTGAGCAAAATGCTAAATCGAGAGTTTCATAAAAACCGAACAATAGTTTGAGAGTAAATGCTCTTTTTTTTATTTAGCACCAAAAAGTTGATTCCGCTCCATGATAGAAGATGTTTATATTTGCCTGGAAAACCTGTTTTGTTCACGCCGACCATCCAATCTAATTGCAACCAAAACTTGCGCTCGAAAATATTTGCGTGCGAACATTCACTTTCTACAAAACAATCAACAATAAAAAAAACTGAAATCGCACTGCAAATGACTCATTCATCCAAAGGGACAACCAAGCAAACAATTATTTCACTTTAATTCTGTAGTTCGCTGCCTTCGGAAAGTAGTAAAAGACTCAATATCGCTTGAGTTTTTTTTTTGGAAAAGGTGGTACGGGAAGTGAAAAAATAGGTCGTCAGTCTTTTGTGCATAACCTGCGTATGATACAGGATGATTTAGTACCATTAAGTTATCTGCTAACTCAAAGATTACAGTTTTCAATAGGGAGTGGATCTTTATTGTTTGTTGAAGTGTAATGTGGGTTCTCTGATGGTTAATGGGTAGAAAATGGAAGATAGGGGCGCCAGCTTGCACTAACCTGGTAAATATGATTTATAATCTTTAAATCCTTTAGCTAGAACTTTGAGTTTAGTTTTTCGAGAAGCAACTGATTTTTATGGCAATTTTTATTTCGCTTTAATGCCTCTGTTCATTTCAAATTATTAAATTTTTGACTAAGTTTATGTAATACTAAATAATGTTTTTTTTTCTTTCCAGGTGGCTCGATGCAGCTTTTGGTAAGTTTGGCATTATTTTGCCCCTGGTTGCCATGTAGGAATACAGCTTTAAGTCCCATATTATTGACTTGTATTTTATCATATTGCTGCATGTCATATTTGTTCGACAACGAACGATGAGGGACGTTCTGTTTTCCAATTTTATTACCGTAAAATACATTTAAACTTGGCTATTATACGTTAACGAATCATATTTTTTCCAGAAGATAATTTTTACTGTTTTGGAAGGTAATTTGTGTCATTTCCGGTTTTTTCTTCTTTATAGTACCTACACCTTGATAAAACAAGATTGAATTGTTCTTGAATTCTCAATTGGACTTTTCAAATTAAAAATAATTTTACCTCAATTTTAAAAAAGTGACTTGCCAGGTTTTCTAAAGTGGACTGTTATTATCTAAACCTAAAAAACGCTACATCTGAAAAAAGTCGTACTGATGTGAAATACACTATATATTGTTATCTAAAGTAATTATTTACATTTAACTAAATCACTCAAGGGTGTTGTTCTTGTGTTGCGGTAATAATAGTTAGTTTTTCGGGGAAAAAAATCGACGTTTTTTTTATTTTCTGCGATCTGTAGGTGTAGTAGAAGTAGATGGCAACTAGGGATCTATTTTTTCTTTGATAGCATTTACGCTGCTCGCATGTGCAGATTTGCGGATTTGATGAGGATAATTTTATAGAATGGCTTTTTCGAAGTTAAAGCTTATTTATTTTCGTACGCTTTAGAATTTTCCTCGGATAGAACGGGTAGGTTTTTCCAGTGCTTCTATTTATTCACTAACAACGGCGTTGCCTTATTGACTTAGCGAAATAAAGGGATCCGCATCCTCTTGAGGCAGCAACGGAAACATAAACGCAATAAATACTGTTTAATACGGAATTTGACCTTAATTCTAACCCTTTATTATCATTTAATTCCTATGTTTATCAAATTGTTCAATTTAATTTATAGGTGATCCTTCTTTGAGACATTTGGGTCCAATTAAATATTACTTTATTTATCATGTACACACAGAGAAAGACACTTAGAGAAAAACCAAAATTAAAAAGCCTCGACAGTCAAAAAGTGAAATTCTTCCAAAAATTCGGGTACTCGGCTTTAAATTCACTGGTAACTTTTTGCTTGGAAAATCTATTCGGTATTGAAGTGTTCATAAATGTGAACTTTTTCAACTAATATTAAGTTCTCGATAGCCTTTTTTTGAAATAAAGATGTTTACTACTACTACTATTAAGTTCTCAAAGATGTTTTTCAAAACGTTGAGGTCGAACTCGTTTTGCTCCCTTGCTGTTGCTACTATCCAATTTGTAATTACATTGTTGAAATCCTTTTCCAAGGGCAATCCTCCTTCTTTGAGGAGTTCGGCATAGTAAAATGAGAAATATAGGCAAACAGACATTTTCAAATTTCTTGCTACCTCTACTTGTGCTCATACATTCGTTGAATAACGTCAACTGGATCACATAATTTTTAAGATATTAAAAGTAATTTCAGAAGTTATGGAAGCTTGAAAAGTCAGGAACAAAATATATCGGCCCTCAAAGAAATATAAAGTATATAGCAATGAAAAAAGCTCACCAATATTTTTTTAAAGCGTAGCGACCTCTAATTTCTATTTATTATGATAATTCATATGAAATATCAGTTAAGTTTTTGGTTGGGACGTCTCAAATTTAGAGTGATGGAAAGATCAGTTTCTTTATGTTTTTTTTATGAATTGAAAAGAGTGCTTTTTTTGTATTGTGTTTTGAGACGTAATTCGAAATATAGCACGCCTGAGGGGTCTTACCTAAAAAGCTCTGTCTAAGCAAAACTGCAATTAGTAATTAATATGATTTTACAATAGAAACCTGACGTTTTAATAGCAATCCTAAAATCGTTTTACACAGCTTGTAGGAAACAGAATATTATGATAAAAAATAACATATTTAAGTATAAAATGTGGAATGTAAATATTTTTAATACCTTATTCAAAAGAAACGAACTGAACTAAAAATTTTTTGCAATTAATTTAGCCATTTAATTACCTTTACTCTTAAAAATCCAGATCGTTTAGGTTCCGCTTGGAAAAGATAGCATAGCTCATCGTCCGAAAAGTCAAGGAAACATTTCTAATTTAACTTGGTATACCTTGCAAACTTCTTTTACAGCTGAAGTTACAGATTATAGATATATTTTGATAAGAAATTAATATTTAGCAAAAACACTTGCTTTCAACTACAAATAGACAAGGAAATTTGGTCTTTGAAGCAACTTTTCATATACGCCACTGACTTCGATTATTATCTACAATACAAAAACCAGTAAGTTCAAGCTTTACTCACCGACTGGCAGCTATCTGAGTCATTTCAAACAATATCCGCTAATAACATCGCCAATCCTGCACTAATTAGGCTCAGGTAGGATTCCTTCGAGAACGATCTGCTAATTTTCAATGCTGGAAGTTACTATATAATAATGCAATGAGTTTCAGCTAAAGAGGATACGTAATACTGGAAATTGTCAGGTCTAATAAATTGCAATTCCGGCACCAATTGAGAAATAAAGCAAAATAAAAATAAATTGGATAATCCAAAGAATAAAAAATATAATATTCGTCATAAAGTTAAGAAACAGTCAATTGTTTTTCATTGGCTTGAGTGACCAGAAGTTACATTCTGTTGGTAGTTAAGGTAAAGCATAGTAAAAATGTATAAAAATTTATAGTTTACCTTTTTTAATTGATTGAGATTTAATTTGATGTTTTCTAATACCATTAATGTAGCTGGTAATGTGATTAAAGATTCCTTCAAGTGAACGCTATCTTTCTACTCTCGTCATGTTTTTTATCAATTCTTACCGACTTTTCCTATAATTAGTTTAAAATTGAAACAATTCTCTAAATCTTGGAACTTATTAAACCGATCACTAATTTGAAGATAATTGAAACCTTAGGTATTATCCGATTGAATTCCGATCTTGGAGAGACATTTGCGCGAGTTTTTCAATGATTACTAATCGGTTATTTATTGGTCATGAATTCCATGCACCACTGAATTATTTATGGGCTTTGCCACTAGCTCTTTATATTTTTAAGTCGTTGGAAATTTCTTGCCAGATGCTCTTCGGAAAATGGTCAATAAATATTCTATATATATATTTTTGGTAAAAGTACCACAAAATAAATTTTTAAATACCTATTTTAAATCAGAAATAGTTTAGAACTATTCTTTAGTGTCATTAAATCACTTCAAATTTATCTATTTAATTAACTGGAGTTGAAATATTGAAATATGGTTCGTCGACATTAAAGCGTTAAAAATATTTTGAAAAAGTATCTATTTAGTCGAATATTGCAAACGATGGTATCTTTTCTCTATAAATCAAATTTGGCTTTCCAGAGCTTTCCGTTTAACATTTCAGAATACCAACTGTAAATTCAACTAAATTAGTATTTTTCGGTCACAGTTAAATATTTTTTACTGAGGTCACGTATTAACATCCAACATAAGTTTATTCTAGCTTTAAGTTTTCCTGAAGACCGTAGCAGAAAATAGGAAATTAGGGAGTATAGTGAAAATGTTCAAATATAATTCTTGAAAAATGTAAGGAACTGCATCAAAGGGATATAATCAAGATATATTTGGTAACAATGTTTTTAATTCGATTTTTTGGACTCAGAAATGTGCTGCTTTATGGGCAAATAAACATGGGCAACAAGTTTACGGATGGAAATATTTCTCACTCTAGTAAATGGAACATAACTTAAAAATGTAATTGTTTATTTAAGTTTTCTTTAATAACATGTGTTGTATAGCCATGGGTTCTCAAAGAATTTCACGTCTTCTGTCCAAGAAACGATTTCGGCCAAAATGTGATAGTTGATAGAACGACATGGATGTAGCTTGTCTGCAATTATTAGTTGAGCGTGACATCAGCATTCCATAATGCAGCCGCAGCAACTTTCAGTTTCTTCGATAACTCTTACTTCCCAATATGATTCAATCGTGGTCCACATTGTGTGTGTTTTGTTTTGATCAATTCCTTCCCTCAGGTAAAGTAAACTTGATACATTTTCGACCTTTTTATATATTTGAGGCTTAAAAAAGTGGACTGGATGCACTCTGGTTATCTCCCTCGAGGGACCAACGAACAAATAAAACTTAATTTTAGCTAACAAATAAAGTTCTAAAGTTCAGCTATATCACAATTTTGTCAGTGCCAAGATATGACTAAAATTCTGGTTAGGATTCGAAGCAGTAACTTCCGGAATTGTGTACATTTTTAAAGATATCATTAGAGCTCTTCTTGCAAAGTTTTCCAAATTATAGTTTACCATTTAATGACCAAAATGGTTTCCCCTAAAGCATCATGCATATTGTGTTTCACATTAAATAAGCTAATTATACTTATCTTGATTTACTGCAATAAGTTAAATAAAACAAATATAAGAACCTGCACAAATAACTGAAATCCATCAGTTTGTATATCTACAGTAAACATCAAAGTAGGCAACCAAATCACTAAAATAATATCTGTATTAAAACGTTTAATAAAAGGCATATAATTTGGATGGCTTGCTGATGCGAAACCGATATTTAGGAAGTCAATTAAGGTGAGATTCGGTTGTAAACGAACTAATGACGATTATGCGCAGGCAAAATAAAGCTGAGATTCGTTTTGGCACATCTCAGAGGGTTCAGAGAAAAAGTCGAACTGCATGGAAGTTTCATTATTAGGCTATTGATTTTGAAAATCTTAAACAATTTTCTATCAAATTTCCATGCAGTTTCTTATGCTTAGTGATAAATTAATTTCTTAATAATATACAAATATCATACTTACGTACATATTTTCTAAGTGAAAAACATAAGGTTTTTTACATTTTCTTAATTGCTATTTATGATTTTTGCCCTATTGGCTGAACATGGAAATACATTTTCCGAAAGCTTCAAAAAGTTGGTTTGAAGAATCGTGTTGATTTATTATTGCGTTTTTGTCAATTTTGCCAATACCTTCTCTTATCTGATTGATAGTTGAACTCTAGTTACTGTTGATGGCGTAACAAATTCGAATGGTATTTTAAAAACTGAATCTCTAATTCAGTGCTTTGCAGCTGGAGATGTGGATACATTTGCGTTGTTGTATTTTTAAAGTTGGATCATGTTGCGCATTCTGTTTGGGCTAGTTTGGGTTAAGAGGACCGAGGTCTTTTGACTAGTTGGGTGAACTCGGTTTCCAGTCACGAGAGAGTTTTCAGAGGCCGAAACGCATTGAAGTTTAAGAATTACTTGTGTATTTTAGATAAAAATCAAATCAAAAAAGTTTTTCGGTGCATTAACAGTAAATTTATTTTAATGTACTCTCTCGAACACATCTGATCGCTACCGAGGTAAAATCGAATGTCTGATAATCACGGGAATATTATCTCCATAAAGAATTACGTACAAGATTCCTGTTCCTGAATTGAATTCCTGTTGATTTCTATCTGTGCTATTTTCTGCGATTTGCTAACATCGATTGACGTTATTTGTGTATTAGAGTCATAAGTTGTTAAAGCTATGTATTTTATGACGAGAGCGACACAAGGTGGTCGTACAAAAGTGTGACAAAATTCTCTGTCATATTTAAGCAAAAATATTGCGTTTTGGGCGAAAGTGTCTTATCCGGAAGTTAATAGTTCCCAAGGTACTAGAAACTATTAACTCGCAGTACCGGTTCTCTTTGTTTTAAATAAATTCTTAACCCGTTTTACTATAACCAAAAAACATAATTTTTTGAGGATTTTTTGTAGAATCACTAGAGGTTTCAATGTAAAATATCTCGAAACGGGTGAGAGATATTGACTTGAACCAAGTACACATGATTGGAATAGGAAGCAAAAATGCGCTATTTTAAAAGCAAACAAAATCTTATGCCTAAAGTGACTATAGATTATTGCCGTGAGCGCACTCTATGAAGTGCAAGCTACGTAAAGGATATTCGGATTCATTTATTTAAAAAACGCCCTAGTACATTTTTTTGCTAATGGTAAAACTAGTTAAAAATTTATGCAGAAAAAGAGAAAACTTTGTTTTCACTTTGACATTTTGTACCTCGGACACTATTAACTTTCGGATCAGACAAATTTGTCCGAACTGTAAAATTTGCACGAACGGCAAAACCACCCTGTAAAAATAGGTTCAAAAGCGAGTCGGGTGAACGAAACGAAAAAACTGTCGAAAGTTGTTGTTAGTAGTTTAACACAATATTATTGAAGTTTTCCTTAGGGATGTTTTCGTGTCATCTCTAGTTTGCTATTTAAGCAAAATTGTCTCCATGACCTGCAAAATTTGGAACTCAAGTATATTCTAACATCTTCCAAAGTTGGACAGTAATAACTAATTGGGCAAAACGACGTAGATTTGAAATAGAGGAATACACCAAATAAACTATATTGGGAAATTTTGGTTTTACGGTATCTTAAAATTTGGTCCTTAAGGAAATAGGGAATTCTATTAAAATCCGCCCAAACATTTAGAAAACAATAGAGCCAATTGGCTGTTGGTTAGCAAAAAAATTGGCCTCCTTTTATTCAAGCGGCTAACGGGGCTGACTTAGAAAGCACGAGAAAATGCGGTTGACGAAATATGGTTTATTTATCGAAGTCACCAGTTATTGTAGAAGCCAAATTATTTTTTATGTAGTCATTTGGCAAGCAATTAGCTTAGCTAAACACCACAAATGACAAGTTGCAATTTTTCTACGGAAAAAAATAATTAATTATATATTTTACTATTACCAGACATATCCGAATTACACCTTTGTTGTGGTTGGTTTGTTAACTGAGCCTTTGAAAGCTTTAAATGCATAACAATGTCGCAAAAGTATGCAAGCAATTTTACCTGGTTTGAGGAGACTCCATTTCCGTGATTTTGGTGAAATTGTTTGACATCATAAACACTAGAAATGCACGGTATCTTCTTCATTGCAACCAAACTGATCTTTCTGAGAAAGTGGAAATTTTATTCACTTTTTCCATCAGAAAACGTTTATCAGTTTTGGGATGTAGTACCTATACAGTTTTGCAAGAACGCTTATAAAACAAGACTACGAAGTGAAGTTCAGATTAATATATCATTGCGGTGGTAAAACAATTGAAATAGTAGGTTTTGAATTTTAATCAATTGCTCATATTACACGTATGATACTATGATGATTACTTTTACGATTAATGTGTTGTTCAGATTCGCAACACAAAGACAGCAAATTATACACACATTTACAAAACGATTCTATCTTTCAAACACTAAAAGTAAAAATGTTGAAAAGCGGTGGTGTAAGTTAGCGCTTCAAAAACATCACTCACATCATCACTTTGAATACCATGTGCACCATATTTGACCACCAACAAATTTACTCATGTTCATATAGAACATTTTTTTAAATGTTCTAAAGCGTGTTGTTTTCAGGAGTAATGGAGGTTCGGAAACCTATTACCTATGATATATCAGACAGAGCCAAACAAAAAAATGCAAGACTAAGTTTTTATGTTAGTAGAAAGTAGAAGACTTTCTTTAATGAAACGGATGATTTATTTCATAAACCAAAGTTATAATTATAATTGAAAAAAACTGCTAAATGAAGGTGTATTCTCATGTAGATTTTGAAGGTTTCAATATTTATAAACATTATTATATTAGAATGCATCCGTGAAATAAAAACCACCCGTATAGTTTGCTCAGTCCTCAGCATCCTGTGCGGCCTTTACCTGGCTGCAGGGCCGGCTCGCTAATTACAGGCCCGCATGACCGGTACGCCCCTTCCCGACGCTTGACCGGGCTTCCCTGGGCGACCACAAGAATTTATGAGAATTAAATCTTTCGGTCACAAATAAACTCTTAATCTTGTAGCATTCCTGTAATGATGTATACCAGCTTTGAACACAGAAAATAAATGTAGATTTTGGCACAATTTTACTATTGTCATTTTGCTGATTATTTGCTGGGTTTCGCAAATTAAAAGCGCGTAATTTACGTTTGTTGCCCAGGAAAAAATGTATGGAAATATTATGTTAATTCAGGGTATACGGTGCTACATTATAGAAAATTGTGGAAAATTGAAACTAGGTAGACATGTGTTAGTATTAGCAGGATTAACACAACATCGGTTTTTTTTTGAGGTTGCGAAGGTTCTAAGGACTTGAATGCAAATCTGAAGCAAGTGGCCCAAGTGATTAAACAAACGTACAACCGTAATATGGTAATTATGAATAACCTTAGTACTGTGTGCAACCGTCAGCTAGCACGCCTACTTCAAGAAGAACTATTTTATTCAAGTGTTCACCACTTCAGGTACTGTCTATTGGTTTAATTTTTGCTGCCATTGCATAGTTCGTCTTGGAGCTATGTGGGTGTTCCCTTCTGTGCCATAATTGTGACCGCATCTAATTTTTCTTTAAGTTCTAATATATTGAGGTACCAGAACGAATTTTAGACACCCTGGTATTCCTTTTGAAATCAAAATCACAATGAACGTTTTGAACCGTTTAGAGGGTGTCCCACCAGGAACCGTCGCAATCAATATTTGGCAAACTATATTCAGGAGATATTTGAAAATTGGACAGTGACCAGTGCGCCCAAGTCATTGGGGCAAGCGATCTAACATATTTTCAAGATCGCCCCACTTCCGGTTATCCCGGCTTTTTGAAATAGACAACCTTATATTTAATTTTAATACTGAATAACATAGGTAAAATTATCATGAAAATTATGTATCATCATCCAAAATGGCAATTTCTATTGACATGGTTTTCGTATATAGTTTTGGAGAAAATCGAATTTTCAGTTAGAGAGACTTAAACTACCACCCACATTGTTTGCACACTTATTTGCCCATAATTCCGCAACTCTTGGTAATAAACGCTGAATGTTGGCAACCGTTCGACTGATCCATTTGCGCGCACCTCCACTCTTTGGCCCGCAACTTTGTTAAATGTCAAGATATTTAAAAAGTTCTAAAAACCCCAAAAAACCCAAAAAAATTGGCTGTAGGAACTATTGCAGCCTCAAATTGGATAGTGGCAACAGCAAGGGAGTTAAACGAATTCGAACTCAGAGAGTGTGAAACCTTTGAGATTTGAGCACTTAATATTAATTAAAAAGTTAACATTTATGAATACTTTAAAGCCAATTTTACTGTGAATTTTATTTTCTGGCTTTTTATTTACGATGGGTAGGTTGCTAACCTACTAATCCTTGATACTTGATTTCCGCAAATTGGCGCCCTATCCTCCATTGTCAATCCATTAGATTTAAAAAAGAACACACTACACTTAAACACAATGTGAACACACACGAAGTTGAAAATAAATGTGGATTACACTCAGCAGTTAACAGGCAAGATGATCGACGGCATTTGCCTAAATGGCACCAAATCGGTCCATTTATCCCGTTTATGAGCAAAGGACCGACGACCAATTTCGTCCGTCGCCCACAATAAACTGAATGAAATGTTCAGCTTTTAGCAAAAACTCGTGCGATATTATTTGAAAACTCAAGATTTGTGAATGTTTCATTTTAAATTCACTATTAAGCATGGGCGTGCGGTGACATTTTAAAGAAGGGAGGCAATTTTTAAATACACTTTACCTACCGCCACTACTTGCCCTAAGTAACATGTTACGCAGTGTAAATCAAACGCACAGTTCGGTTACAGTTAATTTAAGTCTAACCGGCATAATAGAGAGTTATTGGTAGCCCAATACGTTCATGCAGTAATATAATTTGCGCTATTTTGACACATACGCCTGCGCAAATCAGTCTAAAAAATAAGTACCGCAAAATTAAAGTACTATTCTGTAGTATTTGTGCCCCGATACTGCACATTTTATTTTCTACCTTAAACTGGCAGTTGACGTTTCTGACGTCCGCTTGCAGGTTATTTCATTATAAACATAACCCAGTTTCACCCATATGCAATTGACTACTTGTTTACATATGTAAACATTACGTTTCACTACGTATTAAATCTTATAATACTTATACAATTGGTTCAAAATGACACATTTTTGCAGTCTCGTTGAATGCTCAATGCGTGCTGAACGAGATACGGTTTTTTTCGATTTTAGCGAGACATAGAAGAGACTGATTATTTGAATGCTTTGTTTATTGAACGTCGAAATGCTTGGGTTAAGGCTTTAAAACGGGTGCCTCTAAATGAAATCTATATGAGAAATGATCGTATTTGCTTAGGACATTTCATAACAGGAAAGTACTTTTACTTTACGTACTGTTTATGTTTGATTGAAGAAAAACCAGCTGCCTTGGAAGACAAAACTAATCCACATGTGTTGCCTAACTAAAATTCAGGATACATTTCTAGTCTCCAACCAGGTCAATCGGCCTGCCTACTCCCTATTAAAAATATTTTTAAAAAGAGCCAGAGTAAAGCCAGTGGTTGGTTGTTATACATTAAAGGGTATAATGTTTTTAAGCTGCTGTTTTTAGGTCCGAGCTGTAGTTGTTTCTGCATGATCCACAAGAATTTGATAATGTTTCAGAATTTATTGAAGAAATTTGAGCAAAGCAGATTTATTGAAGCTGTGTTAGTGAGTCAGTTCAAACTGATGTACCTTACTGAAGAATATTCAAGTCGTGTTTTTCAGAATTTAGATTTTTGCAATTCAATAATGTGCACCTTGCAAGCAAAAGTTCAAGTGATGGATGTAAATGAGAATTATGTTAAAAATAAATGCTTTATCCCTAACGTGTCTAGCTGATATCTCTTGAATGGTGCCAGACTCAGCATCCTTGTAAACTTGTAAATCTTATAAGCCTTGTGCTGTAATCCAATGTAAAAACTATGGCTTTAAATTAAGCAATTCACCAAATACGTCGTGATGTTGGGGAACTTATAAAAAGCAAGCCGTAATGACAGGGGGGATCAAGCAAGGGTCGAAAACTTCAATTTGTTTGAATAGAATGCATTTCATGACATAGTTATTCTCATCGGACATTTGTTCTAAAGAAAAATATTCACTTTCCTCAGTCTGATAACCATCCCTGTTTATAAATATAAGTATTATCAACAATTTAATATTTAAGTTCATTTTCACTTGCTCCGTCTATGACTGCGGCTTCTAGAATTTTCTTCATTATAACAATTAAGCGTAAATGATAAAACAGTAACCAAAATCAAATTGAAAAGGTAAATAATAAATACACCAACGTAAAATTATTAATAATAAATTGTGTAAGGTTAGGTTACACAATAACACATTTTTAATACTGAAAGCTGCGAACTAGGCATTCCAATAACTCTCATTTTGTTACAGAAATAACGCAAATGCAGTACTAAAATAAGGAACAACTTTAGTACTGCATGACAGTATTTAGCATGGCCAATAACTCTCTATTATTATTTGTCAAATAATAATAGAGATTTTAAATCAGTGAATTGGACCTCTCAACTGTTATTTTTTAAACACGTTGTATTAATAGTTTTTTAAATGTTGTCAAAATTGCATTAAGTCTTCCTGTATAAGTTGTTTCATGGAAGGCAAATAAGTTAAAGGCAATTATAAATACTGTATTAACTTATGAACGAATTTTCCGTGCTAGTTTTCCTATTTTTGGGCAGAAGCCGGCTGTTTGTTTAGTATTGAGTTTTCTTCTAATTGCAATTCCCACTAATTGAAATTCCTAGAATATGTTCCTCTTTATTAAACACGCATTAATAGCAAAAGTGCTCGAGAGCGTATTAATGCTACAATTCCTCTTATGTTCTCTACAGAAATCAACCTGTGAAACGCTATTAAGTCATTAAAATCTTTTACGGTATTATAAAATCGGCCGTAAGTCGATAGCGTTCATGGACAGATCGCTTTACAATATCACTTTTCATAATCTGAAGGAATTCTGGGCATTTAAAGGGAGCATTTTTTAAAAAGGGAAAACGACTTGATGTCGATGTTTCCGAAAGATATTCGAGTGAAATATTCAAGCGGAATATCACAAAAATTAAATTAGTTCGTTACGGCATTCCGGCGAGAAGCGGGGAATTCCCTGCATTCTTGAGAGATGCGTCGAGGAAAAGGCCGATTATATGCCCGTGTTGAATTGTTTGAATACCCAGATTTGGGGCTACTTTGTATTAAAATATGTACAGGTTAGTAAAGGAAAGGCATATCAAAAACAACAACGTTATCATCTAATAAATTTGTCCAATATTTTAGGAGATATCATATTCATTTTGAGTAATAAAAATACCTCAAAACAGGTAATTTAAACTATTCTTGAACAATGTTTCGTTCACTTTGTGGTAAGAAGATCCCTCGGTAACAGTAATATCAACGTTTCTGAATTTTATCATGAAAGTAGCTAGCGAAAAGAAGTTAGCGAAATGAAACTGTCTGGGCATTGCGTTGTGCAAACCAAACTGAAAATTAATTCGTTTGCTTAATATGTTGATGATTGTTAGTAACCGTAATATTGATTTGTCTAATATATTACCAGAATGGCGTAGTTAATACTCATCAATTTGCGGACATCAATACGACATTTTTTTTATCCCGCCTTGTGGCTGTAGCCATCACCAGATCTCTGAAAAGATACTGATGACTTTAAGATCTAGATGTGTTACAATCGTCAAATCAATCGATGTTGATGTACATTTTGTGGAAGAAAAATTAAACTTAGTCACAAGTTGACAAATGCTTGTTATTCTTGATAAAATCTGTAACTATCTGATAATGGCAAAAACATATTTGCTGTTTTGAATTTGCATCAAAAAATTATAGAAAAGTATTTATTTAATTTAATTAAAAACTTTTCTTAATCGGATGCAAAGATCGTAATTTTTCTTTTAGAATTATTAAGTACATATTCCAATAGGCCGCCAATCAAACATAGAACTATTTCAAAATTATGTTTAATAAAAAAGTTGAAATTTTGTAAGGGATGAAGTTACTACATATTTGTTACTAATGAGGCTGAAACGATGGATATTTAACTCAAAATTTTAAAAAAATTCTAAACAATAACTGTATTTTCAAATGCCCCTTCAATGGTGCTTGTTACGAGGAGAGAAATAAATAAAGGAAATGAAGCTGTCATAAAAAATCCTCCAAGTCGAGAAATACAAGAATTATCTATGAATCACGAAGGTTTTATCCATACAACATATTCTCAGTCTAAAGCTGCATATATTAAAAACTTTATTTCGAAATATAGCCGCTATGTTTGTATTATAAAATAATCTAAACCTGACAATACAAATGAGATTCAAACGAATCACTTTCTATATTTTATCGAAATCGAAATGAATATTTTATAAAGAAACTTAAGATTCTTTATTAAAGTAATTTAAAGTAATTATCTTTGCGAGGACCACCCAATTTTGACTGACCCATCACATCCTGGGGGGGCATGTAAGACATCTTCATAGGCCTGGAACATAAATTTTTGATCAGAATTAAAAAATCGTATCACGCTAAGCAATGTTGCCATGTGCTGAGTAGTAAAGTAACGTTACACAAAAGCAATGAAAATATTTCTTATTGTTCTGGTAAATTTTTGTCCCTTTATCTTTTATGGCCCCAACTTAGATATTCGTTTGCTTATAGCTAATGAAACTAATAAAAATAGGAGCTTTTATTGCAGCGCTAACGAACCATTCATAAACACACACAAAACTCACTGTGGCCATTGTTTAATTATTATATTGATTTAGTTCGAACAAAATAATTGTACAAAACTTCAGAGTAGTTAAATGTGTTGGCAACTCTGTACTTAACTGGCACCTATCGGTTAAATCGAATAAAATTCAGACCCACGAACGCGCGGTATATTTATGGGCATTAACGGCGAACTTTTTAATAACTCCATATTATTCAATAGTTAAATTCAACACTGGTCTTTAGAAGGCTCTTAATATGTGTTCGCGTGACAAGCATTGGCAATTAAACCAAAACTGAGTGTCAGGTGGGTGGCCTTTCGAGAGTTTATTTAATCTTGAGATGAAGCGGTAACTGCTCAATAGTAACTGTTGATTACTTGATACATTTCTCCAAGGCATGCAAGATTTTTTAGTCTAAAAAATGTTTTCCGCATTGGAATCTTCATTGTACAAACAGTCCGAGAAACTTTTATGAGGTCAATTATGTGTTCGAATTGCGCCAATTTAATTTTGGTTTCCTGCGGGTTTCTTATTGTTGTTATTACCATTTGACAGGATTCTTTGATTTCTCAGGGGCAAACAACTATGGAGTGTTGCCGCACGCGGTTCTTGTTTCAATCTATTGTTTCAATCGTAATTACGATTGAAACATCGAGAATATGATCATGGAAGGAAACATATAAAAACTGATGGATCAATTAATATTTAAACATTTAATATTTACTAAATTAGTTATAGTACTCTACCCGATGCTACCCACAAAGTAGAACGGCAAGATCAGCATAACTATAATAGTATAAACTATGCTGAGTTAGCCTAAGATAATGTTATTAATAGTGGTACAGACCCACAAATATTGTCTATATTTCATTAACCGTCGTAGTCGAGCGTAGTTTGTAATAAGTACGTAATCTAAGAAATCAGTTCGGTTTAAGTCTTCACGCTCGGAGAAGCATTGGCGACTCTCTTGTCGTCCGGCTCCAGAAAACGGTTATACGTCGGTTAAGCTAATGTATACCCGACGTATTACAATTTGACGAAAACCAAATTGGTTATCAGACATGAGTTCCCTTCAGATAATGGTTATTGTCTCGTTGAGTTGTTCACAGAAATGTTCATACATTTGTTTCAGGGGATACCCGACCTCGATGCATATCAGACTATCTTCATTTCTTTTGCGGGAAACCGGAACTATGTCCATTGTCAACAGTGATCTTAGGGTCTGCCCCCGCTGAGTTTTGAGAATGAGAACAACTCGCTCATTGCTGAAACAGCCAAATTATTTATGCGTTTCTTTTTTTTTACTAGGCCCAAGCATATAAGTCAAACGTCGACCAATTCTTATCCTTCTCATTAGTGGCTATAAACCTAACGGGAATGGGAAAACTAACGGCCCAAAACCTCCCAAACAAAGAACAAGCCCCTCATAATTTTTCCAAATATTTCTGCCGGGCAGCTTTCTAGCTATCTATCAGCGTACGGTCGTACTGCCTTTCCCAATAATTCAGGATCAGTATTTATTAAACGGTCCCAACTTTTACACTACTACAGGGTTATCCATTTTATGCTTGGGAAAGTAAAGTAAAAAAAACACACAAAATATTAAAATGGAGACGAAAATGTTAATTCAATGTAAATATAAAATTTTCCCATTATACGTGAAAAACAATATCATTTAAATGTCGTCCACGGGACCTCCTACAGGCCTCAATCCTTTTGAGGTTATTTTGAATGAATTTTCGGCACACGACCGGTAATATCTCGGTCATAACTTCACGGATATTGGCTTTCAGTTGCTCAAGAGTTTGAGGATTATTGGCGTAAACACGGTCTTTCGCATAGCCCCACAAAAAGAAATCTAACGGTGTTAAGTCGCTGGACCTTGTGGGCCAATCGATCACTCAATCTCGAAATTACGCGTCCTGGAAATTTCTCTTGCCATCGGGCTCTAACTGCGAGTGTTGTGTGACTCGTTGCCCCATCCTGCTGGAACCACATGTCTTCCAGGTCATAATATTCAATTTCTCTCCAAAAATAATGGGTTAACATGCGTCCATAGCACTCAAAATTGACTGTTATGACTCTACCTTGATCGTTTTCAAAAAAAAAAACGGGCCAATAACAACACCGGACCATAATGCACACCATACGGTCACTTTGTCAGGTTGCAAAGGCCTTTCCTCGATCACCTGAGGTTTTTGAGAACACCATAAACGGCTGTTCTGTTTATTTACGTAACGACCGAGCGAAAAATGAGCCTCATCGCTGAAGAAAATGTGGTTCGAAAAATCAACATCAACGGCTTCTTGTTCTGTATTGCCCATGGTCTTAAAGCTTAAGTTCTTGACTCAGTTGGCCTTTGTACGGATGGAGCTTCAAATCCTATTGCAAAATTCGCTACCATGAGCCGTAAGACAAGTCCAAATGTTGGGCACGTCGGCGAATCGACGAATTCGGGTCTTCCTCCACACTTTGAGCAACAACGGCGATATTTACAGCTGAACGAATGTTGCGATGATGTACGGGCCTTACAATATCAGCCGATCCAGTTTCTTCAAATTTTTCCACTGTGTACGAAATTGTTTGCGCTGTGGGTTGATTAAGTCGACAGTAATCTGCTCGTATAGCCCTAAAGGTTGATACAGCAGAATCACAATTTTTAGCAGGAAAACATTTTCCTGAAAACCGCTGTCTTCCCAGCTTTGAACATTTGGAATCGTAATTGCAAGTCGTTGATTAAAATGTCTATATATTGTGCGTATTTTTGAGAAGTGTTAACCATTTTATTTTTATAAATGTGGAAAGTGAGAGACATTATTCTGCAAAAGATGCTGTTTCCACAATTTTAATTTGCGCTCAATGCCCTGAATTTGATCATATAAATTGTGAATAAGCTGTCCTTTGCCTTGAAGTTCTACATTAAGATCATTGAGATACTAAGTCATGTCGATAGGAAACCCAAAATCGCACACTCATTCTTTATTACCGAAATGAAGGAAGGTATCCCTTCATATCCAAGAACAATTTTATTTCGCTTTGTAAGTTGTATACTCTTCTTAGCATTGCACCTCTACTAAGCCAACCTACTTCGGTATATAAGACCACGTCACCATATTCAGCTTCTAAATATTTTAGTAATTCTTTAAATTCCTGGTGGTTGAACGCACGTTACTATAAAATTGATTAGTTTTTCGCAAACTCAATCTTTTTGTACATGCATTTTCCTGGTGATTTGTGCAGTGGTTACGAATATTTCCCTACCTGTGACCTTCTTAATGTCTTAAAATGGCCTTCCCGATACTCCTACCTCCATGTTTGACATTGCTCGTGCCCCCTTTGTCGAAATACAAATAATATTTTCTAATTAAATTTTCCGGCACAGATTTTAGTTCATCGACAGGTCTTTGCCAGTTGTAACCCCTTGCATTGGAATCAGTGAACACAATTCTTTGGTAATATTAAATGTGGTGTCAATACCAAGTAAAAGTATAGCCAGTTGTGCTGTATCGCTAATATCGCAACTCTCATCAATAGTGATGAGCAAAGCAAGACCAATCAACGGCAGTCTTGGTCTTGCCGCATGAGTCAGTCCTCAAGTGCCAAGGAACAGTACTCGAATTGTGCTATAAAACTAGCCTTTCCTGCCGTTTTTGAGAAAATCGCTTGATTTAAACAAAGTCTGTTGTTTTCCAAAGTTTTCGCTATTTGATTAAATTCATGTTTCCATAAATTCCCGTTTGTCCGTAAATTGTCCGTCGATTCCGTTGTCCTGTAAATATTTTATATTGTGGTGCCCATCTGCTACTTTCCGTTTTGGTGTTTGCATTTCCGAGATGCCATTATGGATAAAAAAAATTGCATTAAAAACATTTGTAGGAAAACATAATTTTGAATAAAAAAACTTTGCGCTCCCGTCCAGCGACCGAAACAGCAGCATCTGCATTAATTAAAGGTGGGCTTTAACTTGACCACAATAAATACATCATCAGCAACACCCGAGTAGGGCTCGGAATCAAACTCGAATAATTCGAGTATTCGAATATTCGAATATTCAAAAAGCGAATAATTATGTGTAGTCATAACTCGAATATTCGAACGCTCGAATACTTTCGAATACTCGAATATTCGAATACTCGAATACTCGATTATTCGAATATTCGTTAGATATTCGACTATTCGAATAATTTTACTATTCGAATGAACCACTAAACGAATATTCGAATTTCAGATTTTTTAAAATTCCGAGCCCTACACCCGAGTGCTCACCAAGTACCTATCATTCAAACAAACGTGTGCGTGTGACTAACCTACTTTATCCTGAACTCCGTCCTAAACTAATTTTGACCGCGACCTACTATTTGGGCTTTCCATATGTAGATATAAATAGATGGGACTAGGCATACTACTATTTCTTACCCACAAAACTATGGATTATACAAAATTGTTACACATTTTAAAGGCATACATATCCTTGAGCGCCCCAGGGGGTTTCACCTGAAAATTACTCACTGGCGTTTTGCAGTCAAAAGTAGGAAAATTTATTACAGATGCCCATATGAGACAGGTTACACGCTTGTGTAACCTGTGTTGCATTTTTATTGTGTTATATTCCATACTGTAATGGTATTGTACGTCCCTCAGCATTACTGCTCTCCATCTGTTATTGTCATATGTGAGTTGAATTTTTATTGTATTTTAATATTTTTATACGCATTGTATAATTCGCCATGGATTTTTTTCCGTTTAATAAATTTAGACAGAATAGACTATTATTTTTATATATTTAGAGAATAGACCGAAAATGGGGTCGTTGCACTTTTTTTTAATTTCATAAAATTGATTAATGACGAACAAATAGAGGCCTTACAAGTTTTACAACACAGGCAACTTGCATTGAAGCACCTTTTTATCAAAATTGAAAATAATCCAAGATTATACCTGGGTTTAAATAACGACGCTTTATTTATAATTAAGCTACTTAGACATAATACAAAATTTGATTATGTAAATATTTATCTAATTCTTAAAAAAATTCGCCTTGACAAAACTTTTGCTGAACTAGGTGATAATTCAGGATTTTTCGTAAGTACAGCGAGTAGAATTTTTGCAACAGCAATAGTTTTAAATTAAAAATTGGACTTAGATTGCCTCATAATGGCGGATGGGAGGAGCTATAATCGTATTGTCGCCGCTGTGTTTTTTACAGTGCCAGGAATATATACAGGAAATCGATATCGTCGACTATCTTGATTTTCACAATTACGAACACAACATCTTACTTGCCTTTATCGATGCACAACACTGGGGGCGGCTGGTATCTGGCTACCTTGTGCTTCATTGTTGTAAAACTCACACTTCACAGTTAACACAATATAAAAGATAAAATTGTATACTGAACCCTAAGCAGTAAAAAGTTACCGTCCTTGAACACGTTAAAATGCTAAGGATTCTAATAGGGCGTCAAGGAACTGATATCAGTGATATCTGCAAAACCACAGATTACCATCTCTGCAAAAACAAAGGTCGAGAAACGATCAGGTGATCCTCTGCCATAAGGACTACGCGTCTAGTGGCTGATCGCGACGAAATCTCAATCAATCATCAATCTACACTCTGTGATCTGTGAATTGCCAGAAGGTGCCACTGTTTGGTTCGTTAACAGAAGAAATGTGATATTCGACACGTGGTACTAAGAAATTAGACCAACTGTCAGAAAAATGCTAGGCGGAATAATTAAATACTTACACATGTAGTATTTACAAGCTTTTATTAGTAATTGAAAAATCACATGTAAGACAATACGATAAATAATCACAATTATATACATCAATTTCGAAAACAATTATTGGCAAATGCTGTACCTTACAGTTTCATTGCAGACATCACATTTCACGTCACAGCAATAATGAAATGCACAACGGCAGTTTACTTGTTGTACTTTCGAATATGAATGGAAGCCTCGGGCACAACATAAGATACCACAACCGTCTTCGCCTGGGGATGTTTCGTCACATATTCTGCCCTGAGTGCCAAAGCTTCCTATGGTGTTGTTCGGATTGCAGAAGCTTGACGATTGCTCTGAATATACTAAATCGGTTCTGCTAGGTGGCTTAATAGTGGCCCCTTCTGGGATGAAACTCTTCCCGTCATTGCCCGGTATTACTTTAGCTGCTCCATCAAAACGTTGTTTCAATCTATCACCAACTTCTCGGAAATGTGGCATTTTTCTTAGGCATGTCTTCATAGAACACGCTCCCGATAACCCATGACATTTACAGTCTTTGTGCATGTAATTTTTTATTGCCTGAAAAAGAGCAACACAATATGTCAGACAACACAGCGGTCGCTATAAAGAGATATAAGTTTGAATCCACCTAATCAAACATGTTTACTGATCTTCTTAAAGTATGTCGTGTCTTCTTAAATGCTATTAGTAGCGGCAAGCATTGCAGCAGCAAAAAGAGAGACGTGTAAATAACAGCAAAATAAAGAAAAAGTAGATAAATCAAAGATTACCTGTTAAAATATAACAAACAAACTAAGCGCGGGTATTATAATGTACAGTTGACCAACGGTTGAGGTTCAACCCACGGTTGGAGGCCAGTTTGGGTATTATAAACGCTAACCGGCGGGTTGAAATACCGGTTCAGTGACGGTTGACTAAACCCGAAGACGGGGTTTGAGACTTCAACCGGGAGTTCGAAGCAGGTAGTAACGTGGTTCAACCCACGATCAATCAATTTTTAACAGCAAATTGCAGAATGGTTTTGAAAGGAGAGAATCTGATAACTCCGTACTTCTTGGAGATTCTGGATATGCTTTAAAAAGTTATATAATCACGCCAATTACAAATCCACAGAGAGATGCAGAAAACATATTTAATGTATTTCAAATTAGAACTCGAAATTAAAATGAGCGATTGTTCGGTGTTCTAAAACGACACTTTCCTGTACTATCTCTTTATGTTAGAGTATCTCTAGATACAACAAAATCGCCATTATAGCAGGTGCAGGATTGCATAACATAGCACAAAACACCAATGAGCCAACTCCAACTCTAGACCCCAAATTAAAGTTAGATGCCGAAGAAAATAATAATGCTTTAGATAACAATAATAGTGCTATGACAAACAATCATGGAGAATATTTTATACTATATTTTATTAATTTAATGGAGAACCAAGAAGAATTTGATTTAAATTAGTAGGATGTTAAAATGCAGGTACCAAGCTCTCGGAACTGACCAGAAAGCAATGATTTTGATTGGCTGATGCTGTTCACGCAATTTGACCAATGTTAGTTAATGAACCGTTGGTTGGTCAGTCGAAGGTTCAATCCCACCTTTATCTCACCCGCCCTAAGAATTAAAAAATCCCTTCATTAAATATGTTTTCTTCTTCTCCCTGTGCATATCTACAAAGTACGGAGTTGCCAAGTTCTATCCTTCTGAATCGATTCTGAAATTTGCTGTTGTTAGAAATCCTTTGATCGTGCGCCACACTTCTACCTGCTTCAAACTCCCGGTTGAAATCGCAACCGATCCCCGTCTTCGGGTTGAGTCAACCGTTACTGAACCGGCATTTTAACTGCCGGTTAGCTTTTATAAAACCCAAAGTGGCCTCCAACCGTGGGTTAAATCTTAACCGTACATTAGAAGTAATACCCGCCCTTAGAAGTCTTCGAAAGTAAGTTTCTGCTTACAGAAAAAACGGAACTAAAATGCAGCAGAAAGACAAAGGCTACTGGGAGGGCATAAAGTGCTACCAAGTGGGAACATGTGTACCCTTCAAACTACTGGAACTTATGTAATTGCAAATATAATTAACGGCAGTTGATGACTGGATATTATTTTGTCAGTGCGGGAATGTTTGAGTCAGTCAACAGCTACTCTAGAGAATCACACAACCCGTAGCGCAAAAATACCAGTTCTGGATACTTAATCTATTCTACCGACAAAAAAGTGTCTCCTTTAGTTAGTTCTATTCAGAAAATCCCACCTATTAAGTTTATAGTTCCAAGTTATTGCGATATGTATCTGATAACTTTGATTGTATAGAATAAAATTTATTGTATCATTTAGATTTTATCACGTTATTCCTTTGACTATCTGTCTTTATTAAGATTTGTTCTCTATCAGCAGTTATGTTCTAACTTATAGGGCCTGAACCAATTCTTCTCTTATCCAACCGGATAGAAATCGTCACTGAATATCTTCACATCTTCTAATTCAATGATCCGTCAACAGCACAAGGAAGAAGTGCAAAAAAATCTAGTCTGGGAAGCGTGCAAATGCTACTGGGAGAAAGGATTGAAGCTTCTAAAGCCCTTTAGTCGCAATGAAATGGAACGGAATTATTACTTCCAAGCAAACTTACTTGCAGGATTAACGGGTTTTGAAGCTAATTAATGTGTTTAAGTAACGAATGGGTTTCTGTTACTGATAATGATGAACATCTACACGATATGGCTGGAAACCTAATCGATATCAACACCACACTAGATCAACTAAAGGAGCAGATTAGACTTGTTAACGACACCTTTATAATTTTTTTACAACGCGACTGCTACATTTTTACATTATTTGTACTATAATAGCACAGACATAACAGTAAGCGATGTCTTTTAAGCCGATCCAACCTAAACATAAAATATTGAAAACATACACCAGTTGGACAATTAAGGCGATTAAAATGGAAATTGTTTCTGTAACACTTATCAATATATTCAGAACATGCTTTTTGGATTAGAACAAAAATAAGTAAGACTCAAAATGTTCAAAGAGTCTTATATGTCAGTTCTTTGCTATTTCGGTTCGGAAATGTGCTTTAGAAGCAAAGCCAGTCTACTTTCCATTTAACTATTTGTTAAAAATACATTTTACTATCACGGCTTGCATCTTAACTTATAGCCGTTTTTTTGAAATGAATAAACAGTTTGTTAAAGCAAATTAAGTTATTTAATAATCATTAGTCATCAAAGATTTTGGTCGAAACCATTGCTTCCTAATTAGCTGTTTCATATTTGAATTATAATTTAATTTTTACTTAATTATTGTCATTAGTATTTAGTCCACGCGTATATCGTACATAAGAGGTAAATAGATGTCAAACGCCACAGTTTCTGATCCGGTTAGTTCAACAAAACACAACAGTTTAAAAATGCATTTAATACTTACTAATCTACCAGCCACGTAATTGTGCAACTTCACTAATGTTTTCATATCACTCCTCTTCTTGTATCGAGTGTCCAAAAAGTCCTTAGACTTTTTGATTCCATATTCGATGTTTTCACCACAGCCTTGCCATGCAAACTCGTTTTCCTGCACGTTCACAAGTTTTCTTTTTTTATTTTTCCTGTAAGGACAAGCTAAATGTATTACAGCTGCAAATATATTTTTTTTAAGTCAATCATTGGTATTTATTTTTGCACTATATGCAATTTATATCAGCTCTTAAATATTTAATCAATTAGCTGATTTTCTATAATTTATTACCTAGAATTACATTATTGAGTGAGATAAAGTTTACGTACTTCTTATTTCTAAATTTATCACATGAACAACCAATTTGTTCTCCTTTTGTACACGCTCTCGTCACTTTATAGGTGATACCCGCTGCTATTATGGCATTCATAAATCCCGTCTCTCGGGTATCTGCAAAAAAGTTCTCTTTAAACGAAAATATTATTGCCATATGCAGGGCGTACATGTAAATAAAATATACTATAACACTCAAACAACCAGGAGCTTAAATAGAATTGAAATGAAATAATACAAATTTTATTTAAGACCAAGTTTATTTAAAACCAAAGCTTTATTTAAGAAATGTTAATAAATGTTATATGGCATACGCTTTTTTGCCTTTATGCAAATAGGAAAGGAGTTAGCAACTTTTATGCACTATTTTTCGTCGCTTAGTACTATTATATATAACAGTACGCTGTAATATTTTGACTGAGACTTTTTTACGCGACGAGGCTCGGTTCGTTAGTCTGGACCCGACTTAAAGTGATCATGATCATTTAGCTACAAAAGTTCGTATTCATAGAAATTATTTGCCAAAATTATTGAAAATGAATTCTGTAGAGCTCTCATTGTTATAACAAAGAGAGTTAATAGTTAATAACAGAGAGAAGACATATCTATATGTAGTCATGTAAACCAAACAGTGGCAAATTCAGGATTTTGACCTGGGGGACTGACGTTACTAACAAGTTACTTCGTTATATCGACCTATCGTAACTTCCAAGCTCTTCTAGATGGAATTAACGTGTTTTTCAAATATTTTAGTTATAAATTTACAGAATTATAAAATGTTATTAATGTAAATTCAGATTTGTCTTTCTGATGCAAAAAATATACAGCACTACTTTACTTAATAGTAATTGAAATTGTTTCACTACTGCTTTAAATGGTTGTGTCAAGTTATACAGGCACACAAAATATCAATTTTTTATTTCTTGTGGTTTAAAAGATATTAAAAAAATATAAACTAATTGGAAAAATTGAGAAACCTGATTCTACTCATAATTAGACTACTTCGACTGACGAAGATAGAACCCAATTTTCCAAACAAATGATTAAGTAATTTACTGGGCTGAAATCTTGTAGGTTGCAGAAAGGTTTTATCACTGATGGACTTTTTCTTATGGGGGTTTTTCAAAAGCAAAGCTTAAAACCAAACTGAAAACATTAAAGAGTTGTAAGATCGAATACGACTGGAATGTAAGTTATTTTCGCTAAAATATAATATTGCAAGTTAGTGAATGAAAAATATTTCGGACACTTATTATAAGTGACATCGTCGATTTGAAATAAATTTCCTTTTCAAATTCATTTGTTTAAATAAATAATTTTTGAACGACACGAATTCAAACTTGATATTTAGGACGCATGTGTAACTTGGTATGCTATTTAAGAGGTGTCGTTTAAAAACTGATTTTTCTTTTTAAAATATTTGAATATGCATTAAAATAAGTCACTTTCAAAGTTCGGACACGCTGTTTATTTTTTTTACATTAAAACAATTGCAATTGAAATACAAATCGAAGTGTTCAAGCGTTTATAAAAAAAGTCTTTCTCTGTATAACTAGCTAAGTAAACCTGAAAACTGAATTACCACAAACCACAATTGCTACTTCCATGGAAAACTTCTTTTATTTCAAAAGGAAGGATATACTAGAAACAAAAGTGGTAATTGTTTATGGTTTTACATTTTTCAATTTTGAACTTACTTCTTAATTTAAACTGTTTAATTTAAACAAACCTATCAATACATACACTTCATACTACAGAAAAAGATATCTGAATTTGACTGACACTAAAACAAATTAAACGAAAATGTTTCCTGAAAACCTACATTTAAATAAGCTTTCGTAATAAATCATTTGCGAAGGCGAAAGATTCAGTCTTATTTACAAAGGTGTAAATTTCCTTAAAGTGACTACCAAAGAATTAACTGACAGAGATTTAACCTTTAGATAACACCTAGCAGGTAGCAGATGTGAGATAATGTTCACCTGTCAACGGATTTAAAAAGATATGCTCAGTTTCGTCAGTTATTAAGTTCTTCAAAAATATCTTTGTTCCAGATAATGGTGTTCAAGTGGCACTTGAATTTTGAATGGGCAATTACTGCGCGTAGTGACCTTTTTTTAGATATTATCTATGTAATGTTGTTTAAGGATGTTTTTATTGTACCTTTGCGAGTTTGTCACTGGATTGATGCTTCATAATATACAGGGTGATTTCTATTCATCATTGATTCAAATTACATATTTTTTAATACTCATGAATATGATATAAATCTGTAAATCCAGAAAGCTAACAGGTCGAGTTATTGCTTCAATAAAGACAAAATTAAACTCGATTGCGTATTGGATGTCTTTGCATAAGGAAATAATTCATTAATAAATGGGATAAGGGCTTAGCGATTGCTTTCCATGGCACAAGAATAGTGTCGTAAAAAATCGCATCCTTATTACAATTGCTAGAATTCTTACTTATTTTAGAACTGAAAAAATGAGAATGATTGAGAAGTGAATTAGAACTCAGCTCTCTGTTTTACCCACAGGAAATGGGATTTCTCTCAGGCACAGTTTTATTAGGGTACACTGGCCATCTGAAACTAAACGAATGTGGAAGTGAAACAAATCTACCTGCAACTCTGACCCGCGGCCTGGTTTTATTGATGCTTAGATAAAATTTGAAAATTTACTGTAAATCGCGTCGTTTTGAGGCGCTAAAATAATTTTTGTTCTTTCTTCCATAATTTTCGAATCACTCATTCACTCACTTATCCGAATGAGGTAAACTTGGAAACGCAAATACTTCTTTCTGTTGACGCTACATATTCTCGTTAAGTTTTTACCCCACAACTTTCTTGGAAGTGTATTTTGTGTGCTGCTCCATTCTGCTTTTGTTTCAGATGTATTTAAATAAATTATCTGCTCAGGTCTTTTCACTGATTTTCTTTGTACGTTTTTTGTCTCTAGGTTTTCTTTTACTTTTTATCTTGTTTCTGATTTGTATTTTTATTTACCTAAATACCAATTAACGTTATAGCAAGTCATGGAAACTCATAAAGATTTGTGTAAACTGACGATAGTGCAGACTATTTAATACTCATTAAAGGAGTTCCGAATTTTACCTTAGTCGGAGACGCGGATCAAAATGTATGCGAAAATAGCGTGAAAAAAATTACCTAATGATCAATATAAGATATAATATAACAATATAAGAGCCAATAGAAATTTAGCTTTTCGCCAAAGTAGTCAAAGAATCCCAAACTTTGATTGAGCTAAATTAATATGTTTGAATGAAATATGAATGAAGCGTTTTTAGTTCAAGGCAAAAGTTAAAGAGACCCCAAAAATTATCTGTTTTTGCTAGTTTTTTGAACGCGCTGTTTTAAATTCGAACTATGTTTTCAGATACTATTGATCAAGGTAAAATGTTTTAATATTCGACAGTGTGAATATTTAAAGTTTTCCAGTTAAAAATTTGGAAATTATCCGCTGAAAGAAACCTGAATTAAGTTGCGCACAAGTTGCCGCTTGCCTCAAAATGGACTACCAAAACTTTGAATTTTTCTAATAAAAAATTTCTGTAATTTAATTAATTAATCGAAAAACTAATTGGAAAAAATCCTAGTAATAAAGTTAAAATGTGACATTCGACTGTAAACATATTCGAGAAACAAGCGGATAAACAAATTTCTATCTAATCTTTCATTGCCCATGATTGCCCTCAAAACCAAAGTAACGCCGTTTCCACGCCACCTTGAAATACTTAGATGAGTGTCCAGTGATTATATAAAAGTCCAGCAAATTTTGATTTTTGTAAAAATCTCTGTGTGAAAATATCTACTAATTTATAACATTTGTAAATTGTACCGTTAACAGAAAGCTCGGATTTTGCGACTGTTGCTTGAAACTGCTGAATTTTTGGGCTTTTAGGTCAGTCTGGGAAATAATTTTTTCCTGACGTTTTCACATTCACAAATGACTTGCATCCTCAGGACTAAAACGTATCTTTTGCCGTATTCCAGTTTCGACTTGTAAATCTTTAAAGTTGCTGAAATATGCAAAATCCTGAAAATATTTAGTTCTTATACGCAGTTTCAGTTACATTTATTTTAAAGTTACAATGAGTTTGACTTGTGATCGCCCAAAATGCTTATCGAGATTAGGCAAAGACATGGAATTAGGTGGACTTCCCCGTGGTAAAGAAGTGATCAGTTTCCTTAGCACACCGTATGAAAATTGATCAACCGATTTTATGTTGATGATAATATAATTATTCCTTGTTTAGTAAATTAAACGATAATTAAAATATACCAATTAATATAAGATTGTCCGCCAATAAATAGTTTTGCTCTTTTATTTGTTCAATGCCTATATTTCAAAAATTCAGACATTTTGGCCTTTTTACTTACAAGATATAAAGTAAATAAAGTATGTGATTTACAGCGTACAGCCGGAATTTTGTAGGAGTGTATTTTCGAATCGAAATCGAATCAAACAGGTAATTTGCCACAAAAGACCAATAATCCCAAACAAAAAATAAAAAAACAGATTACCACCAGTTCGGTCGAACAATTACACAAAGATTGAATACCTAACAAAAATTCAATAATGTCGTAATAGATATTTAAAAAAATTCAACTAATTATTCTTGATATTTTACTAGTTAGAAATAGTGCGTCAAGAGTATATCTAAATAAAAACAGTACACGCACACGGACTAGGAATATGTAACCATTTAAACATTTATTCTTGTTAGAAAAAATACTTTTCTGAGAACAATTTTGTAGGGACATCGTTTTGGATTTTTAACAATCGGGCGTTCGTTACCCGATTCGATAAATGCGAAAAATAGTTCTGATCGACTCTGACATAAAATCAAGAGCAGTTTTTTCATAAGTTCACATGAACATTCCTAAATGTTCAATGTTTGTTCTTAAAAAACAGTTAATATTTATTTTTATTATTGAAATAATTTCATTATAACATTAAGTATCCATTCATTCGAAAAACAATTGGTAAAACACGGAATAATATCAAAGCGAGTCTTTCGGTGCAAGACTCGCTTTAATATTCTTCGCCGATTCACGGTCGACGTGGCAATCCATCGCTGCTTTTAGCCGCTTGATTTTCTGCACATTTGTATGGTAAGTTTGATTGGTGGAACCTTCTGGCTGCGCTTTTCGTTCACGCGTAACAATCCCGTACATTTCTACATTTCAGTCACTGTGCACACTTAGTAAGTGCACGGCTGTTTGTTTGCTTGGTCAGTAATTACAATTTTGGAACGCTGATCAAAGCGCTGATAGAATTAGCGTGCAATATTTAAAGGCAAATAAATTTTCTTCTTTAACTATCGCAGAAAAAATCAAACTCGGCTAAGCGTAAGTTATCTAATACTAAATGTTATCTTATAATTTGTACGAATTGCGACAATGTGCCATCACTGTATAATGCAATATTTAGTTCCTGGTGAGCTGCAGGTACCATATAAATCTGTTAATTTTGCAACAGTAAAAATACACAACTTCAAATTACAACACATGATTAATATCGTCTAACCTCTTAACATAACCTTTTTCATACTCTTCTTGACATTGGTGCAGTTCCAGCGCCTGTGCCGAAACTGATGCTGGCACTCATCCTGCGCCAATTCCACACCTTGTGCAATGCTTTGCAAAAGAACAGGCTTATTGCAGATATCGGCCATCTTAGACTGTCGCGATTGACGTGCCTTCTTGCACATTTGCTTAGGATTTAAAACTAGCTCGCTGCTGGAGGCCCTGTAACAATAGGTTTAATAGAGTTTTTCAATTTTGGTACAGCATATTCGTAATGGCATAAGCAGCCAACCTATTAAAAGAAAGGGGGGGATAATACACTAAGTGTTGCACAATTTTCGAAGAGAAACTTATCACGGTCGTTGCATTCGTGAACTTATCCGCGACGTACAATACCGCATACCATGAAAAAATGTTTAACAAAAATGTATAACCTTACCAAAGACTACAAACTCACGCAAATAGTCTCATCTCTACTACAAAACTGACGCTTCTGTGGTTCTAAATGGTAAGAAAAGCAGAGGGAGGATCAAAGAAATGGCCTTTCCCAAAGTAGTGTTCCCGCCCCAACAGTGTTATATCACACAAACGACCAACCTTTCCTTGGGGGGAACCAATCTTTCCTTGGGGGAAACCTTTCTTTTTTCTGACGATCTCGGTTTAACGGTGCAGGACATGAGCTTTGGCTTGGTTGAGGCGATACAAGGAAAAGCTTCCCAAAATGTCTAGGTGTTATATTGGATCGGACGCTTGCTTATAACACACACTATACGGATAATGTGTGGCACAGAGAAGGCTCAGATCACCCAGGAACTTCCTTAAGATGGTTGGCGAAGAGTCCCTTGAAAATTACCCACTTGATCCGGAAGACCCTGGCGGGATGGACCTGGACTGGCGAACATGGCCAACGTTAAATAGAATCAGAACTGGAGTTGCAGATGTGAAAACTAACAAGATTAAATGAAACCAAGATGCTTGATGTGTCTGCGGAGAAATACAGGTCATGGCGCATCTCATGAGCTGCAGAAAATGCTCCAACATCCGCTCTCTCTATGATTTATGGAATTTTTAGACTCGAAAAAGAGAAGTATAGAAAATCGTACACTAACAATCTTTCTTGGTAGTGTTTCTTGTGTATTTGCAGTTTTTATCTTCTCACTTTTCCCTCACCGAAAATTTCCACTTTTCTATAGGTAAGATAACAGAGGACCACATCTTGGTCTGCACACCTCCCGTCATTACTATACAGGACATGCATAAATCAATACTTTATAACTTGTTGAAAAATTTCTACTAAAACAAAAACAAATTACCGAAACTAACGAAAACGAATCCAAATATCTGCAAAATACAGGGTGGTTTTTTAGTGCGAGAGAGTCCATTATTTCCGTTGGTGTTGAACTTTCGAAAAATAGTTTCACGTAAAAGTTGTTGACGCACAAGTGTCTCGAAAAAGGAACGCAAGATCAAAGTGTATTTTTTTAAACAGAACTACTAATTTTTCATTTGCTCATGGAATGCAGCTTGACACGCTGCATATGCACGCACCGTAAATTATATTTTCTTACTGTTTTACTTTCAAATTTTAACAATTATTTATTGGATTCTATAGCCACCTTATAAAATGTAACAACTTCTTGAAATTTTTAAATAAAGCATAATTAAAGTGTAAATGAAAATTTGTGTAACTTTGTAAATTGTCTATCTAATGACATATTAATTAATATACAGGTACTTACATTTGGAAAACAAAAGCTATATTGCGTTAAAAAGTTTTGATTTAAGTCCATATTGTTAACACCCTGTACAATATTGTACATTGTATGGATATTTTGATTAAATCTTAACGGATCTGTGGTGAATGGAAAAACGTATTTTTTTGAATCTTTAACTGCTTATTTTTCTTCTACACTAAATTTTTAGATACCATGTTTTTAAGCAAAATTTTACTGATATGACGATAATCTGCCAACGTCGCAAGTAAAAAAAAAACAATTTACGGTGCATATGCAGCGCTTCAAAATGCTTGGCTATTTTCCTGGACCTCTCAAAGGCCTTTGATACTGTTCCTCATGATCAATTCAAGTTCTTTGACACAATATGGTGTAAGAGGTCGGGGGATCGAGGTTTTTCAGAGTTATTTAAGTAACAGAGAACAATATGTTAAAATCAATAACCTAATAAGTTCTTCACTAAACATTAAGATGGGCATTCCACAGGGAACAATTTTGGGTCTCATTTTGTTTATAACCTATATTAATTCTCTGCTGGGGTTAAACATGAATGGCAAGATTGTATCCTATGCTGATAACACAGCATTGATCTTTTCGGGGGTTTCGTGGGATGAGGTTAGAAGGAAGGCAATGGACGGGATGGATGTGGTAAAACAATGGCTAGATTCACATAAATTATCACTAAATGTCACGAAAACCCATTTTATCCCGTTCAGTATAACAAAGGCCACATTTTAGCCTGGTTAGCCAAATAAACCCATACCTTGAAATTAAGGCTGTGTCAAAGTAAAATATCTAGGAATTATAGTGGACCAATATTTGAAATGGTTAGAACATGTACACTATTTGACAGGCACAGTTCGAGGACTCATTCATAAGTTCTATGTTCTTCGAGATTTTTTGGACAGAAAATTACTCATACAAGTATACAAATCGTTAGTAGAATTATTGCTTAGATATGGCCTTATAATATGGAGTGGAGCTTATGAATCTAATTTAAGACCATTAAAAGTTGTTCAAAATTATATTTTAAGAATAATTTACAGAAAGGACGACAAACTATACCCTGATAGAGAGTTATATAACAAAGAAATTAGCGACATATCATTGCTATACATACATTCAGCATGCTCATTTACGCATAAGAACAAAAATACTCAAACATATGTCAAACATAACCACACCACAAGACAAGTATCTAACAACTTTCTTGCTCTACCTGAAGAAAATAATCGAACAATTCATCTTGTTTCTTAATTATGTAGCCCCAAAATTGTATAATTTATTGCCAAGTATAATAAGATCAATAAATAACTTCAATTTGTTTAATAACAAATCCAGAGAACACATTTGTTCAGATACTTTCTCAAAAGTTTAGTTCTCGGGAAAATGTTTTAAGTTGCTAGTTTTAGGTAAGAATATACATGTATGGTATGCTATGTGGATTACCTACTGTTAAACCAGGACAGAAAATAAAAATATGATTACTGATATAAAAAAAATTGTAACCTCAAGAGTACATACAGGTACAAGGTAAGTAGGTACTCAACAAATATTTTTTACATTATATGAATTGTAAATTGACAAATAATTTTCTGTTTACATATATATTTTTTAATAAATTTTGAATTTGAATTTGAATGAATTATGAATTTGAATTTCAAGCTGCATTCCATGAGCTTAAATAAAAGTTGGGTAGTTCTATYTAAAAAAATACACTTTGATTTTGCCTCRCTTTTCTGGGACACTCTGTATCATATAAAATATTTTTAAAATATGTGAAATATGTGAATGTGAATTTTAMTCAGTAAAATCTGGTCGAAAACCGTATAACGACAAAAAACACCAATAAGAAAAGTTGTTATTACAAGGTTTTCTCATGAACTCATGCTTGATGAGCATGCAGCTTGAAACATATGACATGGTGAGTTTCTAAACARAATAATTTAATTMATTAACCTTYCTTGATCAGYTGCAATATGTTTTCAGACAGTTGCACTATGGGCTACAAATTGCAAGCACCCAAATATCTAAAGATATGCTCTTGGTCCTGTGAGAACCAAAAACAAAACAAGTAAAGGCGGCGATTGCGGTTCCCATACCCATATTCCAATTACGTGTTTCGGGTTCCTGGTCATTGACCAGTTAGGTTCGGGGGGCGGGCGGTAGGTATTCATCGCCGGCTTGTCTTTATCAAAGACCGACGGGAGGTGTGAAGTATCGATTACGGAATTTGCCTCCAATAAGAACCAAACGGTCGAGCCATTGGTGACTTTGTCGGTGTAAAGCGTATATTTTTAGTTACCATGTGAAGACATTTATTTGCTGATATTGTTATAAATAATACAGACATTTGAAACTCATTTTAATGTGTTCTGAATAAAGTGTCTCATAAAATTACTTCTACAGGTCATTTAAGCAATATAATTATACATATAAATTGGCTTCTAAGTGGTTAGATATTGATTAGCCATGCTTTTTCGACAAACGTAATAACGTTACCAAATCAAACATATTTTTTTCAATCAACATATTTTTAACGGTTTTAATTAACATTTGGAAATCTTCTTTAATGAGCCACAATGCTATTTTCTGCATTTTCGCTCTCTTTTTGCTCTTGCAAAATAATGATTCTTTCAATCGAAGACGGCAATTTTTTGAAACTTTTGCTACCGATATAACTGAAGTGTCATGACACATTGCTCTTCTGCTCTTCAGTATTTCCGATTTATAAAGCTCCAGTATTGGGAGTTAATAATGATAAAAGTTAAACAAACGAACATACTAAAAAGTATGTTTTTCCTTCATGTCTCATTTCCTCACTAGTTAAGGAAAAACTGTGATATGCTGATTCGTATCTGCCATTTAGAAGCAAAAAATGTATCTAAATATAAATAAAGTTGAAATAAATTAGATATTGACAACTTTCACCCTACCACATAGGTTCACCCATTTACTATAACAAATTATTTGAATAAAAAGAGTTGGAAATGTGTGTGAATCTTTTGGCAACCATATTTTACGGCGCCAGTGGCTAGGGACTTTTCAATTTAAGTTAACATTATTAATTTGTTTCGCAAAATTGGGTTAAATAGTACCTAAGTTGATACGGAATAACCTAAATATGAACAACAAAGTTGTTTCATGAAAAAACCATTATTAACACATACCAATACAAGATGTCCAAGAAAAATATGCATTGCAAATCACAAATTCAACAAAGCGTAATACAAAGTAGAATCGAGAGTGGCATCAGCCATTCCCAAGACGAAAAAATATACCTACGACAGATACCTGATAATGCTATTGAAATAATATGTAAGTTTGGCTCAAACAAAATAAAAATATGTCTTACCGTTAAGATTAAAGTAAATCAGTTCTTACATTTAGCAAACCAATTTAGTTTTTACTAGAGCTCAACGCTCCGAATTATTTATGCGATCTATAAAATATACGAATCATAAAACTCAAGTCTAATGAGACTCCAACTAATTCTTTTGATCACTATTTAAATTACTAATTGTTCCTAATTTATTTACGAGTATAACATGTGAGTCCCGTGAACATTTTCTATTTTTGTTTCGTCCGTATAGACTAAGTTTGTTAACGCCAAGGTATTTGTTTAGTTATTTCTAAATCTCCGGCTTTCGCTAGTCTATCATTAACACATTACTGTCACTGAAGTGTTAAGAGAGCCAACCTTCCTGATGCATTTTCCATAGATATGTTGCTGTATTTAATGTAACATTTTAATTTCTTTTGATGTATTACGGCTATGTTCAACATTTCTTATCTCCGTATATTTTTCATAAACTTTCATTTTTTACTATATTTCCTTTTCAATTTTATTTCGTCTCTAAGAGCATCCATTAACTAATCGCATGTAACGGGTATTAAAAGCTAAGTGTTTATAAACAATTTACTCATTTGATTCTGGATTAGATTCACTCACACCATCAAAAGTCTCGACTGCTGCTTTGCTTTACGACAGGATCGCGCGTGCACTATTTTTAGGCCATTTTTTACTGCTTATTCAGTAGGATTTGTTGAAGAAGATAAACTTTATTTTAAATTTCAGATCACTGGTTATTTTATCAAGGATTTCATTTATTGTAGTAAGTACAATATCTGCTCGGTGGTCTAATCATTTTGACTTTCCATATCTCTAATATCTCGAAAACTAGGAACCCTTCGACATCTGAGAAATGATCAATAGATATGCCCAAGGGAAGCTGCAAAAAGTAAATGTTATGATGAAATGCAGATCACGACTGTGATGCCGAAAGTTCAATTGCTGTTCAACAACTTTTCAACCTGAAGTAATAACTCAAATCTGAAATTTAGGAATACATATTTTCAGCTCAATGAAGCTCAATTAGCAGAATCATATTTTTTTTCAGAATGTTTTACATAATTTATAATTGGTATTAACGATGATATCAAAGAAATGAAGTAGGTACAAAGAGCCATACGCTAAATTGCAGTTTGATGGTGACCGTGAGCTAAGTTGTGAAAGATTTTGGGTAATCGGTCAATAAATAGCGCCAAAAACACAATTTTTTTGAGCAAACGTTTCGGCTATATTTAATGCATGCACAGATTTCCCAAATAAGAACATGTTTCAAGAGGAGAAGTATTATTATACTGAAGAATTAGTTTTAGCAAGGAGCATTTTGTTTCACAAATTTTCTTTTAAATCATGGGTACCTAATGAAACTGACTATGAAGGCATTCACTGTCGGTCAAAATATCGATTGGAAAGTTTTCTCGGCTTATGGACCATTGGAATTGCTTCCAGTTATCGTAGAGAGACGCGTAATTCAGGCGCCGGAAACGGAATAAAACTTCGACAGTTACTTCATCGTCGCCGTTAGTTTTTACCCGCAAATCTACACAAATCGTCAGCGAGCAATTTTAGTAGTACACACCTAATAATGCCGGAAAACTTTTAAGCCGATATAAAAATGCCACATAATAATTTGTAAATACTGATTCTATTCTGGGTGATTCAAAAGTGGTGTCCTTCCTTTCTTCATGTGAAGGTCTTGTTTGGGAAATTTACAACGTACAGAAAAAACAGCATAAAAATGGAGATGTTTACGTTTACACCTACAAATGAAAAGAAAAAATTGGTCTATTTTGCCGATGGAGCTATAAAATTGTAGTTCCAATACATAATTCAATGTTTTGAATCTTGGCTTTTCAGCAACTATATAAATTCCCATATTTCAATTACTACATTCATTACATAAGTTTTCACGATGCCTGGAGGAGAAAAACCAGTTCTGTTATCGAGTTGAGATAGAATACAGCCTGCATTTCATTTCAGAAAAATTATGTTTCATTAGTTAATCTTTTTTCCAATTGATAAATTTCACATAAGAAACAGCCGGTGAAAGTAACGGAGTTCTATTACTGATGAAACCAGTTCATTTGTCACTACCCAGTTGAGAAAAATTAACAGCTGCAAAGCTTACTTTGAGTCCGCAGAGCAATAATATCAAGATGAGCTTTATTACAAACCCTCACAATTTATCACCAAGCAGAATTTAACATAAATTAAATGTGAATGGAAGTATGGTTAAAAAATTGAAGAAAGAGATAGAGATATCCATTCTTTAAGACCAATACATGACATCTAGAATTTCTTCGAAAGTTTCAAATCAAAAAATGTGTCAATACTTTCAATGGTTTTCCATTGTAAACCTCTTCAACAACTTCACTTTCGCTTTGTCAGAAAAAATATAATAATTAGAAGTTTTGAAGGGTAGATTAGAACAAACTTACTACAAGTACACTGTACCGATGACATGTATGTATGCCAGAAAATATTCACAAATCATACCCATGGCTTGGGGTTTGGTTCCTTTCCAACAGTATTTAAAGCGTCACCACTACCCTCGTCCAGTTTATTTCCGATTTACACTTCTACAAAAGAGTCAACAATAAAAAATAAAAATCAAACAGCAAATGATTCATCCAAAGGAACAATCAAGTTAAAGTTTTCGATTTGGAGTGGACGTTTATTGTTTGTTCAAGTGTAGCGTGAGTTTTTTGCGTATTAATGGGCAGAAAATCGAGGATGGGACGCAAGCTTCGAGCAAGCTGGTAAACATGACTTCTAATCTCTAAATTGAGTTGAGTTGATGATATTTTTATTTCTCTTTGTTTTCTCTATTAATTTCAAATAATTAAACGATCAGATGTTCGATTTTGAAAATAAGTTAATTGACGTAAAAATTCAAAGTAATTTGTTCGGAAAATCGTCTTTTCGACCTGCAAATCATTATAACTTCCAAGTTTTTCAACCCTATTTAAAGGAAAGTTATTCTCTACATATAGATCCTGCTAATTTAAAACCGCTGTCATTTAAGAGCTATAAAACTTTTATCTCATTTAAAGACATGCCATATGCCAAGTGCGTTTCAACGGACTCTCTTGAACCAAATACAGGCAATTATACAATATAATTATACAATATAGTAAATTATAAAATATAGTAACAATCCAAGCAATATCCACCAGAATTATATACCTATCCTGAAAATAAACACAAGGTATAAGGTAAAGATTTCTACTAGTTTATTATTAGATTAGTTAACGTCCCCCCGAAAGATCACACCGAAGAAGTTGAAATAGTCTACGACAACGTATATACAACGTACTGGTTAGTGGTGATTTCAATGCGCAGTAGATCTTAAGGAGAAAATGAAGTACGATTTTTAATCTATAAATCCGCTATCTTGAACTGAGTTTAGTTTTTCGAAAACACAACTGAAGTTGTTGGCATTTTTTAATTCTCTTGATTTAATCTGTTTATTTCAAATAATTAAACTTTTGACTAAAGTCTGACTGAAAAGTTTTGACTAAGTTTCTGTAATACTAAAGAATGTTTTTCTTCCTTTGCAGGTGCCACGATGCAGCTTTCGGTAAGTTTGGCATTACTTTGCCCCTGGTTGCCATGTAGATGTAAAGCTTTTAGTCCCGTATTATTGACTTGAATTTTATCATATTACTGCAAGCCGTATTTATTCGACAAGGGACGACGAGGGGCGTTTTGGATTCTGGATTGAGTTTTAAAATTTTTCGAATTTTCTTTCTGTAAAAATTTTTTAATCTCAGATATTATAAGTTAACGAATGAAGTTCTCTATTGAAGACTTTTGTAAATGTAAAACTATTAACTTTCTGTTGTGAACGATACTTTTTATTGTTTTCGTAGGTAATCTTGGCTGTATTCAAATGTTAAAATAGTGTACCGTGGATGGCCGAGTATTGAACTCTTTCTTCAGCTTACAACTTTTATTCCACTCGGTACAACTTTAACTACGGAACAGGAACAAACTAAC
>NW_026018508.1:8938134-8951574 GCF_020466585.1 Dendroctonus ponderosae
GCTTAGAATCCAGATTACAAGGCCCAAAGGTAGGTGGAACTTGTTTATTGCTTTGTGACGGTTTAACGGATAGCTCCTTAAAAGGCTGCAAGTGGCCCTGGACTACTTATTTAGATACTGACCTGTTTTTGCCAAATTTTACGCTTTAAATAAATTATTGCGGAATTTTAGCGGCCAGGAACCGTTCGGTATAGTTCAGATTTTATGCCATCGATCCTCTTCAGGCTTTAACTGGTCCAGATCAAGATTTTAAGCAGACTAACAGCCACTAAACGAGTTTTTTGAGAAAAATATTCGGGGTTTTAGGGAATTTTTGGCGCTCGAGATCCGGACAACATTTAATTTTTGTAAAAGTAGATGGCAATCAGGGTTGCAGATTTTCTTTGATAGCACTTAAGTACGCTGCTCGCATGTGCAGATTTGTGGATTTTCTGAGGCGAATTTTATATAACGGCTTTTCCGAAATTATAGCGCAATTATTTCCGTATGCGTTACAATTTTCTTTGCATAATAGAGGTAACTTTCAAGTGCTTCTATTCACAGCGCTTTCTTATTGACTTAGCAAAATATGAGGTTCAGCATCATTCTGAGACAGCATAAAGGCACGAAATACTGTTAAATACGGATTTTGACCTTAATTCTAACCTATTGTTATCAAAATTATCAAATATGTAAATATTTAAAATAGTATTTGAATATTGTCACCATGCTAAGAGCATGACTGGTGATGAACGAAAGGTAGTTTAGGCTAACGGCCCTTTCTAACAAACAAAATTATTCGATTGGATGTAGAGACTGTCCTCTTTTGAGACATTTAGCTGCGATTAAACATTGCTTTATTTATCATCTGCTCCCAAAGAAAGATACTTAGAGAAAACCACAATTTAAAAAAGGGGCATATGTAGGCAAAAAATATTATTTTTCCAAAAGTACGGGTAATAAACATTTTTTGCCTGAGAGTTATGGGTAAATATGTGTGCAAACAATGTGGGCAAGTCTCACAAACTTTAAATTTCACTTTACCCGAAATTGTATTCGAAAAGCATGGAAAGGGAATGTTTCCAAATTTTTTAAAAATTTTCTAAATTTCGCAATAAAATGAGTTAAAAAATCTTGGTGCGCCGCCAAACTTGTAGCAAAAGAGCGTGTTTTCAGGAACAACCAGCGCTTCAAATCCTTGAAAATTTAAACTCCTCTGGGGCTAAAACGGTGACCAAAATGAACTTTGGCCCTGAAGCAGCTTTTTACGTCAAGTCTAAGGACAAATTTTGAATTTCTCAAAAATTTTGATAACTGACCGAGTTACAAGGTAAAGAGTAGAGCCCATTTCCATCCAAACTGGTGCAAATACAATTTTTTTTAAGACTGTCAATGCGTCGAGAACACAATTTGTAACTCATGTTCTATTTTGAAAATCAGTTAATAGGGGTAAAAATTAAAAGTATTTGTTCGGAAAATGGTCTGTTCGACCTTCCAATCATCATAACTTCCAATTTTTCAACCGATTGCAACTCCTTTTTTAAACTTTCACTTTAATCTTCCACACATTAACACAGTTATCCAGAAAGTTTCTACGTACAAAAAGCTGTTTTTGCAAGAAAAATGCGACCTCCATGACTCCCCTCTAGATCCTCCATTGTACATGGGTACTATTATAATTGTTTACAGTACAATAAGGATCAGAAGAATTCCTCTCCTGTCCTCTGGTCGTTTCTTTTTAGAACTATTGACATGAAATGTCTCTGATGATGAAAAATGCATCTGTATTAGTTAAAGGCCCGACTTATTTAATAGAATAATATACCCAAATATTAATCATTTCAAAATTATTTTAGAGGTCTCTATGTTATAGGGTATTTGGACAAGTGTTGCAAAGATAGTTCCCTTAATGTGGTGAAATTAGCCCGCCCCTTGCAAAATGACAATTGTACTTAAATATGAATCTGATGGGTTTTGTAATAATGTTAAAAATATATTCTATTAGACCATTTACTACCAATTAGTTTAAGACGTACCTCAAATAAAAATTCTGCTTAATCAATGCTATTTTGAGAGCCTGTATCTCCGTAAAAGCATTCCAATTTAGTCTCAGATCAAAACGATTCCCTTATCACGATTTGGAGTTATTACTGGGTGGCTATATTAAAAGCCATAGGACTCTGGCCATCTATTAATATTAACTTAAAATTAATGAAAATGCATATTCGCTGTTAAATCACAGCTAATATTTTCAAACTTAATTCCTATAAACTATGATGACAGTTCAACACCCAAAACGATGACCTAGAATTAGTTTATTGCTGTAAATTATTGAAGGATATAGTTAAAAACAGCTGTACCGATTTAAAATGGGTAACTTACGGCAGTTAATCGTTAAAAGTGTCATATTAAAGTGAAGAATATTGTCGTTTTAAAACGCTTATGTCCGTGTTAATCATTTCGCAGACAACTTCACTTCACACTAAATATTGCAAAGTAATTTATGATCGCCATTAAAATTAGGGACAACGCGTATGCTAACATATAAAAATATTCTACAGAGTGTCCGTTGCAAACTTTGCACGCTGCTTATTTTGAACTCTATTCTTAAATACTAAAAATACGAGTAAAATGAGGGTTTTGCCTTTGAGGTGGCCACACCTAGCGTTAAATGCACTTTTGCCAAAAGAACCGCCCTCACAGGGAGAGAGAAACTGTCAGTTTTTGAATTATTTCAGTGACAAAATGGGTCAAGTGATATCTGATTTGAAAGAATTTCTAAATGTGACTTTCATCATATGTTTTTTTTTAATTCTCGTTTAYTTGATTCGGGAAAATCCTATGAACTTGTTCAAACAATGCTCAGAATTGTTGTCTAATTGTTCATAATGTCAAATTATTCTGCTTGGTCTGATGCGTTGCTGCTATGATTTTTGAAAAAAAGTTGATTGTATTTCATTTATATCGATAGAAAATGGGCGTAAACATRAATAAGCTGGATTTGTTTTATTTGCCATCATTCGGTTCACTACTAGTYAACTGAATAGCCATTAAAYYAAGTGTCTCGTGCTCAATGTCTCTAAATCAAGTGCTTCAGTTAAAACAATATAAGTATTTCTTTCCTGTAGTAAGCCCCAGTAACCTTCTAAAATAAAGGCAAATTTTCTATTATCCTATAAGTATTTTTGTTTTATTAAAAAGGTCTGTCGTTTCATATACTCCAAATGTAAATGTATTAGAGGTTTTTCCGCAAAATTGGGACGAAATTCCAACTATCTGTGTAAATTATTTCAGCTGTACTGCAACAATATAGTATGTGAAACGCTGAGAAAATCTATTTGTTTCTACTGACAAAATCAGACTCACGTGGAATTAATTCATGTTTTTACAGGGCCATCAGCGAGCCAACATGTTTGACTGTGGATGTCAACTAGGTATTTAGTTTACGTTGAGCAGACACCATTTTTATGTGAGAAAAATGAGTCGATGAGTGATACGTGACTTGGAATATTTCAGTGTACGCAGGAACGAAATTTCCTATGATTGTGTATCGTTAATTCATCGTCTATTTAATATGAATTGAAATTGAATAATAATACTGCGAACCGAAGAAATCATCAAACGGTTATTTCATACAAATAATATGCTGTGATATTATTGGCACTTTACCAGCAATTAAAAACATGCTGTCAGAAGTATCCAAATATTTATGATCCTGTGCTAACAAAATTTGTATTAAAATTGAGCAATATAGGTATCTGTTTAAACATTTAGGCTTAGCTTGAGCACGATTTTGACATTACAAAAAAATTAACATAACGTGTCGATTTAAAACATATTGAATGTATCAGCGGTGCTATTAATGACTACTTTATTAAAAGTACGTCTGCAGCACAGCTGCTCATCGCAATCGAACTGGAAAAGTAATGTGACGCGCATGTCTTTAACTTTATGCATTTTACTACTGGGTAAATAATGATTTAGCAAGGAAACTTTATAACTGGCAATGCATTAGTCAAACACTTTCCATTAGCAAAGGAAAGTTCTATCGGTTCTAAAAGTACCAGTAAGTTTTAAGTCTAAGAGGTTTATAGCTGATCCTTTTCAACTATATTACTTGATACGATAGCCCCTAGAAATGTTCTAAATCCATGAAAATATCTTCTAAACCATGAACCAAGCTTCCACGACATTGTTAGTTTTTGTTTATGTATTCCAAAAACCTTTAACGTTCTCAATCGTAACTGATTGGTTGATAAACAACACCCTGGTCCGGTGATCATGGTTGTGTCCATCATCTAAACTGCTCAACAAAATGGGTGTTACACGGACAAATTTCGACTAATTTTGAAACTGGATAAATTCTGATTGTTGCCAGCGCTACTATTTCTGTTTGAAGCATTGTTTAATGCAATTCTTTTCCGATTTGTGTGCCATTTTGCAAAAAATTAGTTCTTCAGATTAAGTTTCTACAAAGCATGAAACAATGGAAAATCAGGGAACTTTTCAAATGCCAATGGATGGACAAAAACCTTTATTTTTTAAATTTTAGCACCGCATGCATTAAGATATAATATGGTCTCGTGTATATAAAAGTTTTCTCGACCACCTTGTTTATTTACAGAGTGATCGCAAGCAAATAAACTTTTGGTCTTGCAGTGATACATTTTTTTTCTTGAATCTTGAACGAAATATTTGAACGTACAGCTAAGTTGGAAAATCTTCCAGAATCACAGATTTCGGGGGAAATTCTGATTTGGGTCATTTTTCATGTAACCCTGTAGGTCGAATTTTTGTCTTGAATTGTCTAGGAAGATTTATATCGTAAAAATTGGAATATATATCGTGAAAATTGGACCAAGAGCAGAAAATTTATCGCAGCGAGATCAAAAAGTTGATCTTTCGTGGCCACCTTGTAAAAATAAGAGATGGTTAAAAAATTGTAAAACGGTTTGGAGCTATTTGGATTACCGCGAAACCGTGTTGAGTTCGAAAAAACCTTTAGTTTTTGTTGAAAAAACCTTTAGTTTGTCCAACACTCCAAAATTTTGCATTTTTTCTTGTACATGCATGTACCTACAATTTTTTTCTGACGTGCTTAATTTTTAGCAAAGCATTGTCTTGTCTAACAAAAAACAAATGGAGCTCAATAACGCTTCATACAGAAATCAAATCGCTCTAAGCAATCAGAATTTATCCAGTTCCAAAGTTAGGGAAACTTTGGCTGTGTTACGTTCGTTCAACCAAACCAAAACACAGACAAATTTGGATCAACTTTTGAACTGGATAAATCCTGATTGCTACGAGTGATTCCATTTCTATTTGAAGCGTTATTTAGTACAACTCGTTGCCGCCTAATGCGTGACCTTCCAAAAAAATAATACTTTAGGGAAAGTTTCTACAGGGTAAACAATGCAAAATTGGTGATTGTGTCACGTGATAGTTGGGCAAAAAAAACGTTTTTTTATGTATTTCAACACCACATGCATTAAGATAAACCTCATATTTCGGAGAGTTTTTGATTTTTTCTCAAATTTTGTTTATTCAACGGTGATCTCAAAAAAAAATTAAAATTTTAGTTATGCAGTGATACATATTTTTTCTCTTGGACCCTTTTTCAAAATCTAGCGTTTTTGTTAAAGCTGAAACTGAACGATCGACTTTAAAGAAAAAGTCGTTATACCGGGTTGCTTAAATTAACGAAATGTTTGAAAGTGAACTTCACTTTAGTTGAAAGTCTGCTACAATCGCATATTTCGGGGGCAATTATGACTTGAGTCATTTTTAAAGCAACCCTATTTATCCAAGTTTCGTCTTAGACTGTTGAGATCGGACGAAGAGCAGAAAAGTTATCGCAGCGATGCTAAAAAGTTGATTTTTTGAGACCACCTTTTACATAGAAGAGATGGTCTAAAAATGTATGTCAAAACGCTGCCTAACAGAATACAAACGGGGATAAAGCTGGATTAATAACGTTTCAATCAGAAATCGAATCGCTTGAAGCAATCAGAATGTGTCCAGTTCCATAGTTAGGACGAATTTGGCTTTGTAACCTTCATTTTGTTGAGCAGTTAAGCTTATTTACTATCTCTTCAAGTAAGGTTACGTTGATGCATTTTGAACATTGTAATACAATTTACACTTTGTAAACACAATTTACAAATTAACCAGATGTGTAAAACGGACGTGTTTGTTAAGAAAAACACGGATCGGCTCCAAAATATCACTTTATCGCTTTGTTAAATTGCATCTTCAAGAGCAAATTTCTTTTTGATGTAAATAAATGGAAATTGACTCATTTAACAATAACAAAATTTTGAAATACGCATATTTTCTCCGAACTCTCAAAGTTCGTGTAACCTGTACCTTGAAGAAGAATTGGGGTCAATTTGAATCGGTCCGTCTACATCAATTGTCCCGCATTTGTGAGGTACTACATAAGAAATTATTAAATGTGTAACTTACTAAATTTGATAGTATTTAATATTAAATACGCATGTAGGAACTAACGCAAATAAAAAGGTCTAATGTCATTGACACACATGTTTAAATTAGGAGGCATTAAAGTAATGCCATGTTTTGCTAAAGCGACTGAAGGAAGTTTGGTTCAAAGTAGCACACAATTTCCAGTAACTAATGCAAAATACATTACAATTTTGTTAGTAATCACATACATTCTGTAACAGTGCGTAATAAAAGCATATTACTATACGCTTATTTCATGTTAGTGATCTAAAAGATCCGAAAGGTGACGGTTTAAATCTCTAACTTTATGGAAGGCAAATCTAAACAGAGCTTGATTTGATTGATTACGTTGATATTGGGTGGATAAGCTTTCTAGACCGATCTCTCCTAAAGAGTAAATCATAATGTATTACTATTAAATATAATAAAAATAGTAAATTGGCTTAATTTTATTAACGTTCAATTAAGTTAACGATAAAACCCATTTGATTTTCTAAATTTTTTGGAAGCGGATAATATTTATAAATTGTAATTTGGATGTTTGAATTTTTATGTAATATGATGGAGCTATTATAGAAATTGAAATATTTGGTAGTTAAAGAAGAATTTACAAAATTTGTATGAACGTTTAGATGTCTTGTAGAAGAATTAGGTATTACTGTATGTAGTGTTAGGAACTTTCATGAATGAATAAGGCTGACAACAATGTTGCCGTAACTTTATTCAGAAAAGTTTTTAGAATTTGCCAATTCTGGAAACGACAAATTTGTCTGCTTATGGTCATAAATCTATTTTTGTTTATTCCTTAAGCTGCGGAAATACCTTTTTGATCATTTTTTAGTTCTACAAATTTAATAGAACTAGTGTTTTTGAAAATATTTACTTAATTATCGTTTTAATACGCTAAATGTGCTGATTCAACCTCTCCTGAAAATAATTAACGTCGGTTAAATACACTTTATTCAATCGGCAGGTAACCATTATACAGATTCTTAAAGGCACCTACTTATGAAAGCAGAATTTAATATTATTACTTCAAATGCCTATCTTTGTTGCAATATATTGTATCCGGAGCGTCACAATGAAATGCATTTATTGCTTTTTCGGGGTAAATGTGCTAGATTTTGAAGGTCAAAAACTTCTAAATTGATATTTTTAAAGACCAGCAATAAGAATATTTATTCACAGGCAATCAGTTGATTATAAGCATAAAACACAAAACCGTTGTTCAGCAATATAGTTTTCAATTGTCCGGTTCAATTTCTATTAGTAAATTTTCTTCATACGTCTGGGAAAATTTTGCTACATTTCAATTTTCTTATTCGGTCGAGGGCGGCGATTTAAAACGTTATACGCACATAACATGGGAGTTCTTTATACGGATAAAGTGAAAAAAATTGCAAAATTTATATTTTTGATTATAATAAATAATAAAAATGGAACAACATCCGCTATCCTTTCAAATCTTGACGCGTTATTCAAATGAAGAACAAAGATACTTTTTATTTGAAACTTTTAAAAATATTATTGCTTCGGAATAATTTCTTACCACCCAAACCGTTATGGCTTGGGTTTTTCGAATTGCAATAAATAACCAAACTTTATTGGTGATAAAATATAGTTAATAGCCCTAGTAAATTTGCACTCCAGAAGACATTTCCATCGGTTATTTGATATGAGTAACAATCTCTCTTAATCAACCGTCACTAAAGTCATATACCGCGATGGAAAAAAATAATAAACAATATTGTCTATGGGCAACACGGTAAATATTAATATCTAGTGGCCCATATTCCTGAAGCATAGATATATACAATATTACACATTTATCTTTTAAATTATACTGCATAGGCATGAAATTTAAAATACAACAACTATTTATATTTATTACTTTTACAATTACAAATTATAAACATAGTTTATTAAAAAAATAATCAAGAGCTTTGAGTGCTCTTAGCTCTGATAGAAATAGTTTAACAAATTTTGTTTGGCATTTACACTGTTTTTTTTGTTGCGTATTGGGGATTCGGAATTCAGTTTTGTACTGACTTTGTAAATAAGATTTTTCATTGAACTTTTATACTTAATAGATGATAGAGAATATGAGCGGAACCATGGTAAGTTTAAATTGGAAGGAACAGAATTACACAATCAAGTATCAATCCGCATATTTAGATTCTAAATACATCATTTTCTCCTAATTGAATACTAATTGACAAATTCGATTAACAAATCCAGAGAGTCATTGGTAGGTATCCAGTCGAACGGCAATTTCTCACGACCACTCCCAATGTAGATGCGGCTTAAAAACAAACATACCTTCACATGCATTCTGTATACATTTCAAGTGTTTGCTCAAGATATTTTACACGGAAAACAACTTTAACTTCTTTTATGGAGGCTTTAACGCCTTTGGCAGGTGACCGCCCGTCTAACTGGTTGTAAATGAATCAAAACATAGGACAAAGTTTGCTCGAAGAGCAAGACGGCAGTATTTAGTGATTATAAACAATGAAGCCATGTTTGTAATTTACTTTGTCTTTACATATCGTTCTTGATGATCCTAAGTTTTTTTGATTTAGTTTCAATAAATTCAGCTTAAAATTTCTTATACAAAATACGACAGTAAGCATATTTGCAGTTTTTTTGCAAAATTATTCATAAATGTACATACAAGGTGACTAAACATATAGGCGCAATAGACTAGGTTACTTGGGATCACTTGGATAATACAACGTTCATACATACAAAACGTTCTAATAAATTTTGAATTTATTTCTCGATAGATTTATTTTCTAGATCCCTTGAAGGTGCAATTTCAATTTTCCTGTTAAGTAATTCCTTATAGTATGGTCATTCTGCAGACTTATGCGTTTGCTGAATAGAAGTGTTAAAACATTTGGTTTGCGCTGACTTGCTTTTGGAAAAAATGCGTTTTTGTTACATTTTTGTGAAAACTCACTGTGACAGCGAATCAAGCAGATGTCGATGATGATGATGACGAACATCGGCCTTTTTATCAAAGTTTTTCACCTGAACACTAAACCTAATATCCAAAAATATTTGTAAACAAAAAATGCTGATTTTGTATCGAGCAAGTCGAGCAATTCTGTTATAAAACTCTTGCAATAAGTCACAGCCCACATTGAAATATGCATGCATATCTTATTTTGGGAACTCAATTACAAAACCAATTTGGAATCTTTAATTCTTCCTCAGTTGACTAGTGACGAATTTAAAGTTTCCTCTGAAAAATGTTCTTGATTTTTCTATTTGCCTTTGGATTTGGACTTTTGCAAATATAGGCGTACTTTGTGAGAATTATTTTTTTGCATTCCGTTCTGGACTCGGTACAGGGTTATCAAGGACTACAAGGAACCACCTTATAGATGTTTTTGTCTTTAAAAACAAATTTGACTTTCTCTTGATTTTTGTACGTGTATTTCTCAACGATTTATTTGCTTTTGCCGGTCTTTTTTGTTCTTTGCCTCTTTGTTGGACTAACAAAATTTTAGTAAAAAACGTGTTAGGATAGTTGGATTTGGGGTAATATTTTCTTTATGCTATTTTAATATGAAGGGGTTAGAGTTATGTATGTTTCCGTATATAGTAATTTTTGGCTTTAGAATGTGCTCAGAAAAGAACAAAACAGTGCTTTGGCAAAACAGTTTCTTGTCCGTTACCCCAAACCCCGGTTTGTGGGTAGAGTGGGAAATGATCTTTATAGAGTGCAGAATTTAGAGAATTTAGGAATGCGACATAGATTGTAAGGGAAAACCGTGTATAAATTTCCGGTCGCTAGTAAATTTGTGGTGCAATTGGTTTATTCGTATTTCTATTTTTATGTGTGTTTCGCGTGCCAAATTGTTTATTGCTTGTTAATATATTTTTGTTTTAAAATTGTAAATAAAACGCAATGATAATTAGTATGCTCTGTCTCACCATCCTTGGTATATTAGGGTACAAATATCTCTATCTTTCAACAACTATCTATCATAAAAAATGATACACGCAAGTCGCTAATCTCGGCCTGTCAGATGGGTTTGGCTTATAAAAAGCAATTCAGAAAACTGCACGTTATTTTGCCAATTAATTCTACATCGGCGCCTAACTTTTCATTTATAATATTTTTTCTATACCTTTATCTTTGTTCTACTTACGTATACCTTTATTTCTTCATTTGGGGTTTTAATTGATACACGAATTTTGGTCCAATATTGTGCTAGATTAATTGTGTGATTAACTTTTCTGATGAAGAAGATTATATAACTAGGCAAAACGTAGATAAGTAAAAATTACAAGTTTTGTTTATTAATGATAGTACCTCTAAAAATGGCACCCAACTGATCCACTGGATCGAAAAGTTATAAACAAAATTTTGCCTTCAATTATTAATTGTGTCATTTTTATTCAATATTTTTAAATGAGTCATATAGCTACTAATATAAGTGCATTTAATAATAATCATTATTTTGATGAAACATTAAACTTTTCTATGCCAACATTTCAGCATAATGTTATTATCATTCTCTCAACTTGTTATCTCTCAATCTGAATTATACACCGTTAAAACATTATTCCTTTTATCTGCAGTTATTCATGAATTTTTATACGACAAAGTTAATGATCTGATAAATACTTCCTATGTCTGATTACAAATATTCCCAAGGTAATCCAGTTTTGATCACCGTAACTGCGGATCGATCGCAAAAGAAAATATGTAGGTACTTACACCTGATACTTAACCACAGTTATTTAAACAAATTATTCGCAATATTTCGTGCTAATTAGCTTGGATTACATGTATAAATATTTCATAGATATTTTTAAAAATGTGTTATTTGTTGCCGCAATTTTGCAGCGCAGCTTTAAAAGAGCTTAAGTATGTTAAATGGCTTAAGCACTCCATAATCTCGTATAATAAGAATCCCAGCACAGGTGTGTACATTGCTTGGGCGATACTTTATTGCTGTTTGTTTTTTCTACGTTTTATTATAGCAGGTACTTGCAATTATTTGCCCGCAAAATGCGTTCTATAACGTTTACTGATTATCCACAAACTGTTTCAAATGCAAAAGTGATATTAATTAATGTCACCATTTCTAGGTTTCAAAATATACTACATGATTAACAGTAAAATAACTTGTAAAATATACATCTCAAAAGCAAAATTTATAATTAAATTCGATTTTTTTAATAAATGTTTTAGCTAATCTGCAGAAACAGGTATACAGATATCAACGACAAAGCATCTAGGAAGGTTTGCGTTATAATTCTTAGAAATTTGTTTGAAGGAGGACACCGCTTAGCGTTGGTGATTTTGCCTCTTTTCCAAATGGTAATAGGATATTCCAAATAGTAATAGTATAATTTTTCAATTTGACGCAAGTTCTGTATTGCTGATAGGAAATATAGTTTAATTTTTTCAATTTAGTAGTTCCTTATCTATAATATTTTAGTTTTTTTTTAATGATAAATGACAAAATTTCATAATTTAAAGCAGCTTTTCACGTTATTTACTACACTGTGGAACATTTCCATATTTTCCTCTATTTGGGAGATTTCAAATCTACCTGATTTAATGCTTTCTGGAGTACAATCTTAAAAAATTGCTTATTTATGAGTTTGAAAGTTGATGCTGATTTACAAGTTTGACCATCAATAGCAGAGAAGCAACACATTTCTCTGAATAAAAGTTATGACAGATAAAATCACATGAAATAACTGATGGAAGAATTGTATTTATTGTAATATTTCTATTAGTTTACTTATTGAAAATGTTAATTGTATTAAGCGGCTGTTGCTAGATTTAACTTTTAGATTTTTAGCATTATTTTTTTTTCAAAAATAATTAAACAATAATAATTGTGGCGATTTTTTAAAGAAACGTTTTGTGTTTCTATGGGTGGCTGATAATACTAAAAACTACGCGGTTGTACCGTTACATCGTCACGGATTTCATTCGATATAAAAGAACATTATGACAAAATTCTAACTTTTTCATATTTTAAAATTTAATAATTTAAAGACTAAAACATTTCTACACTTATCAGATAAATGAATCAATTTAAATTGAAATGTATACCATAAATGTGGACAACGATAACGTTTTGAATCGATTGAAAAAACGTTAAAAATTAATTCGTACTATATATTTCATAATATACATTACTTACCTGAGAATAAAGGCAGTTTTTATTGATAAATACGTTTCCAAAATCGTCAAACTAATTGCTAGGCATTATTCAATTACAGAATTATATACCTGTAGTACAGACTAAATAACAAAAATGATTTCGCGGATATTGCATAAGTGACTTCCGCTTGTTGCAATCTAATCTTGCGCTAGGTATATTAATTAAATGGACGGCAGTTGCTTATTCTAATTATTGAAACGCCGTTTAATGGTTATTTAATTAATGGATCGTTAATGTTAATTAATCTGTACATTTATCCCAACAATATTATCTAATAAATTATTGAACTTTTTAGCTCGCAGCTAATCGCTGTTTACTAGATGTTTATTACTTGCTTGTATTTACATTTCGTTTAATTTATATTTCATTACAGAGTACCAGACAAATAATGGTACATAATTTTTGAAGTCTTTTAAGCTACAATAGCAGGTGACCACCGGTTGCATGCAGCATAAAGCACTTATGTATATCGCCGCAAAACAGATATTTGAACCATGCCTGTACAAAACCAATTATTACAATTCAAATGTTTAAAAGATGAATTATAGCGTTCCTAAAGTTGTTGAAACAATTAAGTAAAGTAAATCGTTTCAGAACAGGTACGACCTATCACACTTGCCCTGTGCATTTTCAGGTAATAGCTCAGTAATATATAAATATACAACTAATACATAAAGGAACTTTTTTCCATTTCCTTGTTCCCAATGTTCTCCTTTTTTGAACATGGAATTCACAACGTCACATTATCAGATTCCGTTCTTTACCGGAATTAAATTTTAACGTTGATGGCACACTTTTG
>NW_026018508.1:8952573-8979051 GCF_020466585.1 Dendroctonus ponderosae
TATTTCACAAACTTTGAAGGAACACTTAGGCAGGGAATAATTTTTTGGGCGAGTAGCTCGAGGACTCGAAATATATTTACAGTACAAAAACGTATACCAAGGACTATCTACGGAATGTCTCCATTTCAGTCTTGTCAAGGGGTTTTTAAATCAAAGGGTGTTTTAACCGTGTGCGGTCTGTACATTTTTGAGGGAATATTATGTGTTTTTAAGAGTATATATTTACACGATAATAACGTTAACCAGGATCATAGCACCCGCACGGGAAACATTTTGTATCCAACACACAGACTAACACTATCTGAAAAGAGTCCGTACTATATGGGTAAAAAATTCTTTAATAAACTAGGAAACCACATTAAAAAAGCAAGAATTGAAAAATTGTTTAAGAATAAATTAAAACAGATGTTAATTGAGTTAGAGCCTTATAGTATTAGAGACTATTTAAATATGTAGCAACAGTACCTTTTAGTGTAATATGTCCTTTGTCAATTGTTTTTTAACGCCATTTTATTTCGTATTCTTTATACATGTGCATGTATCAGAATGTAATTTGAAATAAAGAAATAAATTTAAAAAATAGTTGGGAACGCGTCAAAGTTTTACAGCATGAAACAATATATTATGATGACAAAGCCTTCCTCTGTAATAATTCTAATAAACAATTATAATTAAGAGTGTCGGAAGTTTGGTAGACAATAATAGTCTTTTCATTAGTTCTTACATTATGGTTCGTATGTTGAAGCATTTTAATTGAGGTGTAGATTAAATAGAATTTGAACGTTTTTTCGTTCCGAAAAACGATAGACTGACTGTTGAGGGTTTTGGGTGGTGAGAGAGGGTTGTGGACTTACCAAGACCAGGTGGAAATCGGGGACACGAGCAGCAGACATACGGGCACGAAGACCGCGCGCATTGCATCACTTAGCCGCGTGCCCCATCACTGCACGCGCCGCGACATGCAACCGCTTCCACAAGCACAATGAAATGAACAACTACTGCCTCGACGAGCACTAAAGCTCTAACCAACGCTTGCGCCGAATTTCAGAGTCGAAAAAGCTTAGGGGTGCTTAAGACGCTGGTACTGAGCCAAGCGTCGTGAGCGAACTCTTGGAAAACTGCGCCAATCCGGACCGGCGTCGTCTTTATACAGCAGTGCGCTCCAGAAATTATTTGCGCCAAACCCACTAATATCACTGATTCTATGTCAATATTTCGAATTGTGAATGCTTTCCGTGTTTGCGTGGCGGCGAAACCTACCTACATTAATTGAGAGTTATTTCGGGCAATAAGGGCAAGCAGTATTAAAATTTGTGATATATTGACACGCCAAATACGGGATCGCTTAACAACGATCCTGCACGGCAGCGATTCTGTACAGCTTTATTTTTACCTAAAACTGCCAGTTGCCATTTTTAACATCCGCTTGTAGGTTATTTCATTGTATGCACAACCTAGTTTCATTTGCTACCCGTTTTATGAGTTTTGAATCAAAAGACTGTTTTTTTAAATGATCCAAATTAAAATTTCTCCGTTAAGGTTCACTTACGGTCATTTGTTTTAAAGACAAAACATAGTCTTTCTTCATTCTCATAACCATCCTTGTTTAAGTATAAGGCCCGAATTCAAGAACGACACTCAACCATCACACACTAAAATCCAACTCATCTCATCCTAACAGTATTCAGAAACCATTTTCTTAAATGAGTGACTAAACTGTCCCTAACTTTGAATTGAAGACATGCGCGTTAAGTACCATAAGTGAGTGAGAAATTTGGGCTTTTCGTCTCTTCATAGCGTACTCAAGATTTATTTTGGTGCATTTTGACCAATTAAAATCCGGCAGTTTCATCAAGTTGCAAGTTTCCCTGGAATGATTGTATGTATAAATGGCACCCACATTGAAATAGCAAGCGAAGGTGGATCAAATGCATGAACAATGAAGCTGTAGCTGGACCGAACTTAAGGATATTATTATTAATTAGCCAGGTTCTGATCATGATATCAGACTTTTTATGGCAGTTCCATGGAGATAGTGCTTATGCCCAGAATAGGCATATGTATACTTCAGAAACATCGAAAAACCCAAAAAGAGGAGCCGAGCAGCGATATAATAACGCATATATTTTAACAAGGAATGTTATTCAAGGCGCTTTTGGTGTATGGAAAGGTCGTTTTAAACGTTTAGAAGTGCTTGGAAGTATCATTACGACATTCCACCAGAATTGTTGCTGCTACAGCGGTGGTTCTTAATATTGCCATTGCCACCAGCCAGAAGTTAAATATAAGCATATTCTCGATAGTTTTATATTCAATTTCATCTTCACTTGCTCCGCCTGTGACTGCTGCTTCTAGTATGTCCTCCATTGTAAATATTAAGGTGAAATGCTTAAACAGCATCCAAAATCCAATAAAGGTAAACAATACAAAGTCAACAATTTAAAATTAACTTAATTCTGTAAGGTTGGCCACAGGAGTTAAGTTAGACACTTTTAAAATGGAAAGCAGTGAAGCAGATAACGCTAGTGAAGCAATAAAATAAAGAGTAATTTTATCACTGAATGACCGTATTTATAACTTCTAATAACTCGCCATCATAGTAACAAAACAAATGAGATATTATTATACGTTTTGAAATGAATAAATGAATCGGATTCCATTCAAGAAACTGAAACGATAAGTATATTTTTCCGACTGTATGCTTATTATTGACGCAGTTGCAACCTAAGTGCAAACATAATTACGCCAATACTCATATTTCCACTACATTGCTTAGTTCACAATTAAATAATTAAATTCTTCGTGCGTGTGATAGTAACAATAGTAAAGTAGCAGTTTAGACGAGTATATGAAGTGTTTCCGAATGATGTGCAAATATTTTAAGGGTTTTTTGGTGCCAATTTTGGAGCACGTTAGAAACTAGTCGAGAATGGTCTGTGATGGCCTCTACTTGCCCAGTTCCTCTGTCTGAATGAAGGAAATTAACGACCCTTGTTTGTTTTTCTCGTAAGAGTGTTACTCCCGATAGCAAGTGCCATCAATAATGGAACCCACTGTAATAATTAAAAATTTATATTAAATAATAGGTCAGCGTTCTGCTAATTGAAAGGAAACTTGGTTAAATAGTTTAAATAACATATAAATTGTGCTTTCAATGCACTTTTTATCCTCCATGTATCTTTGTGTTAATATATCTTTTCAATATTTTCTACGAATATTTGCGACCTAATTCTCATATTCTTTTTACATATGGCAATGATTCCTTGAATAGTTCTGCATGGCATTATTATATATGAACCACTTTTAGTGGCCAATTGTTAATGATGCCAGTTTTCTTGGATTTGAGAAAATTTAATTCATGTGCGGAAAGACGCAACCATATCTGGATCCAGCCGTGCAGATGATGCTGGTGAAGATGATCTCTTCTTAGCATTTTTTACCATTTCTAACACCATATTATTTTTTTTTCTTCATTTGTTTGGGTCTAGCTATTAACAAGTCTTTGTCGATGTGACATATACATACAGATTCATCTATATAAGAAGCGAGGTTCCTACAGCTACAACCATTTCTCGCTTCTCAATTTACATTTTTTCAGTCTCTCCAATCTCCATCTGGTAGATCTCTTGATTCCATAGCTACTTCTCCCTATTTCTAACTCCTTGGTTGTTTAACGCGCTTTCTGCGCTCAAGAGGAATCCATTTCCATATTTTCTTTGCTGATCGATTTCCATCCTTTCTTAGGATGTGCCCCTTTTAGATTAATATTTTTATATCTATTGTGTCTAGAATATTATTTTCAAAGTTGATCGGTGGTCGTATAGTATCAGTTCTCACGTGATCTGGTCTGGAAATATAACAGCTTCATCTGAAAAAATCAATTTCAACCTATCGTTATCTCTTTTATTCATTTCCCTAGTACCCGTAAGTTCACATACTTTTCACGACCTTTTTATTAATGATAATTTTTGTCTTTCCCATTATTTCTCAGCTCCAAAGAAACGGGCTTAGTTGCCTAATTACTCATTGACCTATCTTGTTAGTGATGTCTCCGGCACAAGAGGGAGTACTTCCAAGGTATCGAATTGAAGAACAACCCTTGATCTTATCGTGTTACTTATTATCATCTTTTTCTTCTAAATTAATATCTTCGCATCTTAATCAGTCACTCACTAATTCCCCATTTGCTTACTTAAATCCATATCAGTAGAGTCTTTCCCAAATGTAATGTAGACTTTTGCAATGACTTTGGAAAAAAACGTAGGAATAAAAGTCACAATAACCAAGAATTGGTTAATATGACTTTAATTTATGGAAAATATAATAGAAAAAAGCTACAAGCTGAAATGGTATAGATCGACAGATTTCGGATTCGTCTTATTTCACATGTTCAATCTTCCACCAAGATTAACTTAACACTTAGTGTGACAGTTGGAAACGTAACAATAGCACAATTTCAGAGGATTATTTGTGTACTAACTAAAATCTCAAAAATTGGAGATTGTTAAAAATCAAGTATTGCGGTCGACAAAGCACAACCTGTCACGAAGACTATTGCGGAATAACTTCTTGAAACATTGTCCTGGGTACAGCAACTCTCAATATCTTAGTCGAAGAGCAACCAAACCATCTTCTAAGGTCCTTCAAGAGTTCTAAGAGTTCAGACGTCTAACAGATCTTCCATGAGTTTTCCCTCATTTATTAGGCTCAGTAATTCGTATTTTTCACCTATCATGATATGGCATATGTACCTTGTTTTTCTCTCCATAATGATGGTTAATAACTCTTTCGACTGTTTTATTTATTTTAATACCTATCTTTTGGTTTAGTTTGTCACTCGGCGAATCCATGAGATGCGATGCATGCGGCAATATAAATACATCTCAAAAGCTCCTTCTATCAGTCATCGGAGCGAGAGTCCAGCCTTCACATCCGAACAGCAATACACTGAAGATATAGCACCTGACCACGTACTCTCAACTCCAAACTCAAATCAAGGCTGGTAAAAAACTGTTTCATTCTGGTGAAAATTGTTCTAGCTTGCTCTATTCTATATTGTATTTCCTGTTTTGTGTCGCATAGCGAGTTGATTATGGTGCCAAAATATTTGAGGGACGAGACTTGGTCGATATTTCTTCCATTGATCAAAAGCGTTTCGGTGATCTGTACCTTAGAGAAAACGATCAACCTGGTCTTTGAAACGTTCATGTGTAGTCCATCATTTTTTGCAAGTCTTATTTGTTGTCGGCTATCACCGCGATGCTATCTGACTATATGTGTGACTACATTCACCTTAATACCTCCTAAATTCTGCAATAGAGCTTCTCTGAGAATGACTGCGCGTAAATGTTAAAAGAAAAGTGTTAAAGAAATAGTGTTTTGATTGATGATTATTAATTATCTGGAAAACTGTGAATTCTTCTGACATAAATTTTACTGAAGATGTTGTTCTCCTAATTAGAAATTTATTAAAAAGCCGCAAATAAACTTCAGACTTCAGACTTGCATCGATCTACATTAAAAAGGCAGTTATTTGGACCGAGCCAGAGTCAAACAACCTAATTTAAAGACAATATTCTATATGGTTGAAGCGGATACATACATATACGGAAATATTTTATTTTGTCACCAATTTAGGATAGTTGGACAGAGCTCGTTTCTTCGCGTCTTTTGTTATAATCTGTCTCAGAAGAAGTCCCAACTTTTCAGACAATATTGAGGCTGCAATTAATTAAGCGCTTTGGCGAATTATCTACCCATTTTAAGTGGTTACATCTCGGAGTATGTAACTAAATGCACCTGTTCGAAAAGCTGATTACTCAACTTATTATAAACGAAACGTACGCCAGTACGAGTATTTGAGCGAATGTATGGGATCCATAGCAGAACTTGGCAGAACAAAACATGCTTCAATGCTCTCTATATTTGCCGACTTGTACGCATCTCATTGTGCGGCTGAAAAAGCATGAACAACAGCTTATATGAATGTTAAAACTATTAATAGATATTAACAAAGGCTAGTCAAATTTAGTAAAAATCAGTAGGTAGTACATATCCTAAATAGACCAAAAATTGAAGAAACATTTAACTTAGTTGAAAAATAATCAAAATCCACATTTTAAAATTGTCGTTAACTTTGCTAACGCTTAAGGCGACCTAGTTGGCCATGAATACCTTTTTTTTTGTTGGTCCAGGATATGTTTGATAAGGTTTCTTCAATTCGCTTTTTCAATCACTGAGACTCTACGTACATTTTTACATATTCAAACGCTTTTTCAGTAGTCGTTTATTTCATTAAATTTTAACTTGAATACCATTATGATACTGTTTTTTCATTAATTTTCAATGCCTATCAGTTTTTAGGGCCACTCAGCTAGATAAACACTGTCGCTTCAAATGTGCTGTTGGTTTTCCGTGTTTCTTCTTTAGGCCCGTTAAGAACTTGACGCTTGTCAGTTCTATTTCACTTAACTGAAAATCCCATTGGGCTCGAGCAGTTTTTTCGGGTGTATGATTCCTCTAAAATCTTTTGCTACGACATCAAAAATGTTATTCCAAAAGGTAAAAGGAAACTCTAACTTAATACTCTTATCCCATTAGCACTGTAACATATGGTGTACAGTTCTTGACGAGTCGGATTGGTAAATCTTCTTATTTAATGAATAGAATAAACGAAAGAAACGAATTATAATCCACAAAACCAGTGCACCGAGTAGCATAATTAAATCAGATCAAATGGGCAATGGAGAGAAGATACTCGGAGATATCTCCTGTCAATCGTAAATCGGCCGAAGCTACTTGTCGATGGGGCCTTATTTCACCGCTGCTGCTCCGAATTAACCTTGGGCAACAGCGAAATAAACCAGCAGGAGAAGTCGTTTTTTGTCGCCAGTGACAGCAAAATGCGAGCGCGAACCAAGGCACAGGAATTCGCAGATTCCTGCAGCCACCGACTGCTGGCACTTCGACGTCTTGGGAACAGGACCTGGAAAAATGAGAATATCTTTAATTGACCAGCTAACGGTTGTTTGTGTTCAATTTGCCCGAGATCAATCAGAACTAACAGCTGAACAAAAATAGCACAATGAAACTAAAAACTTGATAAAATACCCTTTATCTAAGGGCTCTAAAATCTTAAAAACTAAAAAGATGGCTGGCAAGAGTAAAAATATTTGTGTGGAAGTTAATATACTGTTATAAAAGTATATTTACAACAAAGTCTAATTCACTTCGGAATCAGGCGAATTAAGAAGTCGTCAACTTAATAATAGATAAGAATAGCATGTTCTATACCAAGACTAAGAAAGATTTTTTGCTCTCTCATACTTAGCAAATGTTATATACAAAGTTCGTCACTAAATTGGGAAATTGGGTATGCTGGTTTTAAATTTCTTTAAATTGGTTTTCAATTTCTGTTAGTTGATGAATTGAACCACTAAAACGGCCCTAAATCTGGTCACAAATACGACGATTGTCAAACCGAATTCGTTATTCACAAAGAATACAAGAAAATAACATCATAAAATATATTATAGGTAAATTTCGTTGAGAACAAATTCGTATGAACGACTGATCTTCTTTGTCTCAATGCTCTCAACGCAACAAATGTTTGTCTGTGTAAAAACTACGACTTTTAATTATTTATTTAATTTTTTCTAATTACTAATTAAAACAGAAAAATCTCGGAGTTTTCAATTTTTGCTTTTCTTCATAGCGAAAATAAATTTTTGACGAATTATATTAGCAAATGGAAAATCTCAGTATGTTATCTTATATTATATTTTCCCGATGAAATAGCATATCCACTTGTCGCACTTGGGCTCTGTTCATTTTTTTCTGTTCACCAATTGTTAATTTTTGCTTCCATTCTGTTCTTCCAAATGAATTTGTATAAAGTACTTTACACTTGGAACGTCATACAAAAAATGCAATTCCTAGAAGAAAAACCACATCAGACATAAAAATTGATGTGTTGTAACGTTCTGTCATAAAACAAACTCCTGTATTTTAGATGGTTTCGCGTTCTCCTATAAATAATTTGTTTCGGTTTCTTCAACTGAACTATTTAAGTAAAATTTTGGCCGCAGAGATTTGGTTCTGGGAAGTTACGGAATGCAGAAAAAGTAGTAGATGAAATCAAAATGTCACTAAAACCTGACCAATTTGCAAAAAACTAATTCATAAATTTCATAACATAGAGTGCGTTTCTTATAGGTGTTATTTTTGCGTAGCTAAGAGGTAGAACTAAAAGATATATCTTAAAATATGATTACGTGTCGATACTGAATCATAAACTTGCCACTCCAATAAGTTGGGAAGAATTAAATGGGCCAAAAATGTAGATCGCCTTGTGAGTTTCCAGAGCAAAGATAAAATATCTGAAAGTCAATGCAAAATCTTATCACATGAGCTTTATCTTAGAACAGAACAAAATGCTTGTTTTACAATCATTGAACTCCTTTAGAATACTTGTTTAATCAGAAAGTTCGCGTGCATCTTCAAAAACTATTTATTTACAAAAATTCCTACTTGTGGTTTTAGAAGATTCGTTTTTCGCCAAACTTTTAGCTTCTCGGCATAATTAGGTTGTTTGTGTGGAATATTTGATATACTTGGCGATCTCCTAACGAAGTTTATCTTCATACATGTTAAATTTTGATTTTATTTATTTATTTATATATGTAATATAATATAATCTAATTTATAATGTATAACAAATATGTGTCTGGACGAAGTTGGTTCTCTGTACATTTCAAAAAAAATAAAAAATATTGAAACATAATTATTCTAAGCAAAACAACTTCGTAAGTTAAAGCAAATTTTGAATATGAATCTAATTGTAATATTTGGCGGTACTTTTCGTTTGCCAAATGATTATTGACACGTGTAAAAGCACACAGTGCTTTCGCACAGCACAGCATAAAAAGTGTTTTTCGAAGAAGTTATCTTCAAAAATGCAGTTGGTTAAACATCAACCGTAAATGATGCTAATTTTTTTTGTCCGAAATTGTAAAATATGGCTCTCAACATCATGGGGCTTGAACAGGACGGTGCAACACGCCATACAGCCAGAGAAATCTGTTGAATTACTGCAATAATAATTTCCTGGTCGTGCCATTTCCTTTTCTGGAGATCGGCATCGGCCATCCAGATCTGAAGCTTTCGCACGTTTTTTTTGGGTGATTTTAAAGGTAGAAGTCCATATGAACAAACCGACAACGATTGCAGCTTTCAAAGACGATATTTAGCGCTGCCTCACTGAAGCTCCGCAACAGTTTCTGAAACTCATGGTCTCTTCATTATTCAATAAATGTTCGAAACGTGCCACGAATATATTTAATATAAAACTCAAACCCAACTTTCTTTTTGGTTGGCACAGACATTTTTGTGTATTATGTTTCTCTTTAGGAAGCTACTATACAGCTGATATGCAATTACTCCGGCTAGCTGAGCGGGCTAATAATCACCAATAATTTCTAATAACAAAACAGAAGTTGATGTTCGTTATAGATAAGTGCAATTAGATCTCTAAACGCACTTGTCAACTCTAATCAATTTTTGTTAACCTGAACCTGTAACTGTTATTTTATTTGCATCATAGATAATTAAAAACATTGCTTGGCGCTTTATTCGTCTTTGTAAATTACAATGCGATGAATAAAAGCGCTAAAACATCACATTCTTCATGCAATTTATTATAAATGAATTTACTTAATCCTCCATAAAAAAAAATTACAAAAACTCCGTATCTAGAACAGTACGTATGGGAGACAAAAAAACAAAGCAAGAACAGACGCTGATGTTCTCTAAAGAAGACGAGCTGGGCAAATAATTTTAAACCTAAATAGACTAACAACGTCTTCCATGCGCACACAATAGCAATAGGTTGCGTCGAAAAAATGAGTAAAACAACCCACACATATTTTCATCGTAACCGAAAAAATATTATGATTTTATCCATTGCCAAACCTTCCTGACATATTCTACTTTTTATATTTAACTTATTTCTGTTTCTAAAAGTTAAACGGTCAGCAAATGAATAAATTGGCCTTCCATACCCATTAATCAAGCAACTCATTCATTTTTAACGTCTTAAATCAGGAATTTCTATTAGTGGGATTACTCACTTTAATTAGTTACCTATAATAAATATTTTAAGCGTTAATGGTTTCGAAATATTTCTTCCTGAGTGTAAATAAAACTGATGAGGTTTGTGGCTTTGTCATGACTTGCATTGCATTATCGAGAATTAGCAAGTTTCTGCGCATCTGCACTAAGCGTTACTTGCAAAGTGATAGTTGGATATAATTTTATTATGGTCCGTAAGTAATAAAAGATTCTAAGAAGCACGTATCCGCACTCAAGCAATACCATCTTAAATAATACCTACTAAGAAAATAGCCAATGTTTTCAAATCATCACGTTGGCACCAGCTTTGATCTTCTCTGAACGAAGCACGTAAATTTTTCACGCATTTCAAAGAGTCCTAAGAAATCCTCAACGCGCAATGAGCTCATTGTATTACCACTGTTCTCGTAAGATAAATCTTTCACAAGACAAAAGTTAAATGGTGTTAAATCTGGTAGATAAAGTGGCTGGTGTCAGTTAGGCAACGAGCGGGGAAAATCTCATGGAATGCGTGCTGAATCGAGGGAGTGGACTTTTTAATTCAATAGTAAGTTGAAAATGCCAATTAATTACTCGACCAGGTTTTCGTTGCTAGTAATTCAAATGCTTTTGAATTCTTATTTCAACACATTTTCCTAGCAAACCAGTATTTTGGATTAAATCCTTCTCTATACATCTAAAAATATATTTCTCATTGACCAGACTTTCTGAGTTTATTTACCATCTACTTAATTGAACAGATGTCAGTCACTTGAAAATTTTCAGGTGTAAACATTATTTATTACCGTAAACTTAGATTTATGACCAGCTTATGGTCGGAATTTTTTCGGATAACTTCACAGTTTATATTTGAAATGGTTTATTTTGACTGAGAGAAAAATACCCAAATTCGCGAAACTGTAAAGTTAGTTTCCTCTATGGCTAAGTGTTGTAAATAAATAGCACATCTTTTTTAGTATGGTGGTCCAATTTATATGCACTATTTACAGTTGAAGTAATATTTCATTTAATGCATAATTGAAACTTAATTTTTGACTTTAAAATATATAATTGATCATTGTGACTAATGGATATTATTGATACCTCAAATTTGATATGTGCAAAAGGCAAAGTTAAGGGCGTACTTCAAGTCCGAAATACCCAGAACGAAATCATTAAGTTTCAGGTATGCTTCTTCAAATACCTAGTGACTTAAACATTCAGTGTATTATTTTTATTTTTATGCTTGCAGAAAGTAGTTCAATATACCTACCTAAGTTTTAACATTTACGCTGTTCCATGCGACACAGCATTCATATATGTTTTTTCAGCCCAACTTTATTCATAAATTAATTGTTTCAATGTACAATATCCAACACTAAAATCCTACAACATATAACCTATATGACACTGCATCCTTATAACTTATTCCTATATCTCAAAAAAGTCCGTCACACAATCACCTCTTTTTTTATTAGAAGGAGCACCGTTGGGCCAAGTGTCCGGCACACGCACAGATCTCTTGACGCTTATCTAACCTAACTTCAACTAAAGTTTAAACTAACCTACTCAAATGAGTCCATTCTACCCCAACGCTTAGATAACACTCCAACAATGAATGCCCAGAACGCTTAGCGGCCCCGTCGAAGAGCGCCCCAGACAGTCACAAAGAAGAGGTAGCGCGCAGAGCTTCGACCGAACCGCCCCCCTTACTGGTCCTAGGCACTGAACCAGACCCAGAGTCGCAGATACCGCCCCTTAATCTGAAGTTTAAATGCCCAGTTGCACATTGCAGTGCCTTTTTCCCACTCTGTCATACACCTCATATAATTCTCTCCCATTCTTACTACTCGACCAGAGTATCTGTCACTCTTCCCCGTTTTACACAGACTGTTTACCGCCACCCGTTTTACACAGAAACCGCAAATTTATCAGGACCTTTCCAATGGCTGCGATCTCCATGTCATGTCATTCGCACTATTATCACCTCATTCAACCCATTCATCACTAACCTTCTCACAATCGCTCCACACATCAATAGCCCTTCTCTCACCCGCAGTTGCCACATCACACCACACATTCCAAACAGTATTCTCTCCCTACGCTTGTGCGTAGAGACCCGCTCCGCCATTCCCACCTTTACTCTCCATCCCTACTCACTATAAAATCGATGCCTACTGAAACACTTCAGCCAGTACACGACCTGGAGGGTTTACGTGAAGGACAGAGTAGAGTTGTTTTTGTTGATTATCTTCATGATTTCTGGCTACAGTCTCAGCATCAAATGGATAATATTTAAGTTCATTCCTTCTACCAGATCAGTCATCTACGCGTTGTAGCGCCGGAACTAAAAGTGTTGACCCAATTTTTGTAATTGTTAGTATCAACTCAAGGGGATTGGCAAAGATTGACATATCGAGGATTAAAAATAAATTCAACTTTAACCATATGGGTTGTTCATTTCAAAATATTCAATTAAACTCTTACAGCAACTATATTTAAATCAGGTTTCATTATTTGGATCCCGGCTTTTCATAATCTGCTTCGTAAAATAACCACTCAAAAACAACTACTGAAAGACATATTTCGCTCTGATAAAGAAAGTATCTGAACACTCGTGTTTACTCTCCTAGATCTTTCTATATCAGATTTAACTAACTCGTACCATCGTTTACCAAATTCTGCTCGAACCGTGAGCTCCCAGCAAAATCCGAGACAGTGGATTCACAATTCACATCACATTCACATTTCGTTACGTATTTTTAATATTTACTTCTATGTTAAATAATACGCTTGGCTCATCTGTTATAAACATTTGTTGTCATCATAAACTATTATTCTATCTATTCTGTTTAAATTTTGTTGTTGGTATTGAACAATTTTTGACTTAAAAAAATCTACCAAACGAATGATTTAAGCAAGCAGATAAGCTAATAAAAACCTCCAGGCTGCAGAAGCCTATGGTAATTTAAGTATTGGCAATTTGATGTTAATTAAACATCCACCTTCAGGAGCGATTGGACCAGACTTGTAAATGTAAAAATGCTAACTGTCAAGATCAAAAATTGATAATAAAATAATAAATCTTCAAAATCTTGGAAGCAAATTCTATTTCGCATACCTCGCAGGATAATCGGATTTTGTTCAGTTTATTCTGAACTAAAATATTCAGCCATCACGTATCATAACTTGTGTGAAGCAAATCGCATTAACAATGAACCAATTTCTTCCCATAATTTTATTGTCAAGGTGTGGTAGTGTAATACTTTTTTAAAAAAGGCGTGCTCTAAACATCAAAATATATTTACACACTATCGACAGAATAGGCACCTTCACACTTACGATCCATCGTGGGAGACTGCAACGCCCCGTTCAGTTCCTACCAGTTTTCTAGGTAATACTTTCACGCTCCTATAGTTTTTCCAACCTGCTCTTGCTTATAGCTGTTAATCTGTCTTAGCTCCTCATCAACAGTCACGTCATCACTTCTCATGTCTCTTCTTTGTTGCATTTTCCACATAGCAGCTTTGCTTAATTTCGATTCTCTCTTGGTTCTTAGGCAGTATCTGTTTTGACTCTCTAGCAGGGCAGTAGTGATGGTCTCATTTAAGACATTGTTCTGTTTTAGCTTCCTGTTCAGTACCATCTAGCAACCATCCATGTCCGCCGGACTCTTCGGTGGTATGTTGTCGCCGGTCTTTTTGATCAGCTTATGCCGTTCCTTACCAATGTGAATCATTAATTTGACTCGTACAATCCTGATCACTTCGGGTGGCTACCTTGTTCAGTACTGACACATCTCTATGTATCATTTGTCGGTTATATACTTTGCACTTATTAAACAAACGGGTTGGAAATGAGATAACTAAATCTTAAAACTTTTATTTTTGCAGTTATTATTTTTTTATTTTGTAAAGTTTTGTGTCGCCTATCTCACATTTTATACCTAGGTACCTGAGTAACTTATTTTACTGATAATTGGGTCTGTTATACATGAAGTTATAGCGTTTCCGTTTATTCATCTTTAATAACGATAATCTTCCCTATTTTCGAATAATTCAACAAAAGGAATTGTCAAACTGTCGTCTGGATAGTTCTGTTGTAGTTCAATTATTAATGGCATATGCCTTAATGTGTTACGATCTTCCTGCAATTTTTTCAACCAGATTCTTTTCTTCGTTTCTTCATCCGGTCAATTCATATACCTACACAGCCAGGCAAAAAACCCCTTTCATTTTTTTGCTGAATTTTGTACATTTTGACCCAAAACTGTGGTCGATCCGTTTGAAAATTCTGAAGCTCCACGAGCCACGCAATTCGAGCACGAAATCGACAGATTTTACATGTATACTCACAAGTTATCCTCTCACATGCCAGGCACATGGGAAAGATGTTGGTGATTAGAACGCTGCAATTTTAGCGACAAGCTCTTGGATCAGCACGATTTTCGCCAACTTTTGAACTCGCGAGAGGGGCGACATTCTCGAACCGCGAGAAGTCATTGTAAGTGTAAATATGCCTAAACGAACCCATGTGGAAGCTATAGACTCTGTAGTGTGCCACCCGTCATTTTTTGCACATATGTTACCGTCGAATCGAACATCAAAGTGATTTAAGACACAAATGCACTCTACTTTTTCAAATAATGAAATACATTAGCATTATAAATAGTGACATGCTTGGTGGTCTTTATTTAGAACAACGTTCCCAATTGGCCACATCTTTCTAGGCCCTAACATCCAAAGGACGTTTGTGTTGAGAAAGATATGGTATGTTTTTATAAAAGCTGTAGTGATAGAAGGTCTCAATGCTTTAGCATTGTGAGGACTACTGGCTAAACTATATCGAAATTAAAACAATAAGACATTGTGAAATAAAACGGTTACGACTTGTTCGATGCTACTCAAGCTAAAACCAAAGATCCATAGGAAATCGGAATATAAACTTTTCGCGAAGCATTATTCCCATCTTTCAGTCGCTTTACGTCTTATGTTGTGCATTGTCCCTTCAGGCAACCATTTGCATATCGTAGTTTATTCAACGGCAGAACAAAGTGCCACTAGCAATTGATGTGAAAAAGAGGAACGATAAAAAGAAGAAGACCCGACCGAAAGAAGAACTGCCAAGATGAAGTAAGTCCTGTACGGTTAATGGAACGCATTCGGGTTCGAGCTGTCTCTTGGCTGTCTCCTAAATCAGACGCCTGCCTATTAGCAGCGGTATCAAGATAGATTATCGAACTGGGAGTCGTATGTAAATGTTGAAGACCAGAAGAAGAGTATTGATGCCCTGTTGGCGAATTTGTCAATAGAGTGACGCACACGGCATGCAGATTTCAGAATGGGAGACATATAAAGATCTCAATCTTAACTTCCACGTCAATGCATCCCGATAAGGTACTCAGTTAGTCAATTTCCACTCTGAACGAAAATTTGCTGAATTGACTAAAAGTGCGCCATGTGTACTCAAGAGCTGAGTTTGATCATTTAAACGTGCACTTCATATATATAGTTTGAACGAGCTATTAATAAATTTTGATTGGTTGGTGGAAACTTTTACCTAGCTTACAGAGCGTAGACTGAAAGAAGCTTTATATAGTGATAATGGAAAACTTTTATACCATATTGACTAATTTTGATCAAAATCTGAGAAGTTTCCTCAGTGGGCGGCTCCTGTCGGGACTCCTTATAGTTGATATATCAATTATTAATATGCATGAATGTTCATGTTCACGATATACGACGCTATACTCTACATCGAAGATTGCGATTAACCTGTCTGATTTAGAAAAATTTCTAGGGGGATACCCTTTCAACACATTTGCTAATATGTCCCAACAGCTCTCCTCAATTTGAAGTTGTATTTTAAAAAAAATTAGTAATGTGCATATTTATTTACTATCAGTTTGTTCTCTTTATACGCTTCCATTTTTGACTGTTCGCTTTGTTTTAAATAACTTGGGATTTAAACGCGAATAGAAATGACTGTTAGTTCAGAAGGATGTCTTTGAAATTTAGTGATGAGCAAAGCAAGACCGAGATCAAGACTTGCATGGTCTTGATCTTGGTCTTGTTCTTGCATACATAGTCTTGATCTTGGTCTTTCATGTTAAGTCTTGGTCTTGGTCTTGGTCTTGCGGCAAGACTCTTGCAAGTCTTGCTTGCTTGCTTATTATATTGTAATTCAAAATTGTGGACCCGTTGTTTTTCATTGTCACTTGAGACCCAGAAGATCTTCATCCAGAGAAATGGACCATATTTTCATGTAGTGTAATATACATATTCTAACGAAAGTACAACAACAGTGAAATATCTACAGTAAGCTGAAGATATTTAAATATTTTTATTGGATTTATAGAATTTTACTGATGGAAAACAAACTGAATTATTAATAATAATTGATAATAGACATAATTCGTCGCAAGAATTAAATTACATTACTGTTAAAAGCGCTTTAAGGTTTACATTTGCCCTTTAAATTAACATTTTCTCTATAAACAATTAACATTTTTAAGATTTACTGCTTTTCGAATAAGATCTTATGATTAATCGGATTGAAACTTCATTCAATTCAACATGGTGGTCAGTAAATATGTGGAGCCGAATGGTAAATTATTCTGATCATTATGTTCTTAACTGATCTAGCAATTTCCAATGTTATAGAAAGATGTATCGTTTGACTTTCCAGCAACGCTTTGCTTCTGAATGAGCGGAACTCCAGATTTTTTTGGCCAGGAGCCTTGCAAGATCGCAAAAAATATTACGTAGAGGGTCAAGGGTTAGTTAGTTGTCCCGATTTAAACCCCTTTTATATTATACTTTAAGCTTGTTTAAAATAGTTAGTCTACGGGACGCTCGTTCGTAATGCGACAGGTTTTGTTGCAAAAAGTGGCCGCTTGTGTATCACAATAAAGTATCCGAAAATCTAGATCTCCTCAAACAACTTATGTATTGAAGCAGAAGGTTCCTACTTTTAATAAAATTACGGTATAGTTGTAAGTTTTTTGTCTACATAGTTATTTGTTCTATAAATCATTTATATCTAGACAACAAAGAATAATATGTACCTAAACATTTCTTGCATTTACAATTGCTTATTTTAGTTGCCTTATTCAAAAGAGATTCAGACATTTCTAAAGAAACTATAGAGCGTTATTAATTTGGTGCGTCAGCAACAAACTGCGAGCATTTATTCTAAAAGCCGTAGAAGCGTCTCATACTTATTCCACAATGTCTTTATTCCACAAAAATCTTAGCCCTTATTGGGTCTCGTAACCGAAAAGTTTGTTGGTAAAAATATGGAATTATAGGTAGGTACTGCATATTTTGCACTGGTCCAGATAGTTTATTGTTATTATTAAATTATATGAAAACAAAAACAAATCAGCCAAAGTTTAAGCAAATAATATAGATATGTAGAAGTAATTTATAAAGTTCTGTGTATTCTGTTCTTCTAGAATTAGTGCGATTGCGTTCATTATCTCCACTGATTTAAAATTGCGAATTAAGCTCCGGCCAACTTGGTTCCCACAAGCCTCAAAAATGTCTTGGGAAAGCCGTTCTGGTACAGTACGGCAAAAACGCGTCCCGAGAGTTTAAAATGTCCGAAACGACTGCGATTACAGCCGATTTGTTTGTTTTACATTTAATTGAGAATTTTAATCATCGCGTCAGCCGGCCAACAGGACATTTGCTGGGTTCAGATTGAGCTTGAATCGAATGGTTTGGAGGTTTGCGGAATAGCTCACAGTTTGGTAAAAAGTTGCTTCATTAACTGGTCCTATAACGTAACAGCATGATACGAAATCGCAGGTCACATCAATTGAATGTTGCAAGTAACAATCAGATATGACAAATGTGAAGTTTAAATATTCGAAGAACAACGTTTATTAAATATTAGACCATGTATACAATAAACTTATAATAGCGCAATTATTATTAGTCATTTATTAATAACTTAACTACTATAAACAGTCACTGTTTATAGTAGATTTAATAGTACAATTTTAGGGCTAAAATCACCGAAGTAGCCGAACCATCATTATTGAATGTTTGCATTCATACAAGGAAATGTAAATCTCATGTTTAAGTGAATCAACTTTCATAGCGTTAGAGAAGCGGTAACAAAAATTTGGGTTAAGGAATAAGTTTCGTGGATGATATGATTTCTAGACCCAAATTTGACTTTGCCCTGATGACTTATTTTAAAATATTGCCTAGTTTGATTGGCATGTGAAGATATCAGTTGAACGTGCGGACACAAATCTCTTTTTTAACAGTTTTATATGAAACTGGAAGTGGCCATGCTGAGCTTAGCCAGATGTTTTTCTGCAAGCCCAATTAAATCATGTTAGAATCACCTTATGTATTTAGTTCAAGGTTTAATTTTAAATATCATCATGTTATTATGCGTATATTAAAGACTTTGATGCACGCGGTTCGCTTTTCTATCATACCTTTTGACATGATGATAAATACCATCAGCTCACATCTGCAATAAACAAAATTTTTTGAAGTTTTGCTAAAATAACCGACTCTATCATTTATTTTGACAGTGACCTTATCGTTTTTACGCGTGGTCTTATGTGTTTGCATAAAAATATAGTTTTTGGCGATATAAACGACCGGTAGTTAACAACAGTCAGTAACGATAATCACTTCATCTTAAGTTATTAGAAAAATACATGGTATTTTTACGGCACTGAGACTTCTTGCAATCTCGAAAATACCAACTTGGTGGCGAATTAGATTAACTTGAGAAATAAATCAAATGTATCAAGCTGATATATTTTACAATTAATACTGTAATTTTAGAGATCTGCATAATCTATTATTTAATCAAATGACTGAATTGAAAATATTTGTATTTTCGGTTGAAACATCGTCAATTATGCAGTTCTACCGAAGAGTGTAGAATGATATTATTAAATTGACAGTGAGATTTCGGAAAAAAATCGAAACTAAATTGCCCATAAATCAATATACTCCGACATGACGCACTGTATAAACAAGTTTTTAACTAACTTATGAAGAGAATATTGTAAACGGAAAGCATTTACATTATACAAACCTCAAGTGTATTTAAAATAATTCAAGCTAAAGACGAAAACATTGAAATCTGCGAATCGCATCAATTCCAACGAACATCTCTGGTGCAATCTCGCATACATTTGCGTCCTGGCCCAGGCGGCGATCTTGTCTCTCGTCATTGCCGATCTGAAATCCCACTGACCTTTATAGGCCTAAGACGAGTTGCGAATAATCAGGCCACTAAAACAAGACAATTGAAATGCGAACTTCGACAGAAATACGAAATTTTTACTGACAATTTAATTTTCTGCAAATCCTCAAAGTCGTTGTTAACCTAGAAGTAAATATTCATTTTTTCTATGTCGCTAGTTTGCTAGAAGATGGTGCATAGAATTAGAAACTCACAAACAAAAATGACACATGTCGAGGCAAATTCTGTTCTATAATGCTACTAACGGTGCAGGCCATTTACATACAGGACTACATATTAAATGTCTTCAAGAATGTTTTCCACATAACATTTTTATAATCCAAACCTTCGATAACTCCTTTCCTATGAACAAATTGCCACAATGTGTGCGCGGACTGTATTACAACTTTTGACTCTGACCACACTTTTTTGAAGTACGCAAGTTTTTCACTTGCGTAGAAGTAGTTTCATGGTAAAATTTAAATAGGCATAGGCATAAGCATATGGCTTTCGGAACTCAGTTGGAAAAACCAAATTTGAGACATGGAATTCACTGCCACTGAAAGCAACAGAGCCACAGACCATCAGCACAATTATTTTTTTATTTGCCAATTAGTTTAACCGTTACTTGCGCTGATTTGAGAGAGACGTAAGTTGCGCTTCGAATCAAACACATCATTTCCAAATTAATACTTGATCTTTTGCGAATATGTAATTTTTCTGTAGAAATACTTTTTAACTGAGGAAAAATCATTTTCATACCCACACCACATTTTCAGAACAATGACGTTAAATGTAAATCACTCTGTATGTATCTGCTAATTAAACATTGAAATAAAGGCTGCCTATAAAAGTACAATTTAGAAAATATGCAAATGAAAGTAAATTACGTTTTCTACTACCTGATATAAAATTAAAAATAGGCGAAGTTCCTGTTAAAGAATTAACGGGGCATATTTAAAGAGAACAAAAAAAAATGTTTAAAAAATTGAAGGTGTTTCTTAGTCAGTTCTTTAAGAAGCTTTTGTAGCTGCGCTAATAAGCAAGATTTCGGAATAATTTAGTGATGCTTGGCAGATTCGCAGTTCACCTAAACATTATGAATTACGCAATCAAAGTTTGCTTAAATCAGCACAAATTTTATAATAAGAAGAATTACGTTTCAATCAATATTTGTTGAACAAACACATCGGTCACCGTGCATCCAGGCTGATATTTGTTGATAAATATGCCAAAGTTACATTTGCAAAGAACTTCTATTTCTGCTACTATAAACTTAAATTGGATTACAATGTCGAAACTGTATCAATCTTTTTTGATTGGGGAACTATAAATCAATCTAATCTTATATGTAATAGTCGCGAGAAACCGGCTTGTTTTTAATGCAGGCAAATTGATTCTATTGCGAAACTGAAAGTCGTCGAAAAAAGCGAAACCTGCTTAACTGAGCCAGCGATTACTGAAAGCAACACCATGAAACCCATTTTGAGTTTGATACACAGGAATAACCACTAACCAAGACAGGAAAACCTATATATTGGGTGATTTAAAATTAGCGTCACTCTTTTTTAGGGAATGTGTTGGAGATATTTCATAATCTCTGGTCTACCAAACACCGGTACAAATTGAGCACTAGTTAATTAAAATACGAGAGAAATTCCTTATTACGCGTCATCCTAACCTATTTGATTCCATTTCAATCTCACTTTCTTTGTTTATCTATGGTTACTTGAGCTTTTGATATTTAAGAACCAACAGTTGCTTACGTAATGTTATTGAGGCAGATTACCTTGAAAACATTGTTAGCGACCTTATGATCCAGCTTCTTGCATATATCTCAGTTTTTGACAAGAATTGATTTCTTAATTATATTTCCTGAACACGTGCAGACAACCAGTGGAATGACGCCAATTTTCAATCACTCGGTCTTTCTGCTTTTGTATAGTACATAATTATTGGTATCAAAACTTTTCATGTAGTGTTGTAGGGAAAAGGAAGCGGAGGTCTGTTTTGTCATGTAAGGCAAAGGGGATTCAATATAGTCCAGAGTTGGGGATTGTTTATCCATTTTCTCTATAAATATATCCGTCTTGCCGATATCTTTGTCATGTTTTTCCTTCGTATAGTACTTGGTTGCAAGGGCTGTGCAGTGGGTTTATAAAATACGAGTTTAAGGTGTTGTGCTGTGCAGATTATATTCTATCTAGAAGTTTTAAGCGAAATGGCCATCAAGTAAAAGATGCAAGGATGCTTTCTTAACGCTTTTAAAATGTGCGCATTTTACAATAAACTATTAGAGACAATTGTAGGTGCCTTGAAAACCACTAAACTAACATTTGATGCTATGACTTTTGGGGAACTGATGAGAGAGCTGATTTTCTAGTTCCAACAGAAAAAGAATGTGCTTTATTGCTTTTAATTTCACCTCTTACATTTGTAGATTTAAGCCTAAAGTCGTAGGTATCTATGCAATGCTAATAACAATACGCGGTTCGCAACCGCAAAGAAAAATAATCATGGCAAAATTATTATTTCAATTCATTTTAATATTATTTGTGTACTCTCTAACTACTCCTACGAAAGACCTCCAGAGATATACGATCCTGTGAGCTTTTAATCCTGCTGTATGTCGCCGGTACTTCTCAAATAATACCCGTTAAGTATGCCAATTCAAAATGCATCCGTTTCGAAAGAATTAATTTTTTGGAATATCACTAATTGCTATGGTTAGCTTTAGAAGCTCAGGTTTAATTTTTTGAATCGTCTCATTTTGTATCTTTAAGTGACAGGGAGAAATACGGCTTTGTCCAAATCCTAACATCCCAATTTTGATCCAAGTACCGAATTTTTAGATATAGAATCTGAAAATAAAAACTTTTATTTTTCATTAAAAATTTCATTGAAACCCGGTTCAAATTTGCGGAGAGACGCAAAGTAGTCAATCCATTTAAAATGAAAGAATTCGTAATTTGAACATATAAAATATTACGCTATGGAAGATGGGTCATTAATATGTCGAAAGTGAGTAAATATCAATTAATAACACCTACCAGCCTATTTAAATATTTTCTTAATGACACCGACCAGAAAAAGTTCCCATGGAATTGAAAGAATGAAATTGCAAGAATCTTTATTATCAAAAGAGATAACAATCTTTTCCTCGATCGGTGTTAATGGATTCATAAGCCTTATAGCGAGGCGTGGAAGGTGTCAAAAGCTGGTCCTTTGTTGGAGATGTTCGTTTTGTCTTTGCTTTTTTTCTTCTGGTGTGTGCTTTTATTAGTGATATGGGTACGCACTCGAGGACAACGCCTTTCATAGAAATAATTGAGGGTCACTTCTAAAAATGCTAACCGATAACTGATGCGAAATTTTAAGATTTGACCAAAAATGATAACCAAAAGTTTTTGAAAATTGTCACCAAAATTATTTTAAATGGGCAGAAAAGTAATTCAAAGATAAAAAAACTTACGCATAGAATTTGGTGTGTACGAATAAGAATATATTCCTTTCATAAATTTGCTCGCTAATACTTCCAGTTGCAACCAAATATGATCTCAAATGTAAAAGGAAATGAAAGAAAAAGGAGTCTTCTGAAAGCTTCCACAACATTTATTTGTTCAGCTGAAAGGTCATCAGCGTAAAATCTTTCTATGTGTGAGTGGCCCTGAAACAATAACATGAACTAATATAAAGTTTAAAATTTATGTGACGGAACCTAGGCTAATTTTCACCAAACTTCATATACAAATCATTTAGTAGCTAAACACTCGCGATTTTAAAATAAATATTGAACGAAATTTGTTTATTTGCTCAGTGTTTATTTAGGATATCATCGGATCAGTGCCATAAACCGAGTTTTTCCTTAGTTTTACACTCTTCAATCAATCATAACTCTCTCACCGGAAGGAGCTGTAAATTGTGTCGAATGTAAAACTGTTAAAAGCATTATATTACAAATAAATAAAATTAATTAAAAAATAAATTAATATAGGTTTTGTCTCGTCGTGGACGTAATGATTTTTAATGTGACCTAGTTTCATTTAGTGCCAAAACTAAATCATGTATTTGCAATGTTGGAAAATATTTTCTGTTAAATGCTGGTCAATGTTTTAACTGCCAGGATATCATTCTACGCCTTTAAAACAGCATGACTTTTGATTCCAATATTTGGTGTTTTAAATCTTTTACTATGTGTATGATCAAACTAGTTTTTCCTTAAAATTCGACATTTTTTTATTCATGTGTTTTGTAGATTTATAAGGGTATTTATTACAAATAATCATGATGTTGTGTGCTCAATCATGTGCTCCATCTTCGGTTACTTGACAGAAGTCTTTTGCTGAGATAGTAGAAAAGTAAACTTTGTTGGATAAAATTATGACAACTTTCAGCCAGCGATATTCCTTGTTAACAATAGAGTATTAGTAAAGATGCGAATTTATTCCTACTCATGCACTAAACAAAAAAATTGGCGCCGCAACAGTCAGACCAATCAGCAGCTTTTAAAACTCTCTTGAACGTGCGTTAAGTTAAAGTTTAATGTTAAGTTAAATAGCTACAAAAAGATATACAATTTCAAATCTAAGTTTTGGCATTCGTTTTGCAATTAAATAAAATTTGAAATTATTTGTATTTTATAGTAGAATATACAGTTGATATAATAATCCAGAAGATTCGTAAAAAAATTGAAAACTCAACCTCGACTTTGCTGATCAATTTTTTTTATTTTTGCTTGTATTTTTTGCACATTTAGTTCGGTTTAAGTTATTTGATTGTTCTGACTGTCCTTTATTTTATAGGGCGCCTTACAATTTGATTTTTAAAATTTCTTCAAGTGGCAAATGTATGTTCGCAAAGCTTTTCAGTTTAGTTTTTCCTGAAATTCACAACAGATAGATCTCAAACATGTAGTTACTTCATATTTAGAAAGCCCTGCATATAAAATATAATCTGCCCACAAATAAGTCCCATCGTATTATCAAAATGTTGAGAGAGTTCAATTGTAGTTGAATTTTGCATGAAGTTATTTTACTTTCTTCATCGTGAACCAATGTGTGATAAAAAATATACACTCATGCCTGCACTAAAACCTGTGCTTCTAGAAAACTGCGTTTTACTGTTCGTAGAGTAAATTTAGTTTTATAAATTAGGTGGCCGGTCCGAATTTTCCAGGCGTAGTTTCAAAATATGTATGCAAGGTGGTGCGAGCGTAGTCAACTTCAGTCCTTTAGAACTTCTATTCTGCAGAAATTGTAGCAAGTTCGTGCAAAAGAGCGATTTATTGGACTTGGAATAATTCATATCGTGAGTTAAACTAGTAAGCAGAAGTTTTGTTGTGAGTAATTGGACAGTGGAGGAGCAGACTTATATTATTTTTGAGAATGACTAACAGCGTAGAGAAAAATTGAAGGATACATTAAACCACATTAGGAATAGTCCGAAAGAGATAGAAGAACAAAAGAAAAGCTATGCGAAGCAAAAGAATAGCAGTTGAGAAATTGACACTTGCTGAAAAATATTTGCCGCAAATATTAAGAATATTAGTTCTTGGTGTGCATTGATGATAGCATGGAAGTGATTAGAAAACCCAATGATTTAAAAATTATTAAGCTGATGGAGGAGGACCAAGGCAAGTTAGAACTGTTGAATAAGTGGAAATAATTCTTGAAAGAGTATTAGAAAATCTAGGCACGAATAACAGAAAAATAGCGCGCCAAGAACGCGTTGCTTCGTCTACAGGGTGGAAAATTTTTCATGCGCAGCAGCTCTACCCCTTTCATGCCCAAACAGTGCCCATCAATAGGCTTATGATAATACACACGCCGTCACAAAAAAAACAGCATCAGTGCCGGTTTTCTTTAAACGTATGGGCCGGAATCATAGGGATTATAGGAAATCAAGAGAACCTAATAGGAACTCATTTCCTTGATCGATCATTAAACAGAGCAGTATATTTGGACTTCCAGAGTTGTTGGGAAATGCTCCGCTACAAACCTTAACCGTTAAGCTTGTGGCTTCTTCAGGATGGCGCTCCACGCAATTTAGCAGTCCATGGGTATCTAAATAATGCATTTCCGAATAGGTGGATTGGGCGAAACGAACCTTTAGCTTGGTCGCTCCATTCGTCAGATTCCAAGATTTCAGAATTCAGATTAATCCCATGAATTTAAATTTTTTGGGTCACTTAAAGCTTTCTTATATTCCACGCTAGTAAATAATATTAATGATGTGCACCAAAGAAAATTAAAAATAAAGAGAAAATATTTTTTCGCGTTAGAATACATTTTTACAGAGTATTCGAAAATGTATTGAAATGAACCGAGAACATTTTATACAGTCGTTGCAATGATTTGCTTTTCCCAGTATTTATACGTTTTTTCAGTGTTCTACATAATTTTAAGATTTAGAGAAAGATTCGCATGTTGGCATAATTACGTTTATAAAAATTAAATACAAGACCGCTGGGTTGAGAGTGATAAAAAGTTTAATGCCGATTTGCTCCTAAACGAAGAGTTTTTTCGAGTTCTGTGAAGAGTAAATTTTTGCCGGGTATTTTCTAATATTTAAAACCGCATATTCTCGATTGCAATATTCGACTTATCAAAAAACGTATACGGAAAATGAAATTTGTATTTGAAGTAAAGTGCCATCTAATGGGAAAGTTTTTCACTAAGCTAAAACTCTGTACCGATTTTCAGCTTGATCCGCTAAGAAACGTCCAGAATAGGTCGAAAATAATGAGAAAAAAATTAAGTTTGATGTATAGTAAATCGGAAAATAACAAAAATTCGAAATGTGAATTTTCGTTACATTACTTATGCATTATTATTTTAGCATATATAATCACTCTTAAAAATGTCCTAACGCATTATCCGAACACCCTGTATAGACACAAATGATACAGTTAACATAATACAGCAAGTTCGGACAAAGTTGCGGCAGGATGCGAAATCATAACTGCTACCTAAGAATTAACCAAATGTATTTATCTGCGTCCAAGCTACTTAAAGCGATAAAGCTATCATATAATAAAAATGTTCTAAAATTTATAAAAACGAAATTAATTAATAACACAGTTTGGTAGCCATAATATGAATATTTGGAGTGAGTAAAAAACAAATGAGGTACGCCCTGAAAAAGCCAATTTAC
>NW_026018508.1:8979642-9003169 GCF_020466585.1 Dendroctonus ponderosae
TAGTAGCTTTTGAAAAAGTAATCTGTGCGTTCCGTCTGTGTCCCTGAAAAAACACCGATCCTAAAGATGTTCCACAAGAGCTAGATTTTTGGGTGCACTTTTACACTACTATTATCCCACCTTTAATTATTAAATTACATAATATAGGGACCGCACTGCCCACTTGCAACAATTTACTGAGACCCGACACCCGAATGTATCAATTAGGTTTTGATTTGACCATCGCTTAAGATTGATGTTTTTCGATGTCCGGGCAGTTCGTTTATTATATAAAAAATCTTTGCATCCCAGAACTAGTGCCTAAAGCATTATTTCCGCATTCTTAATATGAATATCACAGCATGAACGAAATGTAAATAAACTAACAGGGTATCGAATCGACTTCATATAAGGCGCTAACAGTTAAATTATTAGCTTTTACCTCATTATTATTGACTGGTCGACCGTTTAAAATATGAAATCAAGGTGACTTCAATTGATAATTTCCGATTTCACGCAAAATTATATCGATTTACAGAAATAATTTGCTTAATAAATTGGTCTTTTACGGGCTATGATATATCTGCAATAATAAACGTGTTCTCTTTGAACATGTAACTTGTAAAATATTTAAAGCGCAATTAATAAGTCTAGGTGTTACTACATACCACTCTCTTGCAAAATGTATACGAAGTATAGACCTCAAACCCGGATATTTTGTATCAGTGGCAATATCAACTGAACTTAACCACCAAAAATCAAAACATCAATCATTACATGGATTAACCAAAACTTGACGTACAAAAATAACATTAGTTTGGATTAAATTTTGTATTAAACAGGCTACTTTGTCGCGCTTTAGGTGATCGTGGCAAATAATTTCTTCTTTATGGGGCGAGTTAAAGTCAGAGAGCGATGCGAGTAAAAGCTTAACTCTTTTGCTTTAAATTTTGTTTATTTTAATTGTACTCGATATTCTATTTATACATGTTATAAGTACCTAAAATATATGTAATACAATTGTATATATGTAATAATATAATGTATATACAATTGGCCACTGAAAAATTTGGCGATGTCCAGTCGTCGTAAAGAGGCACGGAAGATAACTTTGGCGTTAGTTATTTCTTCAAAGTTTACTTGAACAATTACTAAACTAGGTAAATAAAATTTTCAACTAGAGACTTTTCAATTGATTAAGCGAATGTGTCGTAAATATTTTTATCATTGTCAACTGAATAGTTTCGGAGATAAATATTTACTGTCTAAAAGAACTTCTTTTTAATTAATAATAACCTTTCCTAAGGTAACTAATTTTATCAGCGCACCACAACAAATATTTGCTAAAAGATGGTAGAGTAGAATGCCCGCATATTTATTACATTTTGCCAGTTATCAATGAAAAATAGAGGAAACGATTTTGCTCGACAAAAAGGCGAGTAACTTGCCCGAGCCTGCTTTTATAGCATCGCATTTATCTAAACGATATTTATGTGTAACCTTTCCGGGGCTCTTTCTCGATATAATGCCGTAATAACTTCTCATAAGATAATATCAGCTTCGAAATGAATTCTTGAACACATAATCATAAGTTTTTATTCACGTGAAATCACAACCGGTTGTGATTCTTAATGTTTTTATTAACGTTTCGAAGCGCAGTAGAAATTTCTCATTGTTAATGTAGATTTCCTGTGAATTCAGCAGATATCTTATAGGGTATTTGTCAAATTTGTTTCAAATAGGTTTACATTACAGTAATTCCAACATTAGTAATGGATCAATGTAATTAGTAAGAACTATTGATAAATCATTAATTTCAATTTATTTCAGAACATACTGCACACACACACATCTTTATGTACATGCAAACACAATTTGATTATATTGGAACTCAACTTATAAGCTCCTAACATAAAAATGAAAAAAAGTTATTTCAAATTTTATTATTTTGTAAAGGTATATTTGACTTTGCAGGGCAATACTTCTTACCTAATTATGAGCTTATTATAAGTATAAATAGTTGGGTATCAGATTAAACTAGTATTATACCTAGATATGAACCAAAGGAAAACCAAAGCCATGGAAACTTCAAAAAACCAAAACACAAACCCCAATAGACGATCAATAAATATTAATAACGACAACTTGAAATTCGTATCTTCCTACAAATATCTTGGCACATGGACACCTGAAAAGCAGAACACACAAATGAAATCAAGTGTCGAATTGAAGTAGCTCGCAGCGCTTTCACAAAAATGGATAAAATACTCTGCAGCCGAGATATAGCATTAGAACTGAAAACCAGAATGCTGAAATGCTATATAATCTTTATTCTATAGTATGGAATGGAGACTTGGACACTTAATTCAGAAAATATCAAGAATATAGAAGCATTTGAAATGGGGTGTTATAGAATGATGCTGAGAATACCATGGGTTGACAAAGTTTCGAATGAAGAAGTGTTATGCCGAATGAATAAAGCCAAAGAAATTAGTAACACCATAAAAAGGCAAAAACTCAAATTTCTAGAACATGTTAACATCTATAACATCCTTAAACTAATTATTTAGGGCAGACGAACGATGGGCAGAAGAAGAATCTCTGGGCAGCGCAACTTAAGGAAGTGGTTTGGTTGCACCTCCGCAGAACTCTTGAGGCGGACGATTGATAGGGTCCGGGTGGTGGTGATGATTTCCAATTTACCATAGGAGCAGAATTTCAAGAAGAGGAAGAATCGTCATAATCCAGAATTCGACAAAAGCTGAAATACTTCGAAATACAAAAGGGCCGAGTTCAGTGCTGCAGATTCAAATATCTGGTTATTTAGAGAAGAGAGAGAAGATAAGAGAGATTAGTTATTTGAAAAAAGCTATTTAAGGTCAAAAGGATGTTGAAATGATTCTAAAAAGATACCTTTCATTCTAATGCCAGGTCAGAGCATCTTTTCACAAAAACTATTAGCTTTGAAAATTTATGATTTCTCATTTTTATTGCAAAATGTTAATAATTTTCATGTGCCAAGAAATAGGTGTGTTGAAATTTGCAATTTCAAAAATAACCACAAGGTAAACTTTCTACGTTTAATTGTACAGACAGATCAACTTAATCAATTGTCTAGTATTTTCTTCTCTACAGGAAGTTACAGATAGATAGATATATATACTTTCTCTTTATCTATGGTTACCTACTTCAGTTTGCAATAATTAAGAAGCAACACGTATTTGCGTAATAGTATGAGGGAGATTATCTTGAAATGCATTGTTGCCGTCCTACTGACCTAGTTTTTGTAAATATCAGTTTTTGATAAGAATTTTTCTCCTGTTCTTCCAAAACACCCCCCAGGCGAGTGACGTCAATTCTGAATCAACCTGTATAATTAAATTTGAAAACAAATTAAAAAGCCAACGACGAAAACAAATGCTTTCATATATCAAAAATCTATTTCATGTATTACAAATATCTGAAACTGAAAAAATGTCTTGGGGCACATTAATCACAACGTTTGCTTTGATTTGACGTACTTAATTACGCTTAAGTAGTTCTTTTGATGACTTGGGTGAGCTATAATAATACTACCAATCCTATACCAAAAATGTATTTGTTTGCAGTAGTGGTTGGGTTGTGCATGAACTGAACTCCCCATGATTGCCAGAAAAAATAATTCAACATTAGAGCAACAAATACATTAAAATTTAATTGATCTTTTGCTGTTATAGATCGCCACTCAAAGTAAGTTAAGGTATAATACAGTTATTTCAGAATCCAGTGAAATATGGCTGATACTTAAACTTTCGTTGGATTAATTTACACCATCAAAATTCTCTGAGAAAGCTGCATTCCTCTGTGATCAAGTAAAAAACCATCACGTCGAATACCAAGAAACAAAAACTCGGTAATTGACATCGATATTGATGGGTAACACTGAGACGATAACAATTCAATACCTCATTATTCCGACATTTTGTCAAAAGCCTACAGCGCAAAATGTAAATCGCCCTATATATTTACATCTATAAATATTTCCAGCGCACATTGACAAAATTTATGGAAGATGTAACTCAGGAGTCTAAAAAGGAGATACGCAGTCCGCGTCATACATATTAAAAACGTTTCTGTCAATCAAACTCGATTTGGTCGATCATCCGGCAAAATTTAAGCCGCAAAAACTCATTATCGATTTGTATTACTAATTTGGAAAGGTTTTTGTTTGGAATCTTTTGTGCGGATATTCAAACATGTTGGGAACATTTTCTAAAAGATCTTACTTTTGTAGCAGTCTTTCTTGGAAAGTTAATTGACCCCATGCATGTGTACATTATTTACAATAATATGTAGGTACTGGTTCTAATTGACTATTCAATAGAAATGCAGTTTTGCAGTTCTTCTAGTATTCTGATATTTTATCGGACGATTAGTGAAAGTAATATTCAGTAGATTAGCGAGGCAATTAATGCCTGATTCATCAATTTAAATGGTTTAAAGAACATGGTCATTTATATATTTATTGTTTCACGCTTATGTCATTTTGAAATAACCAAAGAAGAAAAACAACGAATTCAAATTGCTAACATGTCATGTAACGCTTTTGTTCTACCAAATATTGCTGGATCCCAGGTTCCTTTTTGCAAAGGATACCAATAGTTTTAATACATTTCTTGTAAAAACAGTTTGCAATCACCGCCAATTCTTCCTACATATGTAACTCTACAATAAACTCGAAGGAATAATCACTTTACATCAGCTACTTCTCATGACAAGATTATGTAAATCGCACCATCCCAACGCTTAATTACCCGAATCAATATATAAGTATCTAACAGTATAAGTCACTTCTGCCAGTAGTTACAGGTTTCGGTTAAAATTATTATGACATTATTGAATTCAATCGCGGTCCGCAGAGGTCTCAAAAGCCGAGCCGGCTAATCGTATTGGGCGATTAGTCAACCAACAGTCGAAATCTGATCTGCTCACCAAAAAATGACTGGTAACCGATTTAATTAACACTCGAGATGAGAACCGGATAATGACTCGATCTGTATTATTCATAATTTGTTTTTGGTGTTTAAGATAAGAGCTCATTTGGTAAATGCTCTAAACGTATCCACTTCTCCAATTAAAGGATTAAATTATAATATCGGGCCACATTTCTTTCTCTATATGACGTACACGGGAAATCATATATACAGGAATTAAGCACTAAAATATATTTCAAAGATACTGTCATTGTTTGAGGGATATTTGATTCACTCAACAAAAAATAGTTTATTTTGGAAAGAAACCCATTCTTGAGGTTTAATAACAACAATTGGTTATTTGAAACTCTAAGGATTTTTATTTTAGTTCACTTCTGAATCTAAACTGTTTAGAAAGCGATGTCTTCCGTTGGAATAAGTTTATACTTTAGGAACGTATTTCATACTTAGAGTAGGTACATTAAAGCATAGAAGAAATCACCTGATGATACCCAACAGGCATAAGAGAATTTTTATAAAAAGTCTACATACATTTTTGTATTTTCTTACTGAAATTAAAAAAGTTTAAATATAATGTAAAGCACCATTTATTAATACAGAACAATAAATGAGTAGTGAATATAATCGTTATAACAATTGTATTGTGTATGAAAAACATGTTGATAAAAATATTCAAACTAAAAGTGCAGTCTGTTTAAAATTCCCAAATTGACTTGGAAGATGTACAGGGTGTTCCGTAAATATGTTAAAATATTTTAACACCGTCTTCTCCTTCAAAATCAAATCAAAAATCAAAAAATCATTTCAGACCGGAGTTTTTTTTTAATATGAGGCCTCATTTTTGAGATATTTGATCTCCAAAATGGCGAAAAATGTTAGTTTTTGTTGTTTTTCCTTAAAACGGTTAAGCATAGAAATTTCAATTTTGGTATACATTATAAGCTTATTGAGTGCCATTATATGGTAGTGTTTTATTCTGTCAATACAATCGAAGAACTTCAGGAAAGAATATTTAATATTTCTAACGAACTAAGAACTTCAGTGTAACTTTACGGTCCGTAAATTTTAAATTCATTAAAAGACTGCGATTATGCCTAGAATGTCAAGGTGACCAATTTGATCAGCTGCTAAATTAACATTAGAATGGTTATTTAACTTTAATTTTGTTTGTTTATATCGTTGCGTATATTGTTACCATGTTATTATTTAAGTAAAATTTATTCAAACTAAATAATTGTAATATGAACCAAAATACGCAATTTAGGAAAATAATCTAGGTTGTTAGTAATCAACTAATAATGCGTACCAAAATTGTTCTATAAAAACACTATTAGATTTAAAAAAATTAACTTAATTACTTACACATTTTTAGAACGGCAAAGAAAATGATTTTATTTTTTTTTTGGTCAAACTAGTGGTTTTATGGAAAAAACAATAAGAAATACAAAAGTTGGTAAATAACGGTAAATATGTCGAGAATAGGTTCAAGTGCACACAAAAGTAGGGGTTCCACATTTCTACCCTGTATAAAAGCAAATTGAACCACGAAACACTATGAATGGCATTCAATTAGATTATAATGTATACCAAAATTTAAGTTTATATGTTATACCGTTTTAAAAGAAAACAGCAAAAACTAACATTTTCCTCCATTTTGGAAATCAAATAACTCAACAGCGAAACCTCCAATGAAAAAAATTCTCAGGAAGACCCCCCTCTAAAATTACTAGGAGAACAAGCCGTTAAAATATTGTAACATAGTTACGGAACACCCTGTATAGTAATTCGAAATAAGAAATTTTTTTAAAACGTTTGAAAAAATTGTACTGCGCCCGAGGGATCGCATCAGAACAGTGTAAGCGTTCAAGCCAACCACTTCTGAAGATGCAAGCCACTCGTGCCTGCGAAACGTCAAGAAGAAATTCTAGCGAACGACGGCCTAGAAACCCGTAAAACCCATTAGTTTCAAGGAATGGGCTCGAAAGTTCTCTTTTGATTGCATATAACATTTCCTGCTTTATGTTGATTTGAATAATTCTAATCCTTAGGATGAACTGTATTGTTATTTGAACACTAATTTCGTATTGCCGCATATAAAACGATTGTAGCGTAGTGTAAACGACTTTATGGTCAGTTCAGCGTTCAATGTATTATAATGATTTAAACACAATAAACACAGTTTTAAACTGGACTTCAAAAATTACATAGTTGAGCAGATTAAATGTGTAAAGTATCTCATTTTTCATCTTGTGTTGCCGAAAAAGGCAATTGCCTCTTTGCAGTCAGTTAATGATAGCGTACTGACTGATTGGATTACGTATACGCTAATATGAGCAGTAACTTATTAAGATCTCTCTCCTGCTCCAACCCTGTCCACTTTCGTTCTGTTTTCATTATCCCAATTCTCCCTGGAGGTGCGAATGAGTGGTTCCACAGCAGTGGTTCGCAATTAGTCGTCCGAAGATGGACCACACACAAAAGAAGGCCCCTGGGGGAATGCACGATATAGATATCACCCGGTGGAACCCCGACGAGCACTGCTGACTTGCAGAATCACCGGATGCTTTTCTTTTGCTTTTGTTACTGCGCTATATTTATAGAAGTAATTACAAAATATTATCATTTAAGAATAATTTGTATTTAGTTGCTCCCGCTTAATAGTATTTTAGCTAAACCCTAACAGGATCAGTACATCATCAATCATTTAACAATCAAAAAGTGATATACAACCCAAGTAATTTTTTTAATTATAACTGTTGGCAATACGATTTGACCTTTGTTATTGGGCTTTTTCTAAACAGTTCCACGTTTCATAAATAAAAGATTTGTCTGTATAAATAGACTAGTGAAAAAAACACGCTACTGTTTGCACCTAACCGAAGTTTAAATTTTCGTTGTCCCATTGCACATAAGTATTATGACTGAATCCGAAGATGTCCATTACAAATACATTGCTTGAAGATGTTGGTCTAGTTTGCCATTGAACCTCGAAGTTAACTGAAGGTTATTATTAATTAGTTTTAGGATTGAGCGCCCAATAAAAGTGCAAGCTGAGTTTGGTAACTGCTAACCGAGGGTTTAGTTAAGCTAACGTTAAATAATATATCTACGTTTCTCTAGCTTATATACCAGTATAAACAAACCACGTTAACTTCAACTAGCTGATTATAGAGCAAAATATTTTCTAAAAAAAATAATTTGACATCCCAAGAATGCTATAAAATCTATCGCCTTTAACTTAGGAAACATCGGACAATGTTTCACGTATTTGACAAGAAAAGTTTACATTTTACCAAGAAATGTTGGGTGAAATATGGATAGGTGTTTTTGTTTCTCGATTTCCTTTCAGCAAACGCAGCATAGGGAGCTTTTGTTGGAAAGTTTAGTTGGAGGACCAAACTATTAATTGCTTCTCAATATTGATTTATTTACTCCTGCTAATTCAGAAGAGTTTGAACACATTTAGAATTATTTTTTGGGGTGCCGCAAAGTATCTGGTTTACGAAAGATCAGTCAAAACAGGGCAAGACATGGTTAGAAAAATTACGGTGGCATTTGAAATCGTGGAAACTACTATGAAATTTTTAGTCGAGTCCGCAGAAACCATGTATGCCGTCGGAACAGAGGTATTTAAGCTCAACATCGTATACAAACAATTTAATAATTTAACAAATTTTTGCACCTAACGATCATAAAGCGTCATAAGGCCGTGGCATCATAGAAGTACCCATCTCATTGCCAGAGATGAGTTCTTCTCCGTCTCAATCCATCCAAGTTTGATCGTGTAGTTCTAAATAACTCCATATATGTTTAAAAAGGCGTATTCAAAAGTGAAATAAATTCGTGGACTTAAGGCTAAAACTGGTCAAGTCCAAAATAATTTTTTTTGGTAAATGCAGTTTTAAACCGAGCCAAAAATTATATCAGAATCCTTTTGGAAACTTGGTCATTAAAAACATATTTTAATGTACCGGTTTGTGTGGCCTTGGGGGACTTCGAGAGTTTTTGAATACAAATATATTATTTTTTTTAATTATTTGGTCACCAAACACAAATCAGGCAATTTTGGATTTGGTCACTTTTAGCTTTAAACCCACGGATTATTCTTCTAGGACTTTAAATCACACAAGTCGCTCCAACGAAAAACGGCCTAAATGTTGCGAAAACTAATTGCCTGAATCGGTGAATTATTCATATCGTTTCCATATACTGTATTTTACTGTTTTTGTGAACCAAAAAATGTTAGTCATTTATGAATGCATTATTTAACCTACAAATTTTTCCCACCTCACCAAATCAATTTAAAAACAGATAAGGTCGATTAACAAACACTGAGATTCCCACACATAAATATCTCCGAGCAGCATTTCTGTAAGAGAATAAATATTATAAATCAGGAAAATTGGCATCTGAAATATTCTAAATGGTTGAAACAGATAAAATCGGTCAAACCAAAATTCGTCTTAATACAATATTTGATATAAATAAGTATATAAATCTCCTGTGGATAGAACTTTCATGCAGTTATTAGGTTACATCCACCTTTTTAACTTGCTCAAATTACCTTTAAATATCAACTTTTTAATAATAGATAATAAAAATTGAAATGAATCTACTGTAAGGGTGGGAAATAGCAGAAAAATTAATTGTTTTTAAAAACTGAGAAATTTGTAAAAACTATATCAGAAGGATGGCAACAATGGTTTTCAAGGTAAACTGCCTAATTCACATTACGTAAATGCCTGTTGCTTCGTAATTATTAAAAACTCCGGTAACCAGGAAAAAATACAGTCACAATAAAATACATGATGATAAGCAGTAAATTCAATAAGATTCGTTAAATGTAGGGATATACCTATTTTTTCGAAATGTCAATTTTGTCAACAAAAAATTGTTCTTTATTGTCATCCTGACCTCGAATTGATGCGCATAAAAATAAACATACATTACTGTCTTTAGCTCCAAACAAGTTAGTGCCTGTGCAATCACCTTATTGTGCACTTCTAGTGTCTAGCAATTTGACAAATGCTTGTTATTCTTGACAAAATCTATGTATCTGTAACTACCTGATAATGGCAAAATACATCATTGCCGTTTTTACTTTTCATTAAAAAATTGTAGAAGAAAACTTTTATAATGCCAAAATGTTTCGTAATTTAAAGCAAAGATCGTAATTTTTCTTTTAAAATGCTTAGGTGTTCCTAATAGGCTACAAATCAAACATGAGAGCATTTCAAAATAATTCTTAATGACAAAGGTGAATTTCGATTTTTAACTGTTAATATCTTAAATTTCGAAAAAAATTATATATTTTTTTCGTACTTGCCAAGTAAATCCTTATTAGGCCTTAAAAGGAATGACGCCAATTTTGAATAACCCTGTATGTATGTAGATGAAGCCAATGTGATTTAATTAATGACTCTTTGATAAGAGAGGCTACAATTCTATGAACACACGTTCTAAGTAAAGTATAAAAACATTTATACTTTACTTATTCAAGAAATCCACTTTTTCATAGAATTAAACTAATAAAAGTTACATAATTGATAGTTTTTTCTGCTGAATTTAAAACATTAAGAAAATTGTACTCCTTGAGTTATGATGGATCGAAATAATCGTTGGAATCTGACATTTTCACCAACTCTCTATATCTACCACGAAACAAAAACTGACCAGTTTATCGAAAGGTATTCCCAAAGACCTTTCGAACACTAATAAATAATGTTTTTACTTTGAAATTCTGTTGACTTTTTCTCGTCTCTGTCACCGCGCTTCACGATGACCGACAGCGGAAAATTTACAACTGGCCGTTGGGGCGAAATCCGTTCACGAAAAATAATTGCAACAATTCTACAGAGTGAAAAACGTTTAATTGTTGAAATCAGCATTCAAGCATCCAACGTGATCGCAAAATCTGAAAAGCTAAACCTAATAATGTCCACGATAAATTTTGCAGAATGTAACTTGAAACGAGCTTCTTTTTTAGAATTTGTGGCACCATGTTGAAATATTAGTTTCCAAAAGTTGAATTGAAACATTGAATATATGTAGTGAATAATAAATACTATGCGAAAGAAGAAACTCTATTAATGTTGTATTATATGGCAGGAGTTTCAGATTGGGCCCATAGCGTTTTGTGCCTATCTGTATATCTAAAACTAAATTAAGTTTAACTTGTTCCTTGCCCCTCATTTCTAGCGTGTTGATCTAGATTGTCATAAACTCGAATTTTCAACAAGTAACTAAAATCCTTGTTCTATAGTTACTAATAGATATTAATTAGCAGTTACATGATTGAATACAATAAAACGTGATAAATTCCTTATTTCAGTCCGTATTACATTATTCTGCTGATAAATTTACTTCATAGTGCTGTTTCAGTTGGAACACCAATAGTTCTCGTTGTAATTACTTGATGGACGAAGATACCGGGAAATCAAGATTCCAATCTTTGGATCAACTTAAAAACTACCTATCGGCTGTTGAAATATAATATCGGTAAACGGTTTTGTCTAGAAGCTTTTAAGCATTTCACCCTGTATAGTCATTAGCCGATCCTGACTTAAAAATTCCAACTTCGCGATATCGCTTTGGACCGTGGGAATCGGTGTTTGAACCATCGTCCGCCACTGTCGAATTAGATTCAAGCTCGCCTCGGTGCACCCAGGATTAGTGATGGGCGATGATAGCCCACTGGGCAGCCAAAGATGTGAATACTTCAAAATTTCAGTAAGTACAGACTCTGAAATATACTGCTTGGGAATCTTCAACAATTGTCTGAAAAATTTGCTTCAATTTGTAGTCAGAAGTCAAAAAGTTGTTTAATGTTTTGCAAAGATAATCATGATTTAGATTGCAAACCTGTAATAGGCCCCGACTGAAACTAGATTTTTTAAAGCAAAAACCGAGAACAGTTTCTGCGGCGGTGCAATTAGAACGATCGCACTTGATTGTGCAGAGTTTTTTTTCCAGAAAAATTGTGTTCTTCAAGATTAAACATCATTCATTCTAGATACCTTCCAGGCTAAATTCCCTAATATTATTTTATTGTGTCAATTTCCGGTGATAGACAAAACTCCAATTTTTTTAATTGATACAGCTTACTTTTTAATGGATGTTTGATTGGCCCTAAGCTGGAGAGCAGAAGGCAGATCCGGACAAGGTTTTTTATTCTTTTATACATATATCCATTTATTTTCCGTTACAGTCGCTATGCTTACTTAATATTTTCAATATATAGTTGTCGCCCCTTCAGGTATTTGCCTTTAAAATATTAAACTACTTATACAATAATAGTGTAGTTTTTCAGTTACGGAAACTGTTCTTTGGAAACATAAACTAACGTGAAAAGTTACTTTTAGTGGGCGTTTAACACCATATGTAACAGTAACAACGTGCTTGAGCAAGGGTTCATTTGCGGCCACTATAGTTGAAACGGATAAGTCAAAAAAATTTTGTGACGGTTTTATTATCGTCTTTTTCTTTACATAGGCAACTTTGCCTATTCAACTTCAGCGCGTTTCGAATAAGTTGTTCTTCCATCTCTTTCTTGTACGTCTTATTGATATTCTTCCCGCTGGGGATTTGTCTCTGGCAATTCTGATGATCCTGTTCTTTATCATTCTAGAAATGTTATTATTCCATTCCTCTCTTCATGTTTTTACACACTCATTGATCTTCTGACCCTAAATGCGTCCCATGACTTCACTTCTGACTCTGTCCCGGAACGATTTACCATCTATTTGCTGGAGGTTCCTCATTTCGGCGGTCTCCTTCATCTGTTCTGTGTCTGGTCTTGTCTCTGCAATGACGAAATGATTGGTCTTGCAACTTATATTTGTGGCTCTTAACATCCCTAGAGAGGTATTTATTCTCCCAAACCCAAATCGTGTTATTGAGGCATCGTACTAACTTGCCGGCTTTAATTGTTTGCTCCTACATTTTATCGGCCCCTTACTTATGAACATACGCTTTGTTTTCTCCGCTAATATTGTCACTTTAAATTGTTTAGCTGTTGCATTGAATTGGTTTAACATTCTTTGAAGGTTGGCTTCATTTTGAGCCATGAGCACCGCATCGTCCGCATAACATACTATTTTGAGTTGTGTATCTACCATTTGGTATCCTCTCATGGTATTTATTTTTCGTATACTGTCGCCGTGCCTTATACCTGTGTTCACTTTTATTGATTCTAGTCATTTTTCTCAAACTCCTGTTTCCACTTTGTTGTTGTGATATAAGTCTGCTATGGTATGTATCATATCCAATCGAAAATTCCTTTTGTATATAGTAGATGAATCACGTCTTTTAATCTTACTCGATCGGAAGCTTCTTCTAGGTCCATAAGGCATACATAAGCCGGTTTGTTATACTCTAGAGCTTTTTCTTTTAATTCCCTTCTTACCAATATAGTGTCAGGCCATGATCTTCCGCTTCTGAATCTTTGCTGTTTATATGCTGCTGGTATGGTGTCATTAATTGGTCTGTTTGTTTAATTTTTGTATCCACTTTTGTGGTTATTGATGGTGTTTGCATTTGCATTTCTTTATTATCTTGGTTATGGCATGATTACAAATAGTTTATTCGTGTTTGTTCTTCTATATGTTTTAGTTCGATTAGTACTTTCATTTCTGTTCTTTGCCCTCTAATAATTCGCCATATGTGCTTCTGGAATCCCTAAAAGTTATATTCAAAAGAAAATGGAAATCATATAGAAAATATGAAATTCCGAGAGCGACTTTACATTTTAAACTCTCAAATAAATTTTCCGATTCATCGCATGCTCCTTCTCCAACTTCAGCTATAAATGAATATCCCGAATTAATTAAATGTGACAAAAACGGCCAAAAAAAGGACTTTTTTCGCAAAGAAAATGTTCAAGTTTCAGTCAAATAATTTTTGGATGGCTCCCCATTGATAATTCATTTAAAGATAATCTACCCGGAGATTGATGCCACAAGGCATTTATGAAGAGTCATATCTAGTCCATAACGCAAATTAAGTCGCATTTTGACAAATGMTTCTTATTCTTGARAAAACCTATATACCTGTAACTCCCTGGTTATGACAAAAACATTGTAGCCGCTTTAAAWTTTGCAAAAAAATTCTAAGAGTACTTTTTAATATAAAAAAAWTTCACAATTTTTCTTTGCGAATGCTTAAATAAACCATTTCAAAATAACACTTTTTAACAAAGTTGCAACTCGTTTTTCAATTCTTAATGTCTTCTGAAAATTTTGGAAAAAAATGTGAATATTTTTCTCATACTGTCCAAGTGAGCMCCTATAGCCCCTTAAAAGGAATGACCCCAATTCTGAATCACTTTYTATGGCATCATGCCGACGACACTACGCTAATYGCACAAGACAATCAGCCATCCAATCATATAAAAAGRGGGCAAATAKAATTTGTTTGATGAGACAAACCAAATAAAAAAAATTACTTCTACGAACAAATTACTGTATCAACGCGACTCTCCGACCAATAKATGTGAACAGGTGATAAACAAAACACCACCGAAACGAWAGCACACTCACTTGAAGAGTACGATTGAYTTAAACTGAAATTCACAATGAACGTTCCATATGWCTGAACAAAAAAAAATTAGTTTAGGATTTTTTAAAATCCTAATACAATGRAAATACACAAGAAACTAATTACAAAAATAGTACATACTCAAAAATCACTGCTAAATCYTTCAAACCAATTACTATTCGAACGTATAAAATGGAAAAAAATATGCAAGAGACTGATGGAGTTACCGATGTTAAAGTTGCGTAMAGTAAGTTACAAGATGCGAAAACARCTTTCCTTTCTTAGACGTGGCAGTAGACAATTTTGTTTTCTTTTTCCAACAACTCTACTAGAACMCAACCCAACTAACCAGTAAAATAATTGTAAGATTACAGATTAGYATAAGATTATATTAGTAAATTATTTTATAATTTAGATACTAATATATGTAAAAGAGGAAGGACCTATTAGGTTGATGCAATTTTCGCATTAATATAGGTGGTTAGGTGTCGAGTACCATTTACCTAGTAAATATGTGTGATTTATGAAAATTACCTAAATGTGGTTTGTTTAATTTATCACACTTCTGCCATTTTACTGCGAAATTGCCATAATTATAACGTCCAGAGAATGTGAGAAACGTACTTTTGTGCCCTGCACTATCACGTTTTTTGCTTCACGCCAACGCCAAGTATTTCGAAATATTAGAAAATTTTTACCGGTTATCCTATTTAGCAAAAAAAATCCTAGAGTTAACTATTTCGCATAACTCTTTGATATTACGTTGAGCGATTGCATTAACTAAATAGAAATAACATGTTATATAAACATATGTTATTAAAAATGTCTCAACATTATTTGATTCGATTTAAGAGCAGGATGTAGACGATTTTAAACGTTTTCGTTCTTAAATCTTTACTTCATCAACTAATAAAAAGTGATATGTCTGCATATTCGATTCTGAAATATGTTTTTAAATAACGCGTGAACCAATCATTAAACATATCTTAAAATTGGTGCTCCACGTAGTTTTTCAAACATGTTTCTCATAACGATAAGCATAAATAATATGGTTTACTATAAAACATCAAACCAGCCAAATTTAAAACAATAAACTTACAAGATTCTCTGATATCTATGAAAAAACAGACCGCAGCGCCTTGCTACAAACCTGGGAACGAACGTGCGTCCGTTATCCTGCACACCATCACTAAAACTTCATTGAAATTCTGATGGTGCTCTTCGAAATACTCAAGAAAAGCCATTTTTGTGGAAGTTTTAAAGCTGATACGCTAAAATTTACTGGGTCAAGTTCTCGTATTTAGGACCTGAATACCGGAGATGACAGGAGAATTAGAAAAGTATGATGATGCTTGCAGGAATTCCAAGTAATTACGCTTATTTCTTTATTATTTAACTGTTCTATGGTGTTCTGTCAATAAACTTAACAAATTAAATAAATCCATTTAGTGATTGCCCACCAAGCTAGCCAGAAAATGTGAAGGTTTTCTTCATGGTATTCTTTCGTTATAACAAATCATTATACAGATATCATTGCTATCAGCCACCTGGAGATCTTGTGCAGTGACTTGCGGATATTTTACCACTTGTCATTGGCGATCATTTATTATCTGTTCTGACGAAACACCCGACTCTTAGATGAAGATATTAAACGTAGCAACAAAGACATCGCTTAATAACGGAATTTATCTAAGCCCGCATTAATGTTCTTATAATGTTTTACCTTTGTATCTTCTGCTTAGAGTTAAAATACTACTGCTTATAGGAATTATAAGAGCTTAAGATTGATATTAATCAGAAAATTTCAATAATAATCAATGAACTTAATAATGTTTTTATGAAGCAAGTTTTAATTACTGGAACATCAATATTGAAAACATAAAATTTATGTTTTAAGTCTCGAAGCCGGTCTTTAACTTGAACTAATCGATTGAATGAATTATCAACTAGAACTTAAAGAATTTTGTCCAATTATGAAGTCGACTGTTAGCTGACAGTATGTTTTTATTTTCTTTTATGTATGTTTTAGTTTATTTATTTATGGCAATAGTTACGACCGTTGTTGGGTGGGTATGCGGCAATTTTTGAACTGGCTTAGACAGAGTTATCAAGTCAATATTTTTTGCTAAAATTACTTTTGTAAATCTGAGGTTCTATAAATACCAGAAATGGTCACACACTCAGTTTCAATAATCATATGATCAATGTCAAAAACCAGAACTAAGCAGTTCATATCCGATCTTGGGAGGGGACCTACAGACAGAATCAATGCACATACCTCTTTGTTGTGAAGCTATGGTAGGCTCTCCGCTATAGTGAGAAGAAGGAGTTCACTTTTTCATGGCTAACACGGACCTACTTCGGAATCTGTCCAGAAAAAGCAGAAGTATCCTTGTTGCAATCTGGATGCATATCCATGTAATGTTAATTGTGGTTTCTTCCGCGTCCCCGCAGAAGATACAACATGTTAAGACATATCGTGCTGTGTGTTCTGAAATACAGTGAAACAGAGGCACATATTCATGTTTGGCCTCATCCCATCAATTCCTACTTCTATGACGTTACCTATTTTGGAACAACACGAGATTTTGAGTACTTAGGACCTATGGCTTAGGTTTCATCCAGTTTGTTTTTGTTGGAACTACTGGTTTGTATTTCGGATGATACTAAACGACGACGGGCATTACATTCCTCAATCAAGAAAGGTTCCAATATTAGTGGGTTTTTTAATTCCACTCAAATTTCAATTTAAACCAATTAATATTCCAACAAAACCGTGCACGGTCACATTATGATCTAATTGTTCGTCAGTATTTCAATCAAACTTTACCAAGACAGTGACTTGTGAGGTGGGGACTTACTGCGAGTGGCCCCCACGCTTTCCCGACTTAAGGTCATTCGATTTTTTATGGAGGCACTTAAATAGTAAAATATGTGCCACCGAACGAGCATCTTTGGGAGATTTACGGCACCGAATCATGAACGATTGTGATATAGAAATAACTCCACAGATGCTTCAAAATCTTCAACGTTAATTATACCAAAACTTCTACTGTTGCATATAAATGAATAGTGGGCATTTTCACCATTTAATCCGATTGATTTGAAATAATTTACATTTGATCAAGCTTTGAAAAAACCTGTTAAAAAATATTAAAAAATATAATCGTTATTCGTATATTAGGTGCTCAAAATTGGGACTGGTTTGAAAATTGAAAAATGCCTAGAAAATGCTAAGTTTAACGACTGAAAGCGATAAAGCGTATTAACAGTATTTGTACAATAAAAATTTACCACCAAATGCCATTTTCAAAGTGACTTAAAAAGAGAACCGGTTTCTAACCTGTTAGTTTTTGTCAGCTCGGTGAAGCTTTTTTTTTCCGGTGAGGTTTGGGAAATGCTCTTTTATGCACTCCCAGAGCTGGTGGTCTGTCGCTCTGGTGTGTGTGGGACTCCAGCTAAGCTGTTTACCCACTAAAACCCTTTCCTCGCCGCCGGTGAAGCTCGCAAATTGTACATCTACAAGACTGTACTTCAAAAGGATTTTTAAAAAGTTTAGAAAAGAAAATTGTAGATAAAAAATAGGATATCAAGATTCTGAAAAATTAACTGCGCAGAAATAGTATAGCTGGGTCTACATTTAGCTATTAGCTAACATATCGACATTAAAGAGACAATTTGACTCTTATCCAAGGTATACGCATTCTGAAAAATAGCCTCAGCATAACAGAAGGCAGTAGCAAAAAATCAGTAATTTGTTATCTTTAATTAATAGTTTAAATGCAATTTATTGTTTCATTTATATTCTCATTTCCGTTCCACCTTTCTATATTATATGTTTACAATTAAGTTCGATTAACCATTAACTAAAATACATTTAACTCGCAATGTTAACTTGGAATGAATGAACCATACACATTTTTACAAAAGTTCTCAGTGCCTTTGCAAGTTGGTTTGGAACGTTGTTTCAACAATTTCACTTCTCTTAAAGCGAACGTCTCCATTGCCCAAATAAAGAAGTTCATAACTCGCAGCAGAAGTGATTGTGGTTCTACTAAACAAGAGAAAACAATGTAAAAATTTAAAATTCCACACTTGTGGTCACATCAGTACCGATTACATAAAACAGTTTTTGTTGGCGAGATGCACTTGATATGAAATTCAGAAGAGCAGACGAGATGAGCGGTTTTTGTCAGGGTCATTACCATTGAAATGACACGTTTAGTCTTGTAGATTGTTCAACTAACAAGTTTTGTACACTGCCTAACAAAATCGACCGCAAATGTTAAATATTCTATGAAGGATTTGAATATTTTGTTAGATGCTAGATGCATACTTTTTAGCCATTTGAAGATCCACGACTTGACTTAGAAAGACACCAAGAATAAGTATTCATTTTATTAACAACGTTGGGGAGATTTCAAAAGTAATGCTTCTTTTGCTATTCGGATCATTTGAATCTTATACTCGTAATACGGTTTTTGTAGGTTTTTTTTATGTTTGTTACGGTTAAACTTCGACGTTTCTTTAAATATCTCTTCAATATTACACTATCCATTATTGTTAGATTTCCATAAGTACAATATAGTAAATAGTGATGAGCGAAACTGGTGTTGGTCTTGGTCTTGCGAAAAATTGAACACCAAGACCATGTCTTGCAAGACCAAGAATCTCGCAAGATCATCCAGTCTTATTAATATTTGATTTTAAGCATGATAACAAAATGTGGCCAATACGTTAATTCGAAATTGAACCGCATTAAATCTGACCTGCTAGCCCTTAAATATGATGAATACGAAAAATGAACCGCTTTAAACGTTAATTAACCAAAAACATTAAATTAGAAACAAAGCTGTGAACAAGTGTCACATAAATAAAACATTACTTAAAATGTGATCGGTTCCAGATGTTGCTGTTTTCTTTCAGATTTGCTAAATTGGAGGTACATGGCATAATTATTTTTGGTCTTCCTTTGCTCATCACTAATAGTAAACAATTCAATAATATCCAAAACGAGGTTTTGAAGTTATGCGCGTTATCCGCTCTAACTAATATTTTCCTACGCGACCAGTTTATTCCTTACACGAGAACCCAGCAGAACAACGCTCTCTCACTTTTCTTAGGGAGCGAACGAACACACATTTCAAGAATACGGTATTGGTAAAGTCAGGAGAACCACGCCTCTTTTTCCTATGCGAACATCAATCGCCGATATCAAGAATACGGACACTGGATCCATTTGCTTCCGATTCTGTTCAGGTCATCGGTCCAACGTGTAGGTGGTCTTTCTCTGTGTCGTCTATAAGGCGGGGCCTCCATTCCATTCTTTGTCTACTTGTCCTCGCTCATTCTGGCCATTGGAGCCGCACTTCCAAAAGTTAACTTTTGTTACAGATCGACACGTAACAAAAATTGATACGCAACGGTTTTACCATACCAAATGGGGTAGGTAATTCTATGTGTATTTGCACCACTTCAGGAAGAACTCTCGAATTTAGTTAATTAAAAAATCACTTAAGATCCTGTAAATTTTGTATTACTGGATCTTTAGGTAAAGAGATAAACAAATAAATAAAAGTAATTCGTAACTTTAAAAGGTTTATTAAATATAGTTAAATAAATAATTATTTACAAAGGATTTTTACTTCTGTTATACAGTAGTCATAAAAGTAAAACTAATATCTACATCATCGGAATACTCAGAATCAAACATTTACAAATCGCTATATACAAATCACGCTTAGACCATATTATTTGATTAATTGAATATTTAGCAACAACCAATGTGAAAAAAAAATTGATTTGATTGTTATTAAATGAAATGAAGAGCTAGAAAAAATTTAATGGCACCTTATTCGCTTTACAATCTCAACAATATCTGCTTCTCTGCAAATTTTGGAACCTATATGTTATTCGCAATATGCATAAGACTTACTAAGTAGCTATGTAGAGATTTGTCTCCTTTGTATCACAGTTTGGTATTCGAAGCCAAAATTGTATTTTATTTTGTCTTGGATGAAGGTTCACTGGGAAAAAGTAGCAAACGAATTTATTCTTATTCTACAGAAATATAAATAGGGTATGAGATGCTACGCTGATTTTAAAACAATATTTACAAATAATCTAAATTAAAAATAAATTAAATAAATTAAAAATTTATCACTGATTCACTAAGAAAGTGTATACAGGGTGTCCCACGGGGGACAGCCACGAGCGATTGAAAATTGGACAGTGTGCCGAAGTCATTGGGGGCAAGGGATCTAAAATATTCTCAAGATGGCCACACTTCCGGTTATACCGGAAAAAGGTAGCAACTGGCTTATTTTTAATAGACCACCTTATATATTATTAGATTTTTAAATTCTACTCCAAATTCGCAATATATTTAATGTACAATATCATATACCAAAGTCTAACCGTTTGTGGTAAAGTTGAAATTTTATGTAAAAAATGACAGATGCAGGCACTGGAATAATTAGTCATTTGTCCAAGCCCTTCTTCTTCTTCCTTGTTGTGTATTGCATCCTGTTTGTCTTCAACTATTACAACCGTAYTTGAAACGCCCAGCGCCAGCTGTCGTTTTGGGGGTCTTCCAGGAGGTCTTTTCGATATCGGGCGGCTCTCTTTGGCGATTTTTGCTCATTCGTTCTATGTAGTCTATCCAAAACCGGCGTCGTTCTCTTTAGGAGTTTCTAAATTTSTTGGTTTTTCTTTTTCTGTTGCTTTTTCTTGCTRKTWTTGCGTTGGTGAGTGCTGGAAATCATATCCTGTTTAACACCATTGTCTCTTATTTTCTGTTGAAATTGTCGTCGTGTTTGTAGATTTCAATAGCTTCTCGTATTAGTCGGGGGCGATTGCCTCTTGTTTGTTCTGAGCTCTTTCCGTATATGGTGAGTTTGCATCTGCGCGGCTCCTTAACTGTGGTTAGGCACTGTGTTATGCTCGTCGATATCTTCATGTTGAATTTTGGCGCAGTTTGTTCGAACTTAWAAAGAAGCAATTGCAAATCGTCTTCACTTTCGGATATTAATACGGCGTCGTCAGCATAGCATATTACTCTGATTTCTTTTTCCCYTATCCGATATCCTTGCCCCACCTTTTTGACCTCTGTGMTCATTTCCTCCATGATTATATTGGAGAGAGTGGGGCTTATACTGTCTCCGTGTCTTATGACTGAKTTTTAKTCGTAGCTCATTAAAGGTTATAGTGCGATTAATTGTTCTCCGCTTTCATTCTTTCCTCCTTCGTTGCATCAGTTTTTTACTCYTGGCATTCATTCGTTTCSRATCCTGGAGTTCAGATCTCCGAGAATTATTATTTTGTCTTGTGGTCCAATGCCGTTGAGCACTGCTYGTGGAYCTTTGTAGATGATATTTATTTTTTCTCTTGGTTTGGAGGCGTCGGGGGCATAAGCACTTATTATATGCGTGGGCTTTCCGTCTTTGAGTTCAACTGTTATTTGTAGTATCCTGCCGTTGACGTATTTTATGTCGCTGATGTTATTTTCGAATTTCTCGTGTAGCAATATCCCTACACCAGACGTTGGTCTGTCGTGCTCGCCTTTGCCGCTACTCCAGAATCCAGAAAGTATTTTCCGCACTTGGAGTTTTCTTGTCCCTTCTTCTTGGTTTCTGTGATTATGCAATCGTCGATCTTGTGTTTTCCCATTTCCAGCAAAATCTTCTGATCTTTGTTGTTCAGGGACGTTACGTTCCAGCATCCGATTCTTATTGTTTTTGGTTTCCAACGCCGTTTATTCCTTTTTCTCGCCGAGTCGTCATTAATTTTTCCTGTCCTATCCGAGGCTAAATTGTTGCTTCTTTGAGCACTGTGTTCCTTTTGACCCCAGGCAGGTCTCTAGCTGGCTGGGGGCTCTAACCGGCTGTGTTTCTTTCCACCGGGCTACTCAATCCACCCAGTTTCCTCACAGGCAGAGTTTCATTTGTCCTATAAGAAAATATGTGCTACTTAATTTGAATCGCATTTCTTAGTAATAACGCCTTACTTTAATGGAATTTCGACAATATTTTGATAACTACTAATTCAGTGATAAAAAAATAAGTTGCAAATTAAAGTTGAGAACACCGCCCAAAATGATTTTTTTTTTAATGGAAACTCACATTTTTTATGTTTTATAACTTGCTTGTCAATATTAAAAATTAGAGCAAGTTTGTCTATTCCAAAAATGTTTAGTTTTCAAATATTGCCATTTTCATAGGGCAATCTTGTTACGTTTTGAAAATAATTAATGTGATAGTTATATCAGCTGTACGTATTTCCTTGGCATTTGATTGTATTAAAAATTACCACTTTTGTCATGGCAGCTAAGACTGACAGTAATTAAAACAAGGTGCGACAAAATATCCAAATGGGTACATTAAATTGTCAATATTTAGATAACACTCTTGGAATAGACAACCTTACACCAACTTACCCTTATTTTTGATTTTGTATCAGATAAAATTATCAAAAATGGAGGTTTTAATTTAAAAAAAAATGTTTTGGGCGGTTTTTTAGCGTCATTTTCAAACTTAATTTTTTAACACTTTGCATTTATAGTTATCAACATTTTGTCGACTAGAAATGAGACGCAAATTAAGTAGGTGGCACATATTCCCTTAAAGCACAAATGAACAATTATTCGATTGGCTGCAACTTATTTCATAAACAGTTAGACTTAGGTATAGTACATATCCACAAAATAGTGATATTATCCACAAAATATATTTCAAATTTGGAGCAGAATTCAAAAATGTACTAAGATATGCGGTCTTCCATTTAAAATAAGCAGGTGATACCTTCTTCCGGTATAACCGGAAGTGTGGCCATCTTGAAAATATTTTATGTCGCTTGCCCCAATAACGTCGGCATACTGTGCAATTTTTAAATTTGTACCAATTATAGTTTGCCAGATATCGATCGTGGCATTTCCCGGTGGGACACCCTGCATATGTGGAATAATGCTCTAATTATTAAAATATCGTGGCGTGCATGCAAAGTAAATAAATTAATAAATAAATAATACTGTATTAAATTGTTTT
>NW_026018508.1:9004080-9012649 GCF_020466585.1 Dendroctonus ponderosae
AAAAAATTAAGTTTGAGGAGCTTGTAACTCGAGAAATATTCAGATTTAGAATTTTTATACATGCTTACTGGAAAATTTCTTAACGCATTTTCCGACCATCCTGTATATACAGCTACGAACGTAAAAGCGTTTAAAATATTGTTAAAATCAGTCTTCTAATATTTACATAACTTTTAATCTTTGTATATCTACACTTTTTCACTTTTCTAATTTCCAGTGTTGATAATATACACCCATCTTCCAAAATTAAGCACATTTGTCGCAAATTATTATTCCAAATCATCTTATCAACTCACTAAATTGACAAATAATTAAAACATTTAAATGTTTGCGATAATGTCAATCCTACTTTACTTTTGAAGAGGAGCATATATTGAACAAAGGCTTTGATAATACTGGTCAGCAAAGGGCTTTCTTTAAATTAGAGAAAATCAAGTCGACATAAATGCAATTTGATCCACTGTATAACCAAATTAACCCTCAAGCAAACTATAGACACTGCTTTTTTCACTTCACTTAAACACATGTATCTATTCTTTTTTTCACTTTACACATGTCGCACTGAACATCACAGCACCAGTGAAATCTGCAATTGCAACGTTCATTTACAATTACCTCTTGGCTAATGAATCCTCGCCCACAACACAGTATCGAACAATTGTCAACTCCCTCTGAAGAACCATTACATTTTCGTCCATAGGTCCCTGAAAAAGGTAAACTGAATTTAGAAAATGGCAGAAATTGTATACTAAAACATATTAGTTGTTCACAGAAGATATCCAACAGACAAAACAGATTACATTTCAAAAAAATGAATTTGTCAACTTTAACCTGGGTTTTAATTTATGAACTTTAATCTGGGGATACTGCGATACGGTACCTTCTGCCTGTTATATATCAGCTGAGAAATATAAAATGAAGCAGCGTAAATTTTGCAGAATTCAGAGTGACTTGCACTAAACACTTTATATAACGTATGTTTAAAGCTTTTATCCACGACAGTTCAATATTGGACTAAGCAGGAGTTTTTTTTTAACTGCGGTATTGTCCATCTTTTTTTTTATTATTGGCGAACAATTACCCTTAATTCAATGGTATTGCTTAAATTACAAACTGATAATTCTGATCAATGAATTGTCTATCTGATGACTAAAAAGTTGTATGATGAAGTAAAATAAGATGAGCTTTTAGTTACACTCATAATTTTCCCAGTAAAACATTACTGAAATATCCCACAAAGAAGCCGATGAGGCTGTCCATTTTGATTTAATACACCATTAAATCATGTAAAAGTTCATTAGTCAAAATTAATTATATGTCAGTAATTTCTGAGACTCCCTAGATTAATTTAAAAAAAATCCAACCTTCTTCACATATTGCAACACAAATATAAGTTAGAATATACTTCATATAATTGAATATGTATTTACCTTGAATGCCGAATTCTGGATTTTTTTCGCAAAACGCCGGAGACAGCTCGTAGTACACCAAGTCTTTATCTCCAGGAGGTTTAAACTCAGAATTGTATGGTTTCAGCTGGAAACCATATTTATGTTTTCTTTTATTTTCTCGTTTTGTAGGAATGCTATTAGCTGTCGAGCCCTTTGGAAACCTGAAACCAAAACAATAAAACATACATGACGGAATGTAGAAATAATAATGTTCAGTAGGTAGTAATAACTACTAAAAAGAACCAATTATTAACAGTCTAAGTTTATTAATTATTACTTAAATATGCATGTTACCTGTTGGCGTGAGGTTTGTTAGGTTTGGAGGATGCTAAACTATGAGCTGCAATATGCGCAGGTTTGTCATATCTTTCTTTCAGAACGTCAGAAACAGTTCGAAAGTTGGTGAGCTTCATCCAACACGTCCGCATTGTACAAGAACCAGACATGCCATGACACTTGCATTCTCGTCGCATTAGCGATTGAACGTGCTGAAACAAAAAGGTCTCCTTTTAACTTAACTTGAAATTTTCATGCTGCCTTTTTCCTGTCTTAGCCATGCACCAAATAATATTAATATGTTACAAATATGTGACGTAAATCCGCTATATAAGTAAGCCGTAAGTGTGTGTTGTGTGTGGTCCGAAAACGGGCACTGCATTAAAATGCATATTAACTCGTTCAGAGCGACCATTACTAATAAAGTGACATTTGCTGCGGGCCATAAGCTCGGATAGGCTCTTATTAAACTACGTCGAAGTGATCTGTTTATTATTCTCAGTCTTTGGTTTGGTTGGGTAGTAATTCTGACCTGGTTTGCTCTCGTAGTTTGGACGTTTATTCACTTTGTTCAGTTATCGAAAGCGATGTGGATTGCGGAATCTTAACATGCATTTGCAGTCGCACCAAAACCATGTACATGTACGAGTTTGATCGAATGCATATCAATTTATTAAGGTCGGCAGCACCACAGCCATTAAATGTTACAAATTTTACATCAGTAATTGTCTACTGCCAATTTTTCGTGATAATCATCAGCATCCATGTGCCAAAAGAGTGAGGTACCTATTGATTTGATCAGATCCAACCAGTTTTTGGGTTTCTTCTGCCTTGAAGTCAGAATAAATAGCTTTCAACGCGTCTATAAACATTTTTTTCAGGGTCATATTTACATTTCAGCAAAAAACTGTAAAAAACTATACAGCTACAACTACGAAAACGTTGCGCAAAAAATTACGAAAGTCATCCCACAAGCAATCAAATTATTTTTAAGATTAAGGCAGTTAACCAACTATTGATATAGCCACTCATCAAAACGATGCAAAATTTGCTTAAATTTTTAAAATTAATAATTGATCATTTTTTTATTAAGAGATACTCACAGCGACCTAATTATGGTTGGCTTTATAAAATATATAAAAATGTAAAATGCGCATAAAGTTTTCCAGTCTGGCGGAGCCCAAATCAACCGATTATTTGCCTTAAAAACATCTTCAGGTTAAATCAAAATCAAACAGACGTTTAGGACGTTGACGTTATTGAGAAACTTTGATAAAGTGGCTAAGGCCTAATATGAAAATCTTGGAAACTATGCTTCAATCGACGAATTTTTTCACGTTTTTTACATTGGAGCTGATCACTGGCTTCACTCGAAATGTTTTATTTCAACGTTCATCTGAATCCAGATTATTGCACTTGACTATTATATATGTAAATATACTATTGGTTAACCACAAAGTTAAAATAATATGTTTATCAGTCAACATCTTCGCCAAATGAACAAAGGAACATTTATTCTTCTAGTTCATATTGCGTCCTAAGTCAAAAAAATTAATGAATTTTGCCCGTTTTTAATTGTGTAACTTGATATGTACGAAAAATTTTTCGACTGTTGTACACGATTACCAGTAAAGGTGTTTGGTTAATAAACGTATTTCGATTTAAATAAGCATTTAATTTACACTCAAAGATTTGGAGCAGTTACTCGATGCGATTCGGCACAAAAACCAGAATCAGATGCTCAACTTGAGTAAGTACTTCCTCGTACCATTTACTGTGAGGTAATTCTTACTTTGGCATTGAATACAAATTAGTTCGTGCTGCTCAGGGTGAGATCGTACCTACTTAATAATTTTCAAATGTGGTAAGCAACAGCTTCAGTTTAACGACGACATCTGCTAAGGCTGAGTTCATTCTTAATTTGCTTTCCAAACAATATTACAAGCCTGGAAGAACACATAACGTTGAAGCTTTGTACCGATTTAGTGTTCATAATGCCGAGGCTATAAAATCACTCTTTGGGCATAGAGTCTGCAGAACGAACAGTGGAGCTACTTATATGTAACTTTGATAAAAAAAGATTTGTGACTGTAGGTTATTTTTAAATCGAGATAGCTGATCGATTTTATTACCATTTTTTTCCCCTAAGTAGTTACTTATGACCTTACTTATGTTTTGTTGTCGTTTTTAGATTATATTATTTTTAGTTTACCAATACTAAGAATTAATTATTTTTCTAATAAAGTCACTATTTACCATCACTATTTCTACCATGATCATTATTGCGAATTTTCAATGAAAAATTTTTTGGAACCTAATACTAATAACAAAGTTAAACTGCAACGTTGTAACCTGTTCCAGAAAAATAACCATTTTGTTCACCTCTAGTAATGAAAGCGATCTTGATTCTTTTAAGCGATCAAAGATCTGAAGGATAAGGTATTTCATGATCCGAAATACATAGAAAGTTGCTTAAAATAATGTATTTTTAAAGGAGGGTGTAACAATTGAAAGATGGTTTGGTTCTTTTTTGGACATCCATCGAAAGCTCATCATATGCTGCTTGATGTTACACTCACGGTTAGGAAATAAAATATCGAGTATCACTTTATATATCAGCAACATGTACTACTTAATTAAAAAAATATATTCACATAAATAGGAGCATAATCTATCGAGCAAACCTCGAAGTTTGAACTCGGACGTTATTCATGTCGTCAATTTTACGTCTGGTTCTTGAGTAGGTACCGACTTTATGCAAACCAGTTTTGTAATATAATAAGTTATAAACCCTCCACTCTATGATTATTATGTCCGATGTCACCTCAAGTATTACGGAATGAAAATAAAAACATATTCAACATTAAAGCACACTTAATTTGAACGCCTAACTATGCACAAATATAGGACAAAAATATTTGTGTAGAGTAAATAAATACTTATATCAGATTTATTGGGTGAATTAAATCTCTTCAAAAATATATTGAAAATTAGTGATAGGAAATAAACTGTTTTTTATTTGTAAATTATGTTTCCTTATTTCATTTTATTTATATTCATATATAAGTTAAAGTTGACAAACGAATCAAATTAGAAAATCTGCTTACAAACGTGCAACGCATATCTGAAGTATTATAGCCAATAACGATTTGAATTAATTACTAAAACAAGCATATCGAAAATCCTTCTGGACTATATTGCATAGAAACAAGTTCAAACGAGCGACCTGAAAATATTCCCCGTGGATCGCTTTGAGTTCGATATGGCTAATGAGCGTTGAGATACCGCGCCAAGTCTTATCAAGACCAATTAATTCCATGATAGTCGGTGACTTACAACCAGCTAATTTTGGTTTATTAACACCGGTTAAGATAATCGGGTACTGCTTGAGTGCTTTTAAGACATCTTTGTTGAATCCCAGAAAATTGACCGATTGAAGATAACGGTCTATTTTCCATTGATTCACACCGCTATACATTAAAAGAAAACCTAAGGAAACACCCGCTGAATTTTAGATCATCTATCAGAAAGTCTATTCACTAAGTTAAACTTTACAATATTCTCTTCTCATTGATGTTCCCACCTTGGGATTGTCATCAAAACGCACTGTTCTTCGGTCTTTCAATGACCGAAGACAGCTTTCCTGCTAGCAGGGTGTATGCTTGAGGCCATTTATTCCACATATTAGGTGCTTGAACCTATTGTGTATTACCTATATCGAAGATCTGAAATCTTGGGGTGCATGACCAAGGTTGTCTATGCCAGAACTTTCCGGAAATTCAGAAAAAATGCAGGCCAAATTTGTCCGCGCTACGCAGATGGTTAACTACGAGCGGTCACAAGAAAATTCATGTTCTTTTTGTCACATTACAGACGTAACACGGTGTTTTCGCAGCGGGAGCACTCGGAGACACCTGTAGATACTCAGTTGGGGGTATGTTAACACTTGAAACATACGGCTATTGCCATCAACGTATGTTGAATATAAATTTGATGACAATTATTTACTATTGCTGGCGAGTATGAGAGTCAAAACTAAAATGGTCAGGCAGCAATCATTTATTTTGCAAATCAATATAGTCGAAACTTTGACGCAAAAAACATAGGGTTTAATTTCTTGCTACCATCTCTTGACCGATAAATCCACGGACCTAAATAGGGATAATTTACTGAATATTGAGAACACTTTTGGCACGAAATCGTTTCAGTGCAAGCAATTAAACGCCAGGAACGTACTTAGGATACTAATCCAACCATGATTGCTCACTATAATTTCGTAACTTGCTGGGAGCAACCAAACTATTGACGTGCAATCAAAGAGTTCAACACAGGGGAGGACTATGATTCTGCGGAGAGTTTTAAAAAACTTTATGATCATTGCAATACTATGTACCTAAATAAATTAATACGTTTTTGGTATTTACAAAACAACATAAATTATTCAACTACAACAATTTATGATCTTTTCGATTTCCTCCAAATAAGGAAAATACCAAAATTAGCAAAAAATACAGTTTGCATTTACTGTTTATAGAAAAAATTACAATTTTCTGCTCAAAGGGTACCTACTATCATTCTTCGACTCATTCATTTGCCCCAGCAAATATTCAAATGTTAACGTTACATAAAAAGCTCATTTAAAAACGCTAATTTTGACACTCTTTCCATACAATGATAAACAGGACGGCCAAAGATAAATAGCATAAATATCTTGAGAAAAACTTGAATATCCTTCTCCGGAAATAACAAAAATAAATTACTAATTAGATCTCTCGAAATGGTGCGTGTAAATCTATCTACGCTCCAGTACTCTCTAGCGTAAGAACTCTTAAGAAAATAATTAAGCGGCAAATTAAGATTGGCTGACGGCCATCGGCTTGTACGTTTGATATGAAGAGATATATACGGTCAGTAGATGCTTCACAAATTGTTCCGCGACACGATTCGGATATTTTACCAAACAGCACATATGTTCAGTTTGAAAAGCATCACCGCAGCCTGATCACATTATTGAGTAACGAATAGTATTAGTTCAGGAATAGATATTGCTCTAAATTTTAATAGAAACAGCACGGTTTAAACATTATGACTGAAACTCAGATCAGTTTTAATATGCCGCTCAGTGCCTATTCCAAGTCAGTGTTATGATTTTTTTCTCACTTTTGCGTTTTGTGTCATTAATCACTTGTTTCATCATTTATTTTTACCTAATTTAGTGATTTTTTGAAAAATTGTAAACTTAGCAGTATTACTGGCAATAGCAAGTGTGCACTAAAATAAAACCATTTGCTACAAATGGTGCTGAGATATTAAAGCTGTTTTCCTCTGCAATCATCTGTTGTTGACATTTTTAAAACCAAATTTGTTAAATAGAAAATAAATTTTGAGATACAAATAGATACTCAACAGCACTGAAAGACGCGTATAGAACTGTCCGCACTATTATTGAGATCACGGAAAGTGTACCTTTTTGGCACCAATATTAAACGCAGTATGAAAAAAATGCGTTGGAAATATTTCAGCCGGAGTTGGATTAATATGGATTGTCGGTTACAAAGAAGTTTGTCGATTGATAAACTTTTCAGGCGAATAGTCGGTCTTTATTTTCGTATTAATGCGGTAATAATTACCCACTTACAAACTTCCAATGTATTTTACGACAAACTGCTAATGGGCATACGAATCGGACTTTTGCTACACCGTTAAAAGCAAATAATTTGCAGCATCATTGCAAATATTTTCTATGTTCCAAATTTCTGAGTTCTTTTATTCAAAGTATCAGAAAGCAAAATACAAAGTACTTAATTGCCCTTGAGATTAAAGCGTATCCTTAACATTAACCGAACTCACTCAGATAAATCCAATATGGAATAGTAGCCAATCAAAAAAATAATGATTGAGGACGGCAATCACGATTAAATGTATCTTCTGACGTCGAGAAGATCAACATCAAGCCCAGAATCGGTAACGATCGTTCTATGTCCCAGAACACGTTCGTACTTTTATTTAGTACTAACATTTGTACCCATAATCGTTAATAGAAAATAAAACCGAGCCGAAAGGCAATAAAAGTTTTTTCCCGTGCGACGTCCACGGTGGGTATTTTGCAATGATTTTGCATGTATAGCATAATTACGATCGTACACACGTACACGCCCAACGTAAAAAGAAAATAAAGCGTCTTACATGGAAAGCAAATCAAACATAACAAGTAAAAGTTGGGAAACATTTTTCCTGCGGAAATTTGTCTTCGATAATTGCATCAAGTGAGTCTTTCAAAACATATCTATATATGTAGAGAAAGTGATATTTAAAAAGTGAAAAATAAAATAGTTGACTTACCCATCGCCCTGCTTCGTTGTTATGCAAGTTCATCTTCTCCCTCAAGCTTTTTCCTCGTTCTCCCGTATCAACAAACTCACGGCCAACTTTAATGCCAAACCCAACATTGTCTGAACATCCTCCCCACTCAAAACGTCTAGCAGTTGAAACTTCTTTAGTTTTACCATCGGTGATTTGTTGAGGGGAGCTGTAGTGTTTTTGGCAGTAACAACTTTCGATGGTACCTTCAGTGCATGCACGGGCTATCGAGTGCGTTACGGCTGCACTTGTGATTGCGTAGATGAAGGCTGTCTCAGGACAACCTGAAATTATAACAACAGTTTTAGATAATTAATATGTATTTACCTACTAAGTACTTAAGTACCGTTAAATGTACAGCCGAAAATTTTAATACAAGTTACTGCTATATACAGGGTGATTCAAAATTGGCGTCATTCCTCTGGAGGTGTTGTCTGGCGCTGTTATAGGAGTACAGAAAAACTAGTAAAATAAATTAATTG
>NW_026018508.1:9012702-9021522 GCF_020466585.1 Dendroctonus ponderosae
CTGTGTAATCTCCTTATTATCCACTCTTATCAAGCAGATTCTCGTATTCATTTAATTAACTCCGGCTCCATTTGTATCTCCTGGTGCTGTGTGTATCGTACAAACGTGGTAGGAATGAAGAATTGTCGTCCACTATCTTCCTGGAATCAATCTCCTCGCCCTTTGTTGGCGTGAGTTCTTTCAGTTTCTGCTATGTTACTGAAGTAATCGCAGATCGGCAAATTTGTGAAAGTAAATTCAAAGTAAGTCACAGTTTGACAAATTATTGTTATTATTGACAAGGGCTGTCCACCTGTAACTATCTGTTAATGGCAAAAAACATAATTGCCGCTTTGAATTTCCATTAAAAAATTGTAGAACAGAACTTTTTCAATATCGAAAATGTTCGTAATTTGGAGCAAAGATCGTAATTTTTCTTTTTCAATGCTTAAGTATTCCAATATGCTACCAATTAAACGTGGAACAATTTCAAAATAATGCTTAATAGCWAAGTTAAAATTCGATTTTCAACTGTTAATATMTTCTAGAAATTTTCGAAAAAAAATTKTSTGTWTTTTTYTCGTACTCCCCAAGTGAGCCTCCATCACCCCWTAAAAGGAATGACGCCAATWWTGAATCACCCTGYATATATAGTATAGGCTGTTATACTACCYACTGCTGCTAARTACTAGGCAACTCGTTTGTCGTTTGTATTCCGATAATGTTACYACTCATTATCCACCCTTCTGAACTAACCCCCGGGCATAGTAARTAAAGAGGTMATTTATTGTCATGCAAATACGTAACATCCTSACGCTTAACGCGATTTTATGAACTTGTCATCGATTGTCGGCCAGTTTTATACCMGGCCGTATTGCCACATAAACACAAWGTYAATGGGTTCTTAAAGATGKTTTTTTCATCAGTAATGATTGATGCTATTTGCGTGTAATCGAATGTGTCAGTGTTTCCTGTAACAACAGGGATTTCTCAAAAATTATGCTGATGTTTTCAACAGTTTTAAGTTTGGGTCTTATGACCTTTTAGGAAGAGGAAAAATAAGAAAAAAACTAAATTTTCAAGAGACAACAGCTGAAAAATCGACAACTGGTAGCCACTATAGGCATTTTATCACAGTCTAAAAAACACATATTTTATTTGATTTGTAAGTACGACGTTCACTGCTGTGCAGCATAAAAATAATTTATTCTCACTGCGATTCATACCTTAGAACTCAATATAATCCTATTCTGTACATTATATCTCTTTATTCACAATTATTCTACAATATTAAATTACAATATTATGTTATTTTTTATAAGATACCTGTTCAAACAATATTTGAACATTTGTACAGAGTCGTTGGGCTGTGACCTTCTGAGTGTTGAATTCTGGGAACGGGTTGCCCTTTCCGGCATATACGGAATTTTTCCGGCCTTTACCAATGAGCCCCTTTTTGGAGCTAGAAATGAAGAATTTGTACCTACGCTTTGCATGTACCTGACCATCTCGAATTGTATACCGAGGTTTCGTAAGTCCCTGGTTATTGTTTTGTTGGGATGGCCAAGCTATGCCATACCAATAAATTAGAGTGAAAGGCGGGGTTGGGTTTTGGTCAACTTTCTCTACCATTCCGAAATAAGTGTCATGGTGCACTCAGGACAGCCGTAAATAGAGCTCTGAGGAAAACTGAATTTTCCTTCGTCCTGCACCTTTGATTTTACATTGGTTTTTGGGTCTGTATACAACTGTCTGTCCCCCCAGGTTTTTGGGTTTTACCAAGCCAAAAAGGTAGGTATAGGCGAGAGTGCCTACTGAAAAGCGATACAATTGAAGCACAGCGTGACCTATAGCAAGGTCACAAAAATTGCTCCTCTGCGAACCAAAGCTAAAAGAATCAAGACTCTCAGCATGTCGGTAACATTCATTACATGTGTTCAGAATAGGGCAGCCACAGTAGAAACATCAGCGGCTTCTGTGTAATATAGAAAAGACACACACAAGAGCAGATACAGGCCCACGGTATTATCGACACATGAAGAATTGCAGAAAGAAAAACTTTTAACCATAAATAAGTTCCACCCACATATAAAACTTGCATAATTAATGAGGTGATCTGTTGGTTACTCGCAGTTTTTGACAAAACCCACTAAATGGAATTTCAGATAGAAAACCCTATGTTCTATATTCCAGCCTAGTGCAAAAAGTCATACAAAAAGCCATACTTGTTTAATAGCACAAAGGTACAGAAAAATTGCACCATGCAGGTGGCGACTAACAAACTGCCTCTCGGCCTCTCAACAGGCAATTTTTTAAAATAAAGGTGAGACACTCCGAGGTATTGAGAGGTCCATAAACAAAAATAATAAATGGACCACTAATGGGCTCCAATGAGCTGACACTATGGTGCGCGTGGGCCCCTCACCACGGGGAGCCCTGAACAGAATTTCGTCTTTGGTGGCTTACTCGGAGGTGAATTTAATCTCGTGCAGAGCCGAATTATACAATATCATTCTTTACATTGTCATGGATAGACTCGTAATTTAGTGAAATGCAGATTGAAATATCACAAAATAAGTTATCAGTTTTACTTGTTCAAGAAACTACGCAGTTTCAGAACAAATGCCAAGTAGTCATGTGACTTATAATTCAATGTGCTTTATATAATTACCCTCAGTAAAACCATTCTATTCACTAGGTTGGAAAGGGTTTAGTGGTGCACTCCCGTTTGTTTCTTATGGATATAATCTGATGCTTTAGTAAGAATTATTTAAAACTACCAAAGTTCGATCATTCGATCAATCGAAACAGTCCTATGATTCAGCTTTCTAACTTTCGTATACACGTTTGAACAAGTGCTTCGGCTCACCGGTCAACTCTCCTTTAATAGAAAGTCATGATCTGAAATCAAGACATGTTGAGTGAAGTTGAGAATGTTTGTAATAAATTGTACCGTTAAGTGATAAAACGTATGTACGCATTGAAATGTCGCTAATTACTGGCTATTGCTTTGGAAAATCAATTAAAAATCTGAATTTTCAAACAGTGTTGTTACAAATGGATCAGAGCAACGAATTTATGGTTCCATCAGTAAATAAAAACGTAAAAGTAAGTAAAAGTAAAAACAGAAAAGAAGAAATTACGGCACTCAATCCAGATTGGAAGCGCGTTTTGCGCCAAACAGCATGTGCGCCGAAGCGTTTGAACCCCCTCCCATCCCCCACGCATGAGCACACACGGCTGCGTTGCATAAATGCAACGGGGAATCCAGCAGTGGAATCAGTCTTAGTCGGAAAGCACGGGTGATCACTTCGCCCACTGCCTCATCGCCTTTGATAATGTCCACCGCAGTTGTGGACGAAACGTCAGGAAGAAATTTCCAAAGACCACGGCTTCAAAGCCCGGAAAAGATTCCTAAATGAAATTTGTATCACTGCTGAAAAGTTGAGATTTATACGTTAGTCCTAAAGGGTTCAACTGACCCATGTCATCTCTACTTAATAACGTATAAGTACTTTTTTATTTTAAACTTTTTGTTGTGAATGATTKSAAAAAATTAAAGCGCGTTTAAAATTATACTTATRAAAGGTTTACTTCTCACGTCTCTCTAAAATAAGCTGTTCTCGRGAAAATCTACTACTAATCTRCTAAATTGSAACACAATTTTAAAAGTCGATTTTCTCGGGAACGGYTCGTTTTTTTAAGTAATTTTAAACGTTCYTTAATTTYTTGAAATYGTACACAACAAAAAGCGGAAAATAAAAAATATAGGATATTAAGTTAAGAYATGGGTGAGTTCAAMCCTTTAGCGTTATCGGATAAATGTCAACTTTTACATGTACTGTGTAYATGTAAAAATTAAAAAATTTACATGTACTGTACAATAATACAAATTATCATAAGTAATAAGTGTACTAAAAAAAATAAAAAATTTACATGTACTGTACAATAATACAAATKATCATAAGTAATAAGTGTGCCAAATTAGAAAACAATCGGATAACCGACAAAGAAGTTATTTCAAAAAAAWTATTTTGTAAATCTAACTTAACACCCCCGTAAATATGTTATTGTTGAGTTTTCGCAAAAGTGTTATAGGAAAAACGTTATAGTCACGCTMATTTTTGCTGTGGAGTTGCCCCGTTAAGTGTTGGTCCCACCTTTTCCGGACACCCTGTATATTGTCTTTGGCTACATACAAATTTGCTGTTGACTCTAAACGATCTCTTGAAATTTGATTGTTGAAATTGAATTTTTTGAGAAAGTTTCTGTGATACTATATGAATAAACTGTAATAAAACTATTAAAACAAAATGTCTTGCTTTGTCTTTTTTACATGGTTGTTTATCTGTGTATGTTTATAATTTTAAGTATTTTGTTTTTACACGCTTTGCCCATAAAATTGGTAAATTTTTCTGTGGAAAAAAGCGTAATTTGGAATAACTATCCAAGCTCACATACTGAGTGTAGGTATGCATGGAAATACGACTAGTTGTATGAAAAAAAGTGCTTTAACACTTCAACTTTTGGTGGAAACCTGCCAATGTTTTCACTTTTACTGGAAGAAAATGCTTCTTTAACTTAGTCCGCGAATTTTACAGTCAGATTATATGAATATTTTTAGATTAAATCCGAGGTAGTGGCTTGAGTACATATTGAGTAAATAAGAGGTCAGTGTGAGTCCCCTATGATTTATTTACAAACGACACGTTTCGGTTATTTCAAACCATATCGATCATCAAGTAACGAAAGATGAAGTTTCAGTTCTTTTGTTACTTGATGGTGGTCATGTTTTAAAATAACCGAAATGCGTCATTGGTAAATAAATCATAGTGAACTCTAACCGACGTCTTATTTACGCAATCAAATAAATATGTTCGATTTAGTGTGTGGCATTGCTTCATGACCAGGTAGCAGCTGGGTAGACAATTAGCTAGGTTTCAACTGAACATTATGTCTTACCAATTTACCTTTTGAAACATGTAATTGATTGTAAAMACTCAAAACTATTCCTAGATTTCTAGTTTTGAAGGATARTATAGCAAGCTCTAATTTGATGGAATTTTAACTTTAAATTAACTGACAGAGTTTGTACACATCACACTACGTACAACGTTTCCTCGCACCAATTCGATATGATTTATGAGAGCCGATAAATGTCGATATCGAAAAAATTGAAATAGTATCGATAGCAGACATATTTCTGCACGCGACATGGCATTCCGTGCTGTTAACATTGCCATAAACAACGCGGATCATACGAACCTGTCAAACGAGCACAGTTGTGAGTTTATTATGCCATATCGACCGTGTCTTACAGGTTTTTTAGTACAGGGAATTCATCAATTTTATTTTATTGTGATCTTTTTATAAGGGGCATCTTTCTTCGACTCATTCCACATGTTCACTTTCCAATCTGAGTATAAGTCGATCACAAATTGTAGAAGAAATATTTTTTTATTATTTGTTTCCACGCTACCTGACATAAAATTATCAAATGTATCTTCATATAAAATGTGAATAAAAGTTGCGTTATTCTACTTGTTAAAAATTTCAAAAAATCTGCTGAAAAATCGGGTGGAAGTTGCTCTCTTTCAACTTATGAAGACTTTTACTTAAAACTCGTAATAGTAGTCAGAAGAACGCTTGAACGGGAAAACTTACAGATAATTGAATGACCAAGTTCAGTATTAACCGGCGTGAATTGATGAAGTTATACAATTACAATCTATCGGCCGGTGAGTTCCAGATAAACCAAAAATGATCTACACTGAATGTAGACCAGGTTTACCCCGACACCTGAACCTAATACTCTTGGGGCAAAAAAGCCACACTGGAAAGCAACAAATAGAATAATGCACTCGTATTTCATCTAAATCCCAATTATACCCCGGGGAGTCATCCTGAACGCCCCAAAACGTTTGCAAAATGTTTTCGGTTCCACCCTTCGGGTTTTACGTTACAACTAGCACCACACATCGATCCCATTGATTCGTCTGTCAGATGTCAAAATGCATTCATCGAATGGGCTAAATGCTTTATTATATGCCTATTTAGCTTGATGAGCGATCTAAAAGTAATTACAGGCCAGTCTTGAATGGGTAGAGTTTGATGCGAATCTAAATGTTTTCAGGGTTATGGATGGAACACGGTTCATTTTAAAGTGATCACTTTTACACAATTATCACTACGTGGGTAATGAGGAGTAGGTTGTTTATCCAATGGTATTTAACAAAATTTTTAGAAACTTTTTTTATCGTTTATGGTTTAAAGTACTGCATTTAACTCCCATGCAGCTTCATTTGCAAAAAACGAATGCTACTTGTTTGCGCAAGTAAATCGGTAGTCACCCCCACAAACATAGACTTGCGAACCCATCATATATCATTGCCACGTCACTTATACATTAAAAAATACTGAGCCGGAAGAATGGTGAGATTTGAAGACCATGAAAAAATGTTGTTTATTATTTTTTTGCTCGAAGCTATTAGCTTTCGAAAATTTATATTTTCGGAAGCTCTCTGCTGCAGCTAAACTGCTCAATCCTGAAAACCTTTCGAAAGGAAGGGAACGAATCGGATCATGTTCATGTTCTCAGCTTTCTGAACAAATCCAGCACTCACAGAATCATCGCAAATAATTTCAACGTTTTCTTAAAAAAACTTTGCGTTTCTATAGAAGTTCAAGAATGAGTACGTACATCCTTATTGGACGAATAGGGATATTTATATCTAGCTGACATAAAGTAAACTCGAGTTCGAGAAATTGAACAGTTTGGACCTATTACCAAACGGATTGAATGAGGTCTGCTTTTGTGCAACTTGCAGTCCTTGCTTAAAAATATTTGCAGATATTGAAACAATTAGGTATACGCAATAGTTCTACAAGGCAGGAGCGGATCCAGCTTTCGAGTCAGGGGGGGGTCAAGTAGTACAAATTCAGTCTTTTGTTGTCTATGAAATTAGAAAAATTATCGTTAGTCATAGCTACAAGTTTTTGTTCATTCGGGTCGCCTGCAGTATTGTCAGGCTTGTCAGCTTGATATTTTCATAAACCTTGTGACTTCTGCGACAAAGACAGTGTCGAATGAAACCAATCGCTAAATACCTCTTTCGAGACCCAACTTTTAAATTGGTTCTTGTAGCAGACTGGCAGACAAATGTTCTTGAACGATTTGTGCGTTCCAGTACCATTTGAACAAATAATGGCATTAATGTCTTTACCTAGTTTACGACCTGGTGCGCTTGCTTCTTTAGAGGATACGAATTTTTTTTTGGGGCAACAGTCTTTGGAACAGACCACTCTCGTCTGCATTATAGATCTGGTTAACGCTGGATAAATGGCTGTACTGCAGATTTGTTGCTTGCTAATTCTTCACACGAGATCGTTAACCCACGGAGGCCAAATCTCTTCGCTCCATATTTTTTGTGATTTAAAAAAAAATTATTTCTTTTGCTTGCGGGGGTGCCGGATTATTCGACCTATCGGTCTATTGAAGTGCCGGATTAGTCAGATTATACTGTATTTGTTATTGCTGTTGATCTACACATAAAGAAGAACGAGATTGACTCATTTTGCGGATGTGACACAAAAGAGTCTCAACTCCTTAAAGACTCCTCCACAACACTCCCAGGTTACGCTAATTTTGATATATCATACATGAAGAAATTAGAAACTTCTTCAGATGTGAGCAACTAGAAATGCTTAAAATTTGTTGCTCTCTTCCATATTTGTGAATTTGATTGATTGAACACTATTTCCTGGTGGGTTGTTGTTGCAAAATAAATATTTTTAGTTAAAAATTTTAGATAATTAATCGTCTCAAAACTAAACAAATTTGATCTCATTGCTTTGACATTGAGCATTATCAAAAATTAACAATCTTTAAATGTGTGCAAGTATTCATTATTAAAGGCGTGCTGCGAAAAAATCCCACTCTACTTCTGAGTTAATTGATCTCGTCAATAATAATTGATGTACCTACTTCAACTCTTACTAATAGAAATACGATGTCATTCACTTTCGCCTTCAGCTTTATGTACTCACCCTTTGATGTTTGAAAGTGGCCCAAACTAATTTAAATAAAAGGGATTTTTTTGTGTCCGGTATACTTGTGCTCTTATCGAAGGGCCCGAGTACAATAGCAAGGGTTCAAATTGTCCAGATGCAGATCTTTCTTAATTTGTCATTTGCAGTGGTGAAGAATGGAATTCATTCTATGCTTAAGGCTGATTCAGTGAACATGCCAATTTGTCTAAATGCTATTTTCTTCATTCGCATAGAAAAGCTTCGAAAATAAATTGATGGATTCTTGAAGATATTGATGTATTTCTGAAGATCTTGAAGTATTCTTGATGTTGTTAGAAAAAGATGCAGGACTCAGATTCAGAGGTATATGGTAATTTGGCTTGTGCTGAATGGTCGTATGTGGCCTCCCACTTTGTTTTGTGTTACAGATTTGTTAAGATGATAATAAATAACTAATTTGTCAGAGCTCTCCGATTCTTCTAACTGTTCAAAGTGTAACTAATCTGACTAGCACTGCTACTGTTCGATTGTGTTGTCATGGAGGTAAAGAAAAGCCCCAATTGTGCCATAAATCAATCTACCCCAAAAGATTGCACGGAAACCGAGAATAGAAAACGGAGATAGACTCTATTATGTTTCGCAGATAGAACTGATCATGGGTCATTTTAAAGAAGAGCAATTTTGTTTTTGGTATTCTATGGTATTGTAAGCCAGTAGGATGATTCTTTAGATTGTGCTCATTGCGTCATTTCGTACCTACTTACTAATATATCTAGTAGGGCTAGGAATTTTTAAAAATCTGAAATTTGAATA
>NW_026018508.1:9022059-9041709 GCF_020466585.1 Dendroctonus ponderosae
TTTTTCTTGACCACATACCATTCATCTAATCAAATTCTCGGAAATACTTATCATAAATCAGCTTAAATTATATCAGTCTATTCAATAAATAAACAATTAAACAGTTATCTCGGAAACCTAAACAGCCTTAAACAGCTGACATGTTATTTTAATTTCAGTAATGGGCTTCTATTAGTGACATCTCCGGATTTATTTGAGATACCACGTCGAAGCACATCAATTTGTCAGTGAGTTAATTAAAATAATTCGAAAGACGGAATTTAATCGATCGAGTTTATAGGTACAAACTTGTCGAATTGGGATGGCTGTTTTTTATTCAGTGGCATACCATTTCTCCACATTTTTACGAACATCTTTGATGCTTGTGCTCCATTTCGCAAAGAATACTTTAATTGAAATATTTTATACTATAATAAAACTTCTTGGTAAGTATATCCAAAAAAAATAAATATTACAACGAATTTTTGTTCAATTTTCCTATAGCAAAATAAAACATTTTAGTTTTGTGGATAGCGTGGCGCTACTTGATTAGACTTTAACCCAAGACTAAATAGACAAAAGACATAGTTGGTATGCTGATTGAAACGCGTTAGCAAATGGATTTCCAAAAATTGCCAACAATAACTGCCGTTGCATATTTGTTTGATGAATACGAAGAAACGTGTAATTTGAAATCCAAAACCAGCAAAAACTGGTTTGCATATGGGTTGATAACTTACTTTTAAACAAAAGTTGGTGATCTTTAAGATTTACTAATAAACATATCTAGATATATTCTCGTTTTAGTTGCTCAGACAGCACCCAAAATCGGTTCATTTTTACTTCTAGCATCTACGACACTGCATGATGGTATCCATTCCTTTTAAAGCAGCAGACTTTATCGAAACTCTATCTTTTTAATCCGATCAACGGAATCGACCCTGTTATTTGTTATTTTACCTGATATGTCCGATCTAATAGCTCTAATTTTTTGTAATCTAACCTACCTCTGCTATTGTTAACTAGATTTACACGTTCATCCTGCCTTAGTAAATGTATTTTTTTTAATTGTAGCAATATAAATAAAATATGTAGACTTCAATACATGTGCGCCTTGGCGCAATTCTTCATTATACACCTTTAAAGAATCTATTATGGCAATAAATTATGTGTATTTGCAAGAAGAGTATAATAATAGTATTTTTTAATATATACTAACTCGGCACATGAAACTTTCTATCTTTGGTTTGTTCACTTTTGAATCGCCTTCGAATCGGCCTTTGAGCTAAATATCTTCACGGGAGATGTTATATTAAATAACATACTTAAATATAAAGGGGACTCAATATGTGTGTCAAGTGCAAATTAAAATAAGTCAACATGATTTATCAATTGATTTGACAATTTTTTAAAGCCCGTTACTTGGGCTATTAGCAAAAACACAGGATTCTTCCCATATGTATACCGGTCAACAAAGATGTTATAGCTTCACCATGCAAAACTAGTTTGGCATTGCTTATATATATACCTAATATTTCAATTTAGACTTTCATTTCGCATTGTTTTTTCGTTACATATGTAGATTCTTTTACTTTATATACACTTTTATTGCATTGTTCTCGAATGTTAATTATTATTCGCCATATTATTATACGATATAACTTATACCGCTGTATTGCCTAATATAATGGGGACAACGTTGTCGTAGTAAACATATCCGATCCATTGGTGTATTCTAGCTTGAAATAATCCAACTTACCACCCGAAAGTGAAAGTTCAAAAGTGTCCATTTTAGTTAAGCTACCTTATTGCACTCTCTTGTTTTTCTATGAACACGTCAAGTTGATTGTGAAAGATTTGTAAAGACTTAATCGAACCTTCCACTAGTTTCCGTTAATCTATCTACACTAGTTTAAAAAAATGACATAAAGTATCGATTACTGACCTTTTTCAACAACCTTTCCAAACAAGTTTCTTCCTCTGGAAAAATTTTTGATGCTGCAGTTCCAGCGTTGATTCCTAAATTGATGTTGACACTCACTAATGGCTAGACTAACTCCTCTCGCGACCGCTTCTAGAAGACCAGTATTCTCTCTGGATAACCGTCGCTGCTTACGCCGTAAAGTCCCGTACACCGATTTATCCAGAGATATAACTCCCGGGTGGGTTGGGGAAATGTTGTTTGGCTCTCCCGCTTTCGCGAGACCCCTGGAACAAAACCGAACTTGAAGAAATTATGCAAAACAATCGTGTAGCAAATAAGCCCGTAAAAATCGTACGTAATTATTAACAAATCTTAGTATGCCATTGAAGAATGTTTTAAGTTGGAATCAGTATTTCTCTCGAGTATAGATAGGTATTCCATAGTCTAGGTATAGGTAGTGAGAATGGCAGTAGCAATAACTAATTTAAAACTACCTAAGTATGAATGAACAGTGGTAATCTATACAAGGTCTACTCTAAATTGGCGTCATTTCTATTAAGAGGTAATCGCAGCTCACTTGGAGAGTGCGAGAAAATTTTTGATGTCAAAAATTACCGGAATCAAATTCAAAACTTCGAAAAATCTGAAATTTACCGGTTTGTTGTAACCAGAAGGTATTTACGTAAAGCTAATTTAACTTGAAAAACATTGTTGGCATAATTTCTGATGCAGTTTTTTGCAAATATCTCATTTCAACATCAACATTTTTCACTATTTTTTCCTGTGTTCCCAAAAGGATGACACCAATTTTGAATCTCCGTATATAATATACAATTATACAATAAAATATATTTCATTTTAAAAGGACTAGTCGAAAATCTCCCAAATAATATCAAATACAAGAAAGTGTTGTATAATTGCTTGAGGGAAACCCGAAGATGAAATTAACTTTTTTATAGGTGGCGCAGTTAACGTCCGGTAAGGAGCAATTTTAATTTTTTAACTTAGTAATTATATTTATTATATTATATGATACTACCCACAATATCAATTAATTAAAATATTACAATAAACAAACAAATAAAAATAGTGATGTCAAAACACGTTAATGAAAACCATTTAATTAATGAAATTAGTCCACGATGATACAAATCTCAATAACACAATTTTTAATAGGAGCATAGGAGCATAGGAGGAGGACATTTTAATAGGAGCATAGGAGCAACGCCACTCAGTGGCCAAACTTGGACCTGACGACGGTTTGACGAAGAACGACCGACTGGTCTGTGCCACGATGGGTGCTTGATTGCCCTTCGTTGGAATCGACGATTTTTCGTCCCTTCCTTTTCAAAGATTGCGGTCAGCGAAGGTGGGGCAACCGTAACGTTGCCAGACAAAACCATGACAGACTGCTGATATTTGGCATCGAGATGCAAATATTTAAACATTAAAATATAAATAATACCTGAAATATTGCTATTATAACCTGACAAACTTGTTTACTAAATCCAAATTACAAATGAAATTTCGGTTGAAAATAAAAGATTATTACTTACAACTACCTACATTTCCCAACGGGTTAGCAGATAGGTGGACCACTATTTAAAATCCATTTTTAACCGTTACATATTTGCCATTAAAAAAATATATAAAAAACGAAATATTTTTTATAATTTATATAAGTTTTCCACATTGTGTAAATCCATCCACGTGTATGTATGCGAGCAACGCGTCAATGCACTTGATGGCAAATTAAAGTTATGTGAATGGCACAAAACACAAACTACAAAACTAAATGCTGAATCGGATTTTAGAGTAGAAAAAATCTTGTCCCCACCCGACGTTAATAGCGCTATCTATAATGAAGTTGATATCACCTTCGGGTTTCCCCTTAGGGGGAACATTTGTATGAAACACAGTTCTTTTAAAATCGGCCATCCTGTATATAGTAACTGTTGTTTTCAATTGCAGTTCATTAGAAGTTGCAATTGGATGTAATTGTGCAATTTACCCTGAATTTTTGCATTTTTATAACCGTTCGTTGTGATGTAATTGAAATCTAATAATACTGTACAAGTAATAAATTAGAAAATTTGCTCCCGGTTGAGAGTAGTTGCAAAAATATAAAGTTGATCCAAAACGTTTCGTATTTATAGCGACAACTTTTCGAATGCATGCAAATACGGTGATCTATTTATTATGTGCTGCTCATGAACTTATTCTTGCAATAAGCGCGGGTTTCCTCCAACTTTTCATGCAAATATATGAATATGGATTAAGACATAAATCTGTTTCGAGTTTTATCATACTGTTCTACGCACGCTTCCATAGGAACATTTCCGACTGAGAATGAGGGTGCACGGGAAATTTTCACTCAAAATTCGTGATTAATATAGGGCTCTTTCTGTGGCTATTCTTCAACGTGGAATGTTGTAAACAATGTCAACAATCTCTCGTAGTTTGCTAAGTAATACGTACCTACATTAAAAATGTTATTTAAAGGTTTTCAATATAAGTTTAGGAGTCAGCAAAAATATTGTCATCTCAGAGATCAATAGACACATAAAACCATTATTATACATGTACTTTAGTTAGTAACGGAAAAAAATTATAAATAAATAATTGTCTTTGTCTTAAAAAGAAATATCCATTCCAATAGCCGGCATCGATAAAAATTGTTAAGAAGTGACTAACAAAAGTGAGAATTGTGGGCAAACAAAAGTGGTATTCGGTTTGCCGCGGGCAAACAGAATCTACCCATGGCAAATAACAAACTTATCTGCGGGTATTTGAAAAATCAATAGAGCGTGGTTTAGTGTTTAAGAGCAGCTTAACGTTTAAATATTGTGGCTTCATATGTCAATTACCTTTCAGTATGTTTTTTTAATAGCAATTAAATGGTACAGTGGCGTACGCCCAACTTAAGGAAACCAATCGTCTAATTTTGGCTAATTAGCACGTACAAATCTTGCCTACTTAATTCAAACAATATCCGTAATTTATCGTATGATATCGTATACGTATCGTATTTACCGTATGGTAAAACTGTAATTTGCCGCAACATAAAATGAAATGCATACTTTTTGTTCTCTCTCAAGCAAACTTCAAAGTGGAAGATTTGTTATTAGGTACTTTTAAACGCACAAAGGAATATAAGTTTTTGTCGGATTTAATACAATGTATGAGTTTCTGTGAAAACCCTGAAATATTCCTAGAAGTTTATTTATTATGTTTTTATTATTATTTTATTATGTTTTATTATTATGTAAGATGTTTCAAAAAATTCATTAATTGTCCAGAGTTTTCGAAAGATTAGAGTTCTTAATTAGTGACATCTTTAAAACCATATAACCTTTTCTGGTCTTTTCAATTTTGGAGACTAACAAATCTACTTAGAAGTAATATAATAATTAAATATACTTCCGCTTCATAGATTTGGTGCCACTGCCAAAATACGTCAAATTGTAAATAATTTAACTTCTTTTAAACTCGCACAAGCAAATGGGTACTTGAAATTCCGAAGTGCTAAATATTTTAAGTTAGTCTGTTCAGGAAGACTCCAGGCAATAAAAACTTCTTCGTTCGAAGTCGATAAAATACACAAAGGAAAGGATTAACAGTTTTCTTATTTTCTCAAATTTTCTTCCACATTAAAATTGAAACACATAGATAAATCAGTGATGCTTAAATCTGCCGTGCCTTTTCCGTCTTCGGAAAAAAGTTGAATTTATCCCTGACGAAGGGATAAATTCGAAAATAAAATAGTAAATAAAGCTACATTTGCTAAGTTTGGTAACTGACTGCTTTGGGACTTTTTCTCTATAGACCGCCACAGAGCGACTACTAATAATTTCCATTTTTCGAATTGGAAAAGACGGTTGCCTTATAAATATTAAAAAAAATTAAATTTTCTTCATAATGAATCGTGCAGTCGAAGAATACCCATTGAGTATATCTTATAAAACTGAATTCTTCAATATATTCTGATGAGGAGGCAAATACCACCAAAAACAGAGATATAAGATAACCGTATCTCAAAGGCAATTCTAAAAATCTTCATTTCCACTTATACAGTAGTAATGCCGCATGTTTTCTCGACCCGGTACAATAACTCTCCAACAAGAATGTCAGACGAAAGATTTTATTTATGATCTAAAATTGGAGAGTTTATAAATTTATCAATTTGAAAAGTGAGGATTATAAATTTAACTTTTTGGCCGATAAGAACATTAAATAAAATTGAGAAAGTTCTTGAAAAAATATTAAAATTACCATCTTATTCACAAATTCTGATTCAATAAATTTTTGTATTAATTTAGTACATATACTCGGGTGAATGTTTTTTTATTTGTTACAGTTATCATTGATTAGTTCTTTTGTTTGGGCGTTTTTGGAATAGCGTATTTAGAGGCAAAAACTCTTTCGATACAGCAGCGATCCTCGTATGGCATGGTTCTCACGCGTCGTCTCTGACTTTCTCATTCCGACTTCGTAATATTCAGATTGTCTTTTCGCAATTAAGATTCTGATAGTGTTAAAACCAGCATATTTTTTCAGTTTTCCCATTGAGATAAATTTATCTTCGTTTCTGAAAAAGCTTCCCTTATGCGATGTGCGCTTTATCACCTAGACTGAAGTATTTCAGGTAGATCGCCTGAGAGCATCTAAACCCTTTATTGTGCTTAAAACTAACGTAAAAAGTAATCCGGCACTGTGTTGGCGCACTAATAGATTAATGTATTTACATAACATAATCACTGTTTTCTGTAACCCTCTTCGTCCTTTCTTCACCGACGTCGACTGACTGTTAAAGTTGGCGACATTTTCATCACAATGCCGTTTAATCAATCGTAAACAACAGCACTATGTTAGAAATGTCAACAACTCGAACACTCGATAACTTTGATCGGTCGTGTGGTCCAAATGTGTGTTCGGTAGCTCTAGGGAAAGGCTTATTTTGCGTTAAACAGCGTCTGGACCAAAACCCCTTTAATTTGCATCTAATAAACTTTCTTATTTCTGCATGTGCGTAGATAAATTGCACCCAGTACCTACTTTCATTCATGATGTTTCTTTGAACATTTCATTTTGAGATTAGTACTTAAAACTAACGGGTTTTGGAGAAAATTTTCAAATTTTAGTGTTTAACACGTTGACAAATTTGTACATAAGGAAACTAAAAAAATCCGCTGTTCTAAATACCTACTACTTGTTCAGGCATCGTAAAGATCCACATATCAAGCTAACCAAAAAAAATCAATCACATATTGGCAACAAAATCAAAGAAAATATGTTGTTTTAGTCTTTATGCCTGCAAACTAGAAAAATTTAGAGAGAAATTGAAAATTAAATACGTACTTATCAGCATCCGAAAACGGTATTTCGCTTAAATATACCAATACCTATGGAAACCTTTGAAGGAGTTCCCCTATACATTCGAAATTTTTTGTAAAGTTATTAAACTTTGTACTTTTTGATTACGAGCAAACATCGGATATTTTTTTATTTAAAATTCGAAAGTCATGACGCGTTTCTTTCTAATGTGATTGTTAACACGTTTTGATTTATTTCATAACTCTTAAAACAATCACTGTATTTTCATCCATTTTACACTATCGGCAATATCATGTGCGTGCCAATTTAAGTACGTAATCGCATCTACTTAACCTACAACTAGCAAATACAAATCATACAGAAAAGACGAATGTTATAAATTATCGGAGATACAAGTGGCAAGAATAACAAAAAACGTTAGCTTTAAATAGATGTAGTAGAAACGTATTTCTTGGGGACGAACGACAGAAGGTAAACTAGAGATAATGCGCTTAAATTTATCACAGGCCAAGCACAATACATTTTCTCATGCATGGTAAGGAAATTGCCGTGCCAAAGAAGCAAGAAATATATGTTTTACCGTAAATGCGACTAAAATATGCGGAATTGCTTTTACTACTTATAGAGAATTGTACAAAACTGGATTATCTATGGCTGCGAGATATTAATAAACAACGTCGAAAATGGTAATTGTTTCCATTTGATAAATAGCTCATCAGCTACAGTTCTGTACAAAACAGAATTGAAATTTATCCGACAGTGCTAGTAATCGTGATCAGCCACATAGAACCAATCCTTTACAAATTTTCCAGAAAAGCTGATGTAACCATTAATTACTTGCAAAATTCATGAAACATGTTACACCGTTTAGCAATTATGAGCTACTTATTCCCTATAATAATATGGCGAATCAAAAGGTATTAAAAATAAAGTTACTCAGCCACTAACAATATGACGAATCGCTAATAACCCTTTTTGCAGCCGTTGTAAATTGTAACAATTGTCAGGGACAAAGTACTTTGCATACATTTGCATATTTAGTTTTTGAGTAGCAATACGGTGATACATGAATGAGGAACGTTACGATAGGGCACTAAAAGTTAATTGATTTTTTCTCGGCTTTGTTTGAATGGCTACCTGTGTGCATATTAAAATATATATTTGATAAATTAGGTAATTACCTACATCTACAGAGGCGAGACTATTAATTATGTTGAAGTTTCTTGGTGATTTTTAGTGTTTTATACCCTTCTTAACTTTTTAATCTGTTTTATCTTGTGTTGCCGTTAAATAGTCTGTTTGTCCTTTCTCTTTTATGTTCAATTTCACCGGGTTACGTGTGAATTTTATACTGATGACAAATTACTTTTATTCAGCTTTAAGACTGACGACTCTGATACTTTTTGAAGCCCCGATGATGGCTTAAAAAGAGCCGAAACGTTGACCAACTCAAAAACAGAAAGCAACATTTGTCACTACTGCTAATTATGTTTTACGTTAATGTTCGTTAATTTCTTATTGGACGTTTCAATTTAAAAGAGAAGTGTTTTGGGTAAATTCTTCAGGAAAGGGCTCGATTTTAGTGTTCTGCATAATTTAATTTTGTGTCACACACCAGTTACTATGACGTTTCATTCTAATATTTTTTAAAGAAATTTTAAGTTTAAGCTTAAGTTTAAGTTATTTCAGTTCTAAGGGTTTTTTGCATTTTATTAGATTTGCCACTTTTTCTGCACTAATTCACAGCTATCTTCCAGTGCTAAATGAAAGGATTGTTGTATGGTAACACATCAAAGTTGGTACATGAATATCACGAAAATTCGAAATTATTTATCCAGATTTCAGTTTAGGTATCATTTAAAATTTAAAATCTGTAAACCGGGAACTACGTGATCAAAGCGCAGAGGGTACAATTTGTGAAAATTCGAAGTCAATCCAGCCCAAATACAAACCCTATGTGTACCTGGATATATTGAAGTAGTTGCACAATATAAAAATTTGCTATAAAAAAGCAACGGTGTATTTTTATTTGACAAAATGTAAAATTTTTTGAAGTAAAAAAAATTTCAAATGTAGTTATCAAGTTGCATATTTTCTAAATTAAAATCTCTTAAATCTAAAAATAGTGATTATTTAACATACCACCACATAGATCCCTTCCCGCGGTTCTTGTTTTTGGACATTACACCAGTGTCCACATTTCCTTGCACAAATTTCACAAAAATTGGGGAGAGGCAAATAACAATGTAGGCCGTTATCGCGAAAGTTTGCATTTTTTTGCAAGAGAACTGCATGTTGAGAGAAAAATGACTGGGGGTAAATTTTCAAAAACTCGGTTTCACAAATGAGGCGTCAATAGATCACACGGCTGTCCGTTACCGATCTTCCGCAAAAAATAAACAATTCTGTGCACTTCGGTATTTACTTTGAGCCATCAACTGGACCAAGCTAGGGATGCTGCCTTCCGAACGTCGAAGTTTCACGACCATTTCCGAATCGGTAGGTTCGGAGGAGGAGTTTTTGGTTTTGTTCTGCTTAGGCTGGCTATTTGGACTAAAAGATGCACGTGGAACAGCCAGCACGTGGAACCCAGTAACGCCTCCGGACGATTTCTCGACCAACGGGCTTCCGAGTTCACGCCTTAGGCGGGGCCCGGCACCGCCATTGCTCGAAGCGAGCTCAAGAAGTTTCAGATTCCTTGTGGATGAGCCCCGATGGGTTAGTATCCTTCAAAGAATGCTCTTATTCAGCGGGATGCAGTAGAACATTTTTCACATGCTTTATTCGCCTCCGATAGCGAACTCATCTACTTTGCTCCGCCAGAGTGGAAATTCGTAATTGCCGGTAGCTAAATCTGCTAACCGCACTTAATGCTGATAATAGCGAGTGCTTGACTACATTTTACATTAAATAAAAATATGTGTATGATATACACCATATAAAATGTTGACTTGATATGGTACATATTTGAAAATTCCCCGTAAATACCTACACTGTTAAAAAAAGCTGGTTGAATTTTTAGTTGAGGTTTTTTCCACACACGTAACTGACCATTCAGATGCTTGTTATTGAAAATTCAAATACTAGTAGAGTAATTCCGGGAGAGATGAACCACGTTTTTTGATTCGACTCTATCTTCACAAAAAATAGTTTTATTGACGTAAAAAAAAATGTTGTCACAAACATTTTAACTAACTGCAATCAGAACTGTAACTAAAGACTAAAAACTCGGACACGTTTGCTGACAAAAAAATAAAATAAAAAACCGTTGTGTGGTCCAACTAACCCGAAATTTGCGGGATAGTTCAACCACCAATTTGGGACTGTTGGGCCACACAGGGAGACATGAACCGTAACAAAGGATAAGGAACAAAATTAAACTTAATTATTTTTTTTTTTAATTTTTTAATTAATAAGTTTTTTTGCGGCATTTATTCCACATATTTTCAAAGTTTGTACACGACTCATGAAGCCACCGGGTACACGACTCATGAAACACCTTCAGCAACTCATGCTAAGATCTGAATGACGGCTTAGGAAAAGATGTAGCGAGTCGTATTTTGCCATTTTTGTGATTGCGTTAAAACAATGCTTCAACGGTAACTGTTCAGCAACAGCAAACATTATATGTCGCATATCATTCCGTGTTGGGGCAACACCAAATGTTTGCAGCTTTTTTACATGTGCTACTATCGTCGCTTCATTTTCTTCTCCTAAAATAGACGAATAACTCAATGAGCCAGTTTTTTAGTTTTCCGCACGGCTTTCTTGTAATTAGAGTAGCTTTGGGAATATTAAAGTGGCTTTGACCCCCATTGTTTTTGTATCTATAGTCTTTACAACATTTTTGAGGTCTTTTTCGGTCCACCTAGCTCTTTGTCAGCTCAACGTCCGTTGGTATTTTGTAGGCATTGTATAAAACAGAAAAATAAAAACCGGTTCAACTGTCCCGATTTACTCTGGTCCATCTATCCCAAATTTCAGGGATAAACGGACCACCCAAAAACAAAAAATCTATTTATTAATCGGCTTTTACATCATTTACGTTGTCCTGAATGAATACCATGCAATGCATTTTTAACCACAAATAGCATTTTGAAACTTTCTTTTAGATAGAATCGTACCTTCAAAATACCGTTAAAAAAATTTCTACCAGTTGTAAATGCAGAAACAAATAAAGCCACTCTCGAAAATTAACTACAAACAAAACTACTATCGGAGTGCAACTGGTAGTCGTTTGTTGACGGGGTAGCGTTGAAATATTCTTCCTATACCATGTACAGTCAAAAATACCCGACTAGTCCATCTCAGGCGGTGGTTCATCTCTCCCGGAATTACCCTAATTAAAATTCAAATAACTTTTGGGCGCATTTTTTCATATAAAAATCATGGAAAATAAAATGCTTTCGATCCAAACAAATCGATGAAACAAAATAACTCAATAATATTTTATAATACATAAAACTGTACATTTGGTAAAGTATACTTTCAAATAAATAACGTATTGATTGCATGAATATATTGAAATCTTATCTGTAACAAGTTAAAACATACAGTTGGAACACAACCACAAAAACGAACTGATTTGTGCATTTTAACTATAGTAGGACCTACATGTTTTATCACTTCTGTAAACTTTCTAAGTCTTTCCAAGTTCCATGTTGATAAATTTTAGATTTTCAGTACGAATTCTGAAAATCCAGTCAAAATTTACATGAATTTCTAGCGTGCGTCCGTGCATCGACATAACTTTTTTATGACCTCCCCCCCATTCAGACCAAAATCCTGGATTCTGCACTGATCGCCCTTGTGCAAATAAACTACCGACCAGCTGTGGTGGTCCCATTTAAGTTACGATTTACCAATCATTTGCATCTTAACTGGTAATTTCTAGGGACTATGTAAAAGTAATATTAGAATGTTAATAAACACATCCTTAAGTAGATTTTCATGTATCTTTCGAAACGTCAACAACGGAAAGAGGCAAAATGCACACTTGAACAGACAGAAAATAAACTCAAGTGGATAGAGCTGCCTTTTAGATGACTCAAATTTGCCTGTTGATCTAGACGCAATAAAAATCGGCAATAATCACTAAGGTCGCCTTGAGTAATTGCGTTTTGATTGCTTTGGAATTTTTTTAAGTTCGTTTTGGTTTACCGTCACTCCCACTAAATAAGCTTTCTTATCATAGATTGTCAATTTCCTAAATTACAAGTAACAAATAGTGTGGCGTGAACTTATCTTATCTCATAAAGACAACACCCAGAAAACATTTTTTGAAGCGAAGCCATTAGTTATTGACTGAGGTGAACGGGACTATAAAAAAATATCAGCCAGTAACCAGCAAGCTACATCACTCTATACAAAAGACTTAGTTTTGTGGTGAGAGCAATCAAGCCCTGCTGATTATTTAAAGAATAATTAACATGCCGAAGCAAATTTACTTGTACGCGCAACATTGAAAACTTGACTGCAGTTCAAACATTGTTGTTAAATATATTATCTACGTATCGGGGACATTTATAATCCGGTTTGGGGTCTGGACTTTATTTTAAATAACCAAAGTTGATATCAGTTGTTCATATAGGTAACCTCAGGAGAAATTAGTAATTAGTGTGGATTGCCTCAATAAATTTCCCTTCAAATTACCTAAAAAAAAAGCCGCCAGATACTACATTAAGTCATAACGATTCTTGTGTGTATATCATTAAAGTCACGATTGCATCGCTAATACTGTGAAGTAACTTAGTTATATCCGAATAGCAGCACGTAAATCAAATTAGGAACGACATATGCACAAATCATCAAATCAACAGCAATTTAATGATTATCTTATTTCATCGGTATTATATCTCGTTTCAATGCAACTGTTTCTGCAATTGGCGACGTAATTATATTGGCATTTTCCGAGAAGCCTGCTCAAATGGAAAGTATGATATTGAGAGTCGAGGTCTTCCTGATAGAAAAATGTCTGGTCGTATCATACCTAAAGCATTTTGTTGATAATGATCACGAAAAATGATTTGCAAACTTTCTACTTATGTAAAAATTTTTTATTGGTACTGGTCCGTATGAGGATTTCGATTTACTTGAGTTTAACAACTTTAGTTAAATTTTTGTTTTTTTATCATTAAGGGTTATTTATAGGAGTATACCTATTCAATAATTCTCCACTTGGTCAGTGCTTCTATTAGCCAACGCCTAACGTATTTCGTTTGTTTAATCGTTATACAGAGTGTTCTTTCAGTATTTAGTCAATCTTCAGGAAGTTAATATCTTACTGATTCTTTGATGCAAAGAATATATGTAGGTATCTATATCTATATGAGCGATTGTTCTGAAATTATTCAATTTCATTTCAATTCATAAGGCAAATAATAAACAACATTTTCCATATAAATAACTTAATAACTTGTTTTCTTTCCAAAATTTGGTAGTAGCTTTCACAACAGTAAGAAGCTTCCGTTCAATAACTTGTGTGATGGCTTTATCGTAACTCGCTTTCGAGGTAAAATTTAAACACCACTATCTCTCTGGGCCAACGAACAAAGTAATTGGATCACACTGTAACTTAGCAAATTTAACTCACTTTAACCACTACTCAAATGTATCTTAACCGATCTTAATGACAATTGCCAAATTTAATTTTTAGGCTCGAGCTATTGCTTAAACCCCCTAAAGCCCGAAAACACATTTTTGTAACCTTTCTTTCGCATTGTTTTAATATAAAGAAGATGTGATCAGAAGTAGCACAAAACTGATTAAAGTTGCTGAAAATTCTGTTCTTCAACTACAATCAGTACCAAACTCGTTGAAATAAAATCTAGGAAATTTAAATCTGGTAACTTGGATGACCATGACTGAAAGCATTATAGCGAAGGTGAACCCATGAAACTTGCCCAATTTTCTTTGTAAGTTCCATCCAGAAATTGCACTTTTACTATGCTCACATATAGTGGAGGCTTATCATGCAAGATCCACATTTTCTCTTCTTACTACTAGTGAAAGTTCTTTCTAATTGTTTATATAAAATAACTGTCAAAAAATGACGATATTTTAAACCATTCCATCTCCGGGACAAAAAACTGTTCCCATTTTTTCTGCCCCGAAATAATCATTATTGTATCATTACGTTATATTACGAGCAGAATATATTTCATGATAAATGCGATTAGCCACTTAAAAATTGCATCGGGCGATTCTAGAAATAAAATACTTGGGATGTTAAATAACCCTATGTAGTCAGCATCAAAGCTAGACTATTAAACATATTATAACAGTTTGATCAGATAAATTGCAAATCACCTACGTACTCGGCTTTCACTTAGATTTGACACATTCAAAATTCCTGCTCATTTCCTTTAACTTATTGGGTAGCACCAATTAGTGCTAATTCAATAATGATAACTTTCTTTGTTATTCTAAGTTGAGCGATGGGTTATCGCAACTGGAAATCAACAAGCGTCTATTATTAATTGCCTTATTTTAAGTATCCTATTGTTGAATCTTAGAATAATAGTGGATAGCGTTAGGTGTTGCGTTTTAATTGTCTGTTATTATTTTAGGTAGGTGAATTCCTACGAGATTAGTCAGAATTTAGGGATTGGTTCTCACGCGAAGAGAGATTAGTAGTCAGTTTATTTTATATTTGGCCTTTAAGTTTGCAAAATGAACTTGAACATTTGTGACCATCCATTCTCACGTTGAAGAAGGGCCAACATATAAGCTGCCGAAAAAAATGAAATCGTCATCACCTTTTCTTTAACTGCTTGCTGCACCTGGAGACCAAGACGAATCAAACGCATCATAAAAGCGCTCTACTCATTTGTTTAATTTTTATTTATGTTTCCTTTTGCGTATTTCTCTACTCGCTTCTTTGGTGGCTTCATTATTTTATTATTTCTACGAATGGCGGTTACTTTTGGTTTTTGGAATGCATCAAGCATATTTCATCAAATGAATTCGGATGTTAAAACACTCACAATTTTCCATAAGATTGCTTATACAATGAGTCAGTTATTCCAAGTTAGCGCTAATTTCAAGAATTCTTTTCTATATATCTCTTGCTTCTGTCTGATGGTATGTGCAAGAACAAACTCATTAAAATTTTCACATTATGCAATGTGACAAAGGAAAACTGGAATAATTATATAAAATCCCTTTATTTAATACTATAAAGATGTATAAGTTAAATAAAATTTTATGACTTAATGATAGAAAATTAATGGTTAATTTGGATGTAGAGTAGAAAGATTGAAGTAGTCAATAGCCGATTTGGCATAAAAATCCAGAATGTTTATACACATTTTGGATATAACTTTTGTTTTAATAAAATATTTCTATATAGCAACAAAATATATTACAAAAATTGCTTCAAAATAAAGTGTCAAATAAAAGTAATTAGGTAGTGAAAAAATGTTTTAAATAATGCCTCCCTTCTTTCAACAAAATGTCACTGAATTATTATTTATATTTTACCGTAATATGCAGAAAAATTACAGCCACAGTTTGAACAGGCGGTTTATTTTTAAACTCAATACTTTCCCAAATTTCCAGTCTACCCACACTATTCACAATAACCGAGGATTACCATTAATTGAAGTTCGAATAGCAAAATCTATATACTACAATAGGCTTATACGGGTTTAAAGATTTGCTTGAAAGATTACTTAGCAAATTTATATGGCAACAAGTTCGGAAGCTTCGAGATCCTCAAGAGAATCAAGTGGAACTATTTAGGCGGTATAACCCATGTTTCGGATATTGACTAAATAAGCTAAATCGCATTAGGTTGGGTCGAGTTGACTTCATGAATATCTTTGTAAGCATCAGCATCGCATAACAGTAGAAAACATTCTTATGCCATTGTTTGTCAAAATATCTTTTGGAGCATGGCTATCGATGCTTAACTACAAATACAGCCGAAAATGTTTCGAAGATCAAAAACTGCTAGATTAAATATGTATAAATAGAAGTTGCAAGAAAAAATTCAGATTTCCATAGATATAGATTCTAAGTTTTGAGAAGCACAACTTGAAAAGTAACCGCAACTGCAAAGTATTTAAAGTTTCCGAAATCGGTTGTTTCAGTCATATCTGATTCAATGCGTAGTTACTGCTGAACATTTTCCATAAATTTCTAGAAATCAATTGATCCAAAAATTTAATTTTTGTAAGTTTTTGCATGTTTTATTTGCAGTGACGCAAGGTTTGCTTGGGCCTTTAACTATGCGAATAGCCTGCCGAATTCTCATTTATTCCATTTAATTTTAATTCTAATTGAACTGCTTAAAGTATTGCCTAGTAGCAAAGTTGTAATTAACAAAGCGCTTTAGGTCATCGAAGAACATTTTTTTCCTGATGTTTCACAAGCACGAATGGCTCGTGATTTGAGATGTTTTTCCGGAAAATTTTCAATGCATTGATGAGATTTTTCGGGTGCAGTCGGTATTTATGTATACATTTCTGCACCACATTCGTTTAGTTCAGCTTAAGATTATTATAAGTAGGTAATAGTAAAGCAAGGTAAAGTAAAGTAAGGTTATAGATGAGAGGCTCCGTATTTCACAAAATCCGGGCTCTGACAACCCGTTTAAATGGTACTACTTTTTTACGATTTGTTGAAAATCCGTGCAAACGTGGAAAATCGGTTATGTTTACACTATTTTCAGCTTGGAAGATTCGTGTTTTGTGATTTTATAGGAACATAATGTGAAGCTTGGCTTCAATCAGGTCTTTTTTAAATGTTAAATCCAACAATGTCTATCCAATATTCCATTTAATATTCCAATGCAATATTCCATTTAATAAACACATACTTGTATAGCTTGGTGAAGTTGCCTACAGTTGCAACTGAGGCCGCTTTGTTTTGCTTACTATTATCTCATGTTATGTTTGTAATTTCTTCTAACTCTTGGTTTATGGCAATGTGTAATTTTTGCCTCTTTCGCCATATTATCCTGACTGATTTTGTCTGCTTGTTATTACAAAGTTAGGATTTATTAAATATTTTAATCTGGACTTTTCCAAGTCCATTTGGACTAAACCTGCTCTCTAGAAAAGGTACTGATGCAAAGAAGGTTTCCTGGTGTAAAAAATCTATTAATTTTTCTAACCTTTCGGCCTATTTGCTGAATCCTAACTTAGCATTGAAATCACTTGTGTTTTTAGTTTTTCTGGTCTTCAAAGCTATACTTAGGTATAGACTCATATAAATGTTTTAGTTTCTTTTTCATGATGGCACGTTACGTATATTGTATGATTGTAGCGGCTGAAATGTTGTATGTTGGATGTAATTTGAGAACTGAATCCACAACGCCGAAGAATAAACTTTATCCATTTATCTCTCAACTGGGATTGAAATTTGTGTATTTTACCAATGGTGCCATATGAGAAATGTTTTGCTTAGGATGGACGAATTTGTACCTACTCTTAATTGCCTCGAACCTTTTATGCTATAAGTAACATTTCAACATATTTGTAATAGATTAATAACACCCAACAGCCAAGAAGGATTTCCCAATTCTGCATATTTTCAAAGACGAACAAATTAAGATGTAATGCTAATCAAAATAGTAGTTTTAACTATACCAAGTCCTTGAAGACTACAGCGTGCCATTGCATGATTTGCCACGTCTGATTTTAATATAAAATAAAGAAAAACCTCATTTTCCAGTTGATCTACATATCCAAAATTTTTCAGTTTTTAAATATTCAGTCATATTGTTTAAAGCAGGAAACGTTAACTTGGTGCTTCCAGACCTTTGCTAGTAATTTCTGCCACATAATGCTCTACAATTTACCAACATTACCGACCTGACTTATATCCAATCCAAACACTATCGTACCCAAAATATAAAAATTCTGCTTGCCTATAGTTTTGCCTTTTATATTCATTAAGAACAACTATTAGTTTTAATGCAAACGCAAACGAATCAAAAATACCTTATATAATAAATCAAACCTAAACATATTTATTAACATGGACATAAAATTAGGTATATGCCTTTTAGTAGCTACATCTAAAAATTATTAATCTTGTGACTTTGCTTCCTTATTAATAGTTTCGTTATCTCAGTGACCATCATCCCTTCGGAGACTAATAGAAATAGATAAACAAAAATACAAATCGCGATAACGTCAGAAGTGTATTCCATTGCCCAATCAGCTGAAAGCAGATATTATGGAGTACATAAATTGTGTTATCCATTGACCCTAAACACCTCTATTGAAACAGAAATTATCTCTATTGATGTCGTAATCTGTCCAATAAATATCCATTTACCCCACAGAAGCCTATGGTGAAATGGCTCTATCTACGGCCGTTATCAAAGTATAGGGAAACCGAGCACAAAAGGATCGACAGGGTGCGAACAAGGCCGGAATAGTTCAAAAGGCTCCAAAACGACACCGCTGAACGAATCCTGTAACCAAGGAGCTGATGTGAGGAGCGAGATGGGTGGCGCCCAACAGATTCCGATGGCCCATTATTAATGCAGGTAGGCCAAGAACTAATACTTGTTGAGAATTGAGATTAAAGTAATTTTAGTTCATAAAAACGGTAAATATTTTAAACTGTATCAAATAAACCAGTTGCTAATGCTTGATCAAAAAATCAAAAAACAATTATTGATCAAAGAAAACAATTCCTGTATTTACCGAGGTTTTATAAAAGATAATCGAGCTTGTGAAAAAGAATATTCCGAACTGAATTCACGAAAATTTGCTTTAAATGTTAGAAATTCCTTAATTGTCCTAGTTTAGTTTAAGCAGGACAGTCTATGCACAAGCGAAATAATAATATATTGATTTCGGCCTTTGCTTCCGCATGGTAGGTCTTAACACGAACGTCTCTATTTAGTACCGTAACCAATTCAAACTGCTATACCAAAAAATTGAATGAACTTCAGTCTGGATGGCATTTTCAGGTAAGAATAAGGGTTGTCAATCGATTAGAAACGCAATTAAAAGTTTTTTGAATAAAATTGTTGAAATAATTAAGAAGCGTGTGAAGTTGCGATGAACAAGGCAACAAGAAAGGTTTAAAAGAGCTAGAGAGTATGTGTAAAATAAAAAATGTCTCGATCTTGTAAAACCATTCGTGCAGTTCTCGTATACTTACTATATAACTTTTGATAAAGTCTGCCAAGTTAATGCTTTGGGATGTGCGGAAATTAACTAGCTGGAAACCTACCTGAAAAAGTGAGAATATAATATAAACTAACTCCTCCAATTGAATATCATCTATCGTTTTTTACTTTTTAATTGATTATGTAGGTTATGGGATATATAATAGTTCATTTGTATAAAGGGTACGTTGCGGCCTCCAAAATAGATACCCAAGAGACGTTGTGGCCTCATATATAACGTTGTGGCCTCCGACTTCGGATATATATATATATATATATATAC
>NW_026018508.1:9041809-9042883 GCF_020466585.1 Dendroctonus ponderosae
AAAAAAGAGTATGTTCATAAATTGTGTAACAATAGTAGGATAATACAGTATATGAAAATTCGCTCTGATAATTCGTCTGTGCAAATTGTCAGTTATGTGATAATAATATATATATTATAGAGTAATTCCGGGAGAGATGAACCACCTTTTTTGATTCGACTCTATCTTCACAAAAAAATAGCTTTATTGACGTAAAAAAAATGTTGTCACGAACATTTTAACTAACTGCAATCAGAACTGTAACTAAAGACCAAAAACTCGGACACATTTGCTGACAAAAAATCAAATAAAAAACCGTTATGTGATCCAACTAACCCGAAATCTGCGGGATAGTTGAACCACCAATTTGGGACAGTTGGACCACACAGGGAGAGATGAACCGTAACAAAGGATAAGAAACAAAATTAAACTTAATTAATTTTTTTAAATTTTTTAATAAAATTATAAGTTTTTTTGCGGCATTTATTCCGCATATATAAGTTTGTACACGACTCATTAAACACCTTCAGCAACTCTTATGCTAAGATCTGAATGACGGCTTAGGAAAAGATGTAGGGAGTCGTATTTTGCCATTTTTGTGATTGCGTTAAAACGATGTCGCATATCATTCCGTGTTGGGGCAAAACCAAATTTTTGCAGCTTTTTTACATGTGCTACTATTGTCGCTTCATTTTCTTCTCCTAAAGTAGACGAAGAACTCAATGAGCCAGTTGCTTAGTTTTCCGCACGGCTTTCTTGTAATTAGAGTAGCTTTGGGAATATTAAAGTGTCTGGCTGCGGCTTTGACCCCCATTGTTTTTGTATCCATAGTTTTTACAACATTTTTGAGGTCTTCTTCGGTCCATCTAGCTGTTTGTGAGCTCAACTTCCGTTGGTATTTTGTAGGCATTGTATGAAACAGGAAAATAAAAACCGGTTCAACTGTCCACCCAAAAACGAAAAATCTATTTATTATTCGGCTTTTACATCATTTACGTTGTCCTGAATGAATACCATGCAATGCATTTTTAACCACAAATAGCATTTTAAAACTTTCTTTTAGTTAGAATCGCACCTTCAAAATACCGTTAAAAA
>NW_026018508.1:9042983-9052129 GCF_020466585.1 Dendroctonus ponderosae
ACACATTTGCTGACAAAAAAATAAAATAAAAAACCGTTATGTGGTCCAACTAACCCGAAATCTGCGGGATAGTTGAACCACCAATTTGGGACAGTTGGGGCACACAGGGAGACATGAACCGTAACAAAGGATAAGGAATAAAATTAAACTTAATAATTTTTTTTTTTTTTAATTAATAAGTTTTTTTGCGGCATTTATTCCACATATTTTCAAAGTTGGTACACGACTCATGAAACACCTTCAGCAACTCTTATGCTAAGATCTGAATGACGGCTTAGGAAAAGATGTAGCGAGTCGTATTTTGCCATTTTTGTGATTGCGTTAAAACAATGCTTCAACGGTAACTGTTCAGCAACAGCAAACATCATATGTCGCATATCATTCCGTGTTGGGGCAACACCAAATTTTTGCAGCTTTTTTACATGTGCTGCTATCGTCGCTTCATTTTCTTCTCCTAAAGTAAGCGAAGAACTCGATGAGCCAACCTTTTTTAGTTTTCCGCACGGCTTTCTTGTAATTAGAGTAGCTTTGGGAATATTAAAGTGGCTTTGACCCCATTGTTTTTGTATCTATAGTCTTTACAACATTTTTTAGGTCTTTTTGGGTCCATCTAGCTCTTTGTGAGTTCAACGTCCGTTGGTATTTTGTAGGCATTGTATAAAACAGAAAAATAAAAACCGGTTCAACTGTCCCAATTTACTCTGGTCCATCTATCCCAAATTTCAGGGATAGACGGACCACCCAAAAACAAAAAATCTATTCATTAATCCGCTTTTACATCATTTACGTTGTCCTGAATGAATACCATTTTTAACCACAAATAGCATTTTAAAACTTTCTTTTAGATAGAATCGTACCTTCAAAATACCGTTAAAAAAATGTCTACCATTTGTAAATGCAGAAACAAATAAAGCCACTCTCGAAAATTAACTACACACAAAACTACTATCGGAGTGCAACTGGTAGTCGTTTGTTGACTGAGTAGCGTTGAAATATTATTCCTATACCATGTACAGTCAAAAATACCCGACTGGTCCATCTCAGGCGGTGGTTAATATCTCCCGGAATTACCCTAATTAAAATTCAAATAACTTTTGGGCGCATTTTTTCATATGAAAATCATGGAAAATAAAATGCTTTCGATCCAAACAAATCGATGCAACAAAATAACTCAATAATATTTTATAATACATAAAACTGTACATTTGGTAAAGTATACTTTCAAATAAATAACGTATTGATTGCATGAATATATTGAAATCTTATCTGTAACAAGTTAAAACATACAGTTGGAACACAACCACAAAAACGAACTGATTTGTGCATTTTAACTATAGTAGGACCTACATGTTTTATCACTTCTGTAAACTTTCTAAGTCTTTCCAAGTTCCATGTTGATAAATTTTAGATTTTCAGTACGAATTCTGAAAATCCAGTCAAAATTTACATGAATTTCTAGCGTGCGTCCGTGCATCGACATAACTTTTTTATGACCTCCCCCCCATTCAGACCAAAATCCTGGATTCTGCACTGATCGCCCTTGTGCAAATAAACTACCGACCAGCTGTGGTGGTCCCATTTAAGTTACGATTTACCAATCATTTGCATCTTAACTGGTAATTTCTAGGGACTATGTAAAAGTAATATTAGAATGTTAATAAACACATCCTTAAGTAGATTTTCATGTATCTTTCGAAACGTCAACAACGGAAAGAGGCAAAATGCACACTTGAACAGACAGAAAATAAACTCAAGTGGATAGAGCTGCCTTTTAGATGACTCAAATTTGCCTGTTGATCTAGACGCAATAAAAATCGGCAATAATCACTAAGGTCGCCTTGAGTAATTGCGTTTTGATTGCTTTGGAATTTTTTTAAGTTCGTTTTGGTTTACCGTCACTCCCACTAAATAAGCTTTCTTATCATAGATTGTCAATTTCCTAAATTACAAGTAACAAATAGTGTGGCGTGAACTTATCTTATCTCATAAAGACAACACCCAGAAAACATTTTTTGAAGCGAAGCCATTAGTTATTGACTGAGGTGAACGGGACTATAAAAAAATATCAGCCAGTAACCAGCAAGCTACATCACTCTATACAAAAGACTTAGTTTTGTGGTGAGAGCAATCAAGCCCTGCTGATTATTTAAAGAATAATTAACATGCCGAAGCAAATTTACTTGTACGCGCAACATTGAAAACTTGACTGCAGTTCAAACATTGTTGTTAAATATATTATCTACGTATCGGGGACATTTATAATCCGGTTTGGGGTCTGGACTTTATTTTAAATAACCAAAGTTGATATCAGTTGTTCATATAGGTAACCTCAGGAGAAATTAGTAATTAGTGTGGATTGCCTCAATAAATTTCCCTTCAAATTACCTAAAAAAAAAGCCGCCAGATACTACATTAAGTCATAACGATTCTTGTGTGTATATCATTAAAGTCACGATTGCATCGCTAATACTGTGAAGTAACTTAGTTATATCCGAATAGCAGCACGTAAATCAAATTAGGAACGACATATGCACAAATCATCAAATCAACAGCAATTTAATGATTATCTTATTTCATCGGTATTATATCTCGTTTCAATGCAACTGTTTCTGCAATTGGCGACGTAATTATATTGGCATTTTCCGAGAAGCCTGCTCAAATGGAAAGTATGATATTGAGAGTCGAGGTCTTCCTGATAGAAAAATGTCTGGTCGTATCATACCTAAAGCATTTTGTTGATAATGATCACGAAAAATGATTTGCAAACTTTCTACTTATGTAAAAATTTTTTATTGGTACTGGTCCGTATGAGGATTTCGATTTACTTGAGTTTAACAACTTTAGTTAAATTTTTGTTTTTTTATCATTAAGGGTTATTTATAGGAGTATACCTATTCAATAATTCTCCACTTGGTCAGTGCTTCTATTAGCCAACGCCTAACGTATTTCGTTTGTTTAATCGTTATACAGAGTGTTCTTTCAGTATTTAGTCAATCTTCAGGAAGTTAATATCTTACTGATTCTTTGATGCAAAGAATATATGTAGGTATCTATATCTATATGAGCGATTGTTCTGAAATTATTCAATTTCATTTCAATTCATAAGGCAAATAATAAACAACATTTTCCATATAAATAACTTAATAACTTGTTTTCTTTCCAAAATTTGGTAGTAGCTTTCACAACAGTAAGAAGCTTCCGTTCAATAACTTGTGTGATGGCTTTATCGTAACTCGCTTTCGAGGTAAAATTTAAACACCACTATCTCTCTGGGCCAACGAACAAAGTAATTGGATCACACTGTAACTTAGCAAATTTAACTCACTTTAACCACTACTCAAATGTATCTTAACCGATCTTAATGACAATTGCCAAATTTAATTTTTAGGCTCGAGCTATTGCTTAAACCCCCTAAAGCCCGAAAACACATTTTTGTAACCTTTCTTTCGCATTGTTTTAATATAAAGAAGATGTGATCAGAAGTAGCACAAAACTGATTAAAGTTGCTGAAAATTCTGTTCTTCAACTACAATCAGTACCAAACTCGTTGAAATAAAATCTAGGAAATTTAAATCTGGTAACTTGGATGACCATGACTGAAAGCATTATAGCGAAGGTGAACCCATGAAACTTGCCCAATTTTCTTTGTAAGTTCCATCCAGAAATTGCACTTTTACTATGCTCACATATAGTGGAGGCTTATCATGCAAGATCCACATTTTCTCTTCTTACTACTAGTGAAAGTTCTTTCTAATTGTTTATATAAAATAACTGTCAAAAAATGACGATATTTTAAACCATTCCATCTCCGGGACAAAAAACTGTTCCCATTTTTTCTGCCCCGAAATAATCATTATTGTATCATTACGTTATATTACGAGCAGAATATATTTCATGATAAATGCGATTAGCCACTTAAAAATTGCATCGGGCGATTCTAGAAATAAAATACTTGGGATGTTAAATAACCCTATGTAGTCAGCATCAAAGCTAGACTATTAAACATATTATAACAGTTTGATCAGATAAATTGCAAATCACCTACGTACTCGGCTTTCACTTAGATTTGACACATTCAAAATTCCTGCTCATTTCCTTTAACTTATTGGGTAGCACCAATTAGTGCTAATTCAATAATGATAACTTTCTTTGTTATTCTAAGTTGAGCGATGGGTTATCGCAACTGGAAATCAACAAGCGTCTATTATTAATTGCCTTATTTTAAGTATCCTATTGTTGAATCTTAGAATAATAGTGGATAGCGTTAGGTGTTGCGTTTTAATTGTCTGTTATTATTTTAGGTAGGTGAATTCCTACGAGATTAGTCAGAATTTAGGGATTGGTTCTCACGCGAAGAGAGATTAGTAGTCAGTTTATTTTATATTTGGCCTTTAAGTTTGCAAAATGAACTTGAACATTTGTGACCATCCATTCTCACGTTGAAGAAGGGCCAACATATAAGCTGCCGAAAAAAATGAAATCGTCATCACCTTTTCTTTAACTGCTTGCTGCACCTGGAGACCAAGACGAATCAAACGCATCATAAAAGCGCTCTACTCATTTGTTTAATTTTTATTTATGTTTCCTTTTGCGTATTTCTCTACTCGCTTCTTTGGTGGCTTCATTATTTTATTATTTCTACGAATGGCGGTTACTTTTGGTTTTTGGAATGCATCAAGCATATTTCATCAAATGAATTCGGATGTTAAAACACTCACAATTTTCCATAAGATTGCTTATACAATGAGTCAGTTATTCCAAGTTAGCGCTAATTTCAAGAATTCTTTTCTATATATCTCTTGCTTCTGTCTGATGGTATGTGCAAGAACAAACTCATTAAAATTTTCACATTATGCAATGTGACAAAGGAAAACTGGAATAATTATATAAAATCCCTTTATTTAATACTATAAAGATGTATAAGTTAAATAAAATTTTATGACTTAATGATAGAAAATTAATGGTTAATTTGGATGTAGAGTAGAAAGATTGAAGTAGTCAATAGCCGATTTGGCATAAAAATCCAGAATGTTTATACACATTTTGGATATAACTTTTGTTTTAATAAAATATTTCTATATAGCAACAAAATATATTACAAAAATTGCTTCAAAATAAAGTGTCAAATAAAAGTAATTAGGTAGTGAAAAAATGTTTTAAATAATGCCTCCCTTCTTTCAACAAAATGTCACTGAATTATTATTTATATTTTACCGTAATATGCAGAAAAATTACAGCCACAGTTTGAACAGGCGGTTTATTTTTAAACTCAATACTTTCCCAAATTTCCAGTCTACCCACACTATTCACAATAACCGAGGATTACCATTAATTGAAGTTCGAATAGCAAAATCTATATACTACAATAGGCTTATACGGGTTTAAAGATTTGCTTGAAAGATTACTTAGCAAATTTATATGGCAACAAGTTCGGAAGCTTCGAGATCCTCAAGAGAATCAAGTGGAACTATTTAGGCGGTATAACCCATGTTTCGGATATTGACTAAATAAGCTAAATCGCATTAGGTTGGGTCGAGTTGACTTCATGAATATCTTTGTAAGCATCAGCATCGCATAACAGTAGAAAACATTCTTATGCCATTGTTTGTCAAAATATCTTTTGGAGCATGGCTATCGATGCTTAACTACAAATACAGCCGAAAATGTTTCGAAGATCAAAAACTGCTAGATTAAATATGTATAAATAGAAGTTGCAAGAAAAAATTCAGATTTCCATAGATATAGATTCTAAGTTTTGAGAAGCACAACTTGAAAAGTAACCGCAACTGCAAAGTATTTAAAGTTTCCGAAATCGGTTGTTTCAGTCATATCTGATTCAATGCGTAGTTACTGCTGAACATTTTCCATAAATTTCTAGAAATCAATTGATCCAAAAATTTAATTTTTGTAAGTTTTTGCATGTTTTATTTGCAGTGACGCAAGGTTTGCTTGGGCCTTTAACTATGCGAATAGCCTGCCGAATTCTCATTTATTCCATTTAATTTTAATTCTAATTGAACTGCTTAAAGTATTGCCTAGTAGCAAAGTTGTAATTAACAAAGCGCTTTAGGTCATCGAAGAACATTTTTTTCCTGATGTTTCACAAGCACGAATGGCTCGTGATTTGAGATGTTTTTCCGGAAAATTTTCAATGCATTGATGAGATTTTTCGGGTGCAGTCGGTATTTATGTATACATTTCTGCACCACATTCGTTTAGTTCAGCTTAAGATTATTATAAGTAGGTAATAGTAAAGCAAGGTAAAGTAAAGTAAGGTTATAGATGAGAGGCTCCGTATTTCACAAAATCCGGGCTCTGACAACCCGTTTAAATGGTACTACTTTTTTACGATTTGTTGAAAATCCGTGCAAACGTGGAAAATCGGTTATGTTTACACTATTTTCAGCTTGGAAGATTCGTGTTTTGTGATTTTATAGGAACATAATGTGAAGCTTGGCTTCAATCAGGTCTTTTTTAAATGTTAAATCCAACAATGTCTATCCAATATTCCATTTAATATTCCAATGCAATATTCCATTTAATAAACACATACTTGTATAGCTTGGTGAAGTTGCCTACAGTTGCAACTGAGGCCGCTTTGTTTTGCTTACTATTATCTCATGTTATGTTTGTAATTTCTTCTAACTCTTGGTTTATGGCAATGTGTAATTTTTGCCTCTTTCGCCATATTATCCTGACTGATTTTGTCTGCTTGTTATTACAAAGTTAGGATTTATTAAATATTTTAATCTGGACTTTTCCAAGTCCATTTGGACTAAACCTGCTCTCTAGAAAAGGTACTGATGCAAAGAAGGTTTCCTGGTGTAAAAAATCTATTAATTTTTCTAACCTTTCGGCCTATTTGCTGAATCCTAACTTAGCATTGAAATCACTTGTGTTTTTAGTTTTTCTGGTCTTCAAAGCTATACTTAGGTATAGACTCATATAAATGTTTTAGTTTCTTTTTCATGATGGCACGTTACGTATATTGTATGATTGTAGCGGCTGAAATGTTGTATGTTGGATGTAATTTGAGAACTGAATCCACAACGCCGAAGAATAAACTTTATCCATTTATCTCTCAACTGGGATTGAAATTTGTGTATTTTACCAATGGTGCCATATGAGAAATGTTTTGCTTAGGATGGACGAATTTGTACCTACTCTTAATTGCCTCGAACCTTTTATGCTATAAGTAACATTTCAACATATTTGTAATAGATTAATAACACCCAACAGCCAAGAAGGATTTCCCAATTCTGCATATTTTCAAAGACGAACAAATTAAGATGTAATGCTAATCAAAATAGTAGTTTTAACTATACCAAGTCCTTGAAGACTACAGCGTGCCATTGCATGATTTGCCACGTCTGATTTTAATATAAAATAAAGAAAAACCTCATTTTCCAGTTGATCTACATATCCAAAATTTTTCAGTTTTTAAATATTCAGTCATATTGTTTAAAGCAGGAAACGTTAACTTGGTGCTTCCAGACCTTTGCTAGTAATTTCTGCCACATAATGCTCTACAATTTACCAACATTACCGACCTGACTTATATCCAATCCAAACACTATCGTACCCAAAATATAAAAATTCTGCTTGCCTATAGTTTTGCCTTTTATATTCATTAAGAACAACTATTAGTTTTAATGCAAACGCAAACGAATCAAAAATACCTTATATAATAAATCAAACCTAAACATATTTATTAACATGGACATAAAATTAGGTATATGCCTTTTAGTAGCTACATCTAAAAATTATTAATCTTGTGACTTTGCTTCCTTATTAATAGTTTCGTTATCTCAGTGACCATCATCCCTTCGGAGACTAATAGAAATAGATAAACAAAAATACAAATCGCGATAACGTCAGAAGTGTATTCCATTGCCCAATCAGCTGAAAGCAGATATTATGGAGTACATAAATTGTGTTATCCATTGACCCTAAACACCTCTATTGAAACAGAAATTATCTCTATTGATGTCGTAATCTGTCCAATAAATATCCATTTACCCCACAGAAGCCTATGGTGAAATGGCTCTATCTACGGCCGTTATCAAAGTATAGGGAAACCGAGCACAAAAGGATCGACAGGGTGCGAACAAGGCCGGAATAGTTCAAAAGGCTCCAAAACGACACCGCTGAACGAATCCTGTAACCAAGGAGCTGATGTGAGGAGCGAGATGGGTGGCGCCCAACAGATTCCGATGGCCCATTATTAATGCAGGTAGGCCAAGAACTAATACTTGTTGAGAATTGAGATTAAAGTAATTTTAGTTCATAAAAACGGTAAATATTTTAAACTGTATCAAATAAACCAGTTGCTAATGCTTGATCAAAAAATCAAAAAACAATTATTGATCAAAGAAAACAATTCCTGTATTTACCGAGGTTTTATAAAAGATAATCGAGCTTGTGAAAAAGAATATTCCGAACTGAATTCACGAAAATTTGCTTTAAATGTTAGAAATTCCTTAATTGTCCTAGTTTAGTTTAAGCAGGACAGTCTATGCACAAGCGAAATAATAATATATTGATTTCGGCCTTTGCTTCCGCATGGTAGGTCTTAACACGAACGTCTCTATTTAGTACCGTAACCAATTCAAACTGCTATACCAAAAAATTGAATGAACTTCAGTCTGGATGGCATTTTCAGGTAAGAATAAGGGTTGTCAATCGATTAGAAACGCAATTAAAAGTTTTTTGAATAAAATTGTTGAAATAATTAAGAAGCGTGTGAAGTTGCGATGAACAAGGCAACAAGAAAGGTTTAAAAGAGCTAGAGAGTATGTGTAAAATAAAAAATGTCTCGATCTTGTAAAACCATTCGTGCAGTTCTCGTATACTTACTATATAACTTTTGATAAAGTCTGCCAAGTTAATGCTTTGGGATGTGCGGAAATTAACTAGCTGGAAACCTACCTGAAAAAGTGAGAATATAATATAAACTAACTCCTCCAATTGAATATCATCTATCGTTTTTTACTTTTTAATTGATTATGTAGGTTATGGGATATATAATAGTTCATTTGTATAAAGGGTACGTTGCGGCCTCCAAAATAGATACCCAAGAGACGTTGTGGCCTCATATATAACGTTGTGGCCTCCGACTTCGGATATATATATATATATATATATAC
>NW_026018508.1:9052229-9062298 GCF_020466585.1 Dendroctonus ponderosae
CATTTATTATATAACCACAACTATTCGTTATAAAACGGAATATTGGTATTTGGGCTCCCGGACAAAAGTAAAGCAACAAAATTATTGTTGGAATCAAAAAACTTTTGTGATTAAAATTATTAATTTCAACAAAAATATTTGACACAGACTTAAACAGCAATAATTGGAACTAACGCGTTACTAAAATTTATTTGCAAACGTTGAGAAATTGCAACTTTTAAATTATATTTTTGGTCAAATTTGAGGTAAACGCTTTTAGAATTCTGCCTATCATGCATTGCTTACTACAATCACTTGTGTACAAATACGTCGGCCGATTTCCTGAGCTTCAGTTCTGGAAATTGTGCAGTGGCCTGCACAACTTTAAGGTTATTTCTTCTCAAAACAACTTCCATTTTTTTCCAACGGATTTTCCATCGTTGCCCTGCTGCACATAAAACGCCATGCTTATTCTGCACAATATTCGGTGTGTCATTGATTCATGAATGAACATTTGTCTCAGTAATAAAGTGTATAGGACCTACCCTATTCCTTGAAAAGCAACCCCATAAAAGGCCACTAAACAACTCCGCGTTTATTATTCTTCGAACTGTTACATAACAACGGGACTGTTCGCATAACAATAATAATTTCGGATTGAAGTACATACTTCTAAAAGTCGAATTGAGATATCCGTTTTACATGTAAACCGCTCCAAACAATTGTTTTCATTGTTTTTCTTTAAATATCCCCTTTTGACACACGGTTAAATTATTTTATTTAGCTTTAACTAGCGGGATAATTTCCTTCAAATATAAGCTTTTCACCTTCAGGTATCACCCTCCATGAATGCATTTGCTACTTTTATATTCAAAAGAGTCCTGTGAATGTGAAATTTTCTTTTGCAACACTAATTCTGATTTCTTCCACATTTGTTTCCATTTAGTCCTGTTAGACAATTTATTAATATGCTTTTTTAAAGGACCTTTTGAGAACGATTCTATCGACACGTTAAGGAAACTTTTCTAAATTAATCAATTGGAATTTTTCTCTTACAGTTTGAGCATAGGTGGTAGCTCTTGATTATCTTTCGATAAAAAATTCGTTATTTAGTGTGAAATAAAAACATGATAAAACAAACTTTACCAGTCTATAATGGAATACGCGAGGAAATTCTGCCTTTTTAAAAGACAAAAATTTGGAGGCAAAATAGCCGAGACAAAAGTTTTGAAAAAATGACTTATCTACAACTTAATTTATTGATTTCCAGAAGACTCATTGTCATGGATAATTTTAGGATAATTTCTTGCCTTAGAACTTGCATTTGAATATTTGTATTACAATTTATTTATAATTATTATAACAGCATTTGCATATATTCGTCATGACAATGCTTTGTAATTGTTTGATAGTGTGATTATATTTGGCGAAATCAAAAAATGTAATAAATAAAATAAAAACTAAATAAGGTTGCCATATGCTAAAAAAATTGCAATTAGAATAAATAGAATTATTGCTGAGGAAGTAATTTTCACAAATAGTTGAAGTTATCAATTTTATGACCGCTGTAGTAATACTTTACCTGCATTTCGGTTTTGTGACCTTGTGAAATTTTGGAAAAATAACCATTAGTAGTAAGCCATTATAAAAGCTGTTAAGATAATTACCTAACATTTTCGAAAGGTGAAAGGTTTCTGTTTCAATTTTTCTTTTTTTAGAAAATTGTAGTGGAATAATGTTCTTCATATTTCAAGAAGTAGACTCAGAGCAGCAAAGAAATATATGTTTACTACCTTAATGCATGATTTTTGGCTTCATCACAAATTTATATTAACTCAGAGCGACGGCATTTGAGAAGTTAAGCGCTGCATGGTAACAGTGTACCCACACAAAGTAGATATGTGAAATATAATTTTATTATACTTTCGAAAATAGTGCTTTTGCATTAATAATAATTCGCTATAATCAAATTATTGCAATGCAGTTGCAAAATGCAAAATCAAATGCAGTTATAATGATATATTACCGCATTTCTAACTGTTTTGGATGTACAAATTTCACTTCACTAAGATCGTAACTAAAACGCCATTAAAACACTTAAAAGTGCGAAAACCGCACTAAATATCAAACAACACAACGGTTTTGTTATTGTTGCAATAACGTTTAGTTCTGTAAACAAAGCTTTTGCTAATCAAAATATTTTTATTTAAAAGGCCGACTTCAATTCATTCAACAGATTCAATTAGCGTTATAAATGAAATACCCTAAATTAATCTGATTGTCTATTGACCACCTGACGCGTCTGCTTTTCTATAAATAATAGGTGCGCATTCCTCGTTGGTAAAAATAAAAAACATATTTCGAATACCTTTTTGGCCAATTAAATAATCCACTATTGATCGACGCATCCATTGATCGATTCGTCAAAACCCTATAAATATTTCACAGGAAATATGAAAAGGCAGACAATTTTTGATAAGCACAGGTCAGCACAATGCCGAACGAGGACAAACAGTAACAAAACATTGCGCAATGTTCAAATGTGAAATGTTCATAAATGTAAAGCAGTTCTAAGTTCGTTTCCGGACGATACTTCAGTGTTAAAAATAAAATGAAAGGTGTTTTTGTTTTGGAACATCCGAACTCTGAAAGCAACTCTAACTAAATTTAAAAATACTACTTCTCCTAGTCATTTTAAAGGTGTGTCTTCCTGAGAACTTTTTTAATTTGAGATTTCGTTGTTGAGTTATTTGATTTCGAAAATGACGGAAAATAGTAGTTTTTGTTGTTTTCCTTTAAAACGTTAAACGTTAATCGGTTAAATATTGAGACTTCAATTTTGGTATACATTATAAGGTAATTGAGTGCCATTTTATGATAGTGTTTTGTGGTTCAGTTTGCTTTTATACAGGGTAGAAATGTGGAACCCCTACTTTTGTTTTGTTCAGAAATTTTTTGTGTGGACTTAAACTTTTCTCGACATCATTTTTGTAATTACTACAAGATATTTACCAACTTTTTCAGCTCTTATTGTTTTTTCCTAAGACCATTAGTTTGCCCGCAAAAAATAAAATCGTTTTCTTTGCCGTTCTCAAAATCTGTTAGTAATTAAGTAAATTTTTTAAAATCTCATAACGTTTTCATATAACAATTTTGGTACGCATTATTAGTTGCTTACTAACAACCTAAATTATTTTTCTAAATTGTGTATTTTGGTTCAAATTACAATTATTAAGTTTGAATACATTTTACTTAAATAATAACATGGTAACAATATGGGCAACGATATAAACAAACATAATTAAATTGAAATAACCATTCTAGTGTTAACTTAGCAGCTGTTCCAATTGGTCACCTTGATATTCTTGGCATAATCGCAGTGTTTCAATGAAATTAAAATTTACAGACCGTAAAGTTTGCACTCAAGTTCTTATTTCGTTAGAAATATTAACTATTCTTCCACCCTTTTTTTTAATGGTCCCAGAAGTAAAAATCAAGCACGTTTAGATCGGGAGATCTAGGAGGCGAGTTCATAGGAGCTTCTTAACCTCTGCCAACCCAACGGCTTGGAAAGTTTTGATCAAGCAACGATTTAATTTTTTTGCGGGCAAGCTAGTTCCCTTCAGACAAAACAATAAGATGAAAAAGTTGACAAATAACTTGCACTAATTTAAAAAATTATGTTGATAAAAGTTTAAGTGCACACACAAAAGTTCTGAACAAACAAAAATAAGGGTTCCACATTTCTACTTTGTATAAAAGTAAACTGAACCACAAAACACTACCATAAAATGGTAGTGTTTAACCATTTTAAAGAAAAACAAAGAAAACTAATATTTTTTGCCATTACACCCACCTTTTAAATGACTAGCAGAACACGCTGTCACAATATTCTAACATTTTTACGGAACACCCTGTATACCGTAAATAATTTTATAATGCCGATTAAAAAAAAAATGTTGTTATGCTTGAAACTCCTGTTTTAGAACATAATGAAGCGTGATCATTGATTGGGCTTTCCGTGGTGGTCTAATTGTATTGTTCCGCGTTACTCCTGAATTGTACGTTTTGCCTAAATTAGATTATTGTGCTTAGATGAAGATGGAAACAAGTCCTATGATTCCTCGACTTTTTTTTGGTCATTGCTTAAACGTTAACATGATGGAACAAATAATATATCTATATATCTTATACATAAAACATTCAATGGTTTCTTAGAATTTTAATTTTGCTTTACTTGGATTGCATCTCAAAACAATCTAAGTCTTTGTCCAACTGTCAATATCCACAATTATTTTGATTTGATTTATAATTTGATAATCACAAAATAATAAATTAATTACCACAATTTGGATTGATGTTAGAAAATCTGAAATTTGAAACACAACCGGATCTCAAGTAGAATCTAACAGTGGTTTGAAAACACATTTAATGAAAATTTGTTTTTATGTCTATTTCAAGGTAGTGATCCAAACACTTTACGTCCAGTTAAAAAATATAAATTTTACAAGTTCGAAATGGAAATATTGTAGTTTCTTTTAACTGCATCAATTTGTTTTCCAAATTTTTATTTATTTCGGCAGACTCAAATTCCGTCAGACGAACAACTGCGCTGGAAATTGCGCACGTTCGAGTATTACTTGGAGGAGTATGCAACCACTCTAGATATGAAGACGATGGCTCGTGTGTACCTTTGAAAAAAATTCCAAATAATAATTCGAAATCCGGCCGCGTTAGGACTGTAGTGTGCAAATGCTTTTTATATGAAGACAGGGAATGTTCTTTCCAGTTGTGAGGATAGACAGTACTAGTACTGCAACCAACGCTTAATATATAATAAGCAACGCAATGAATTACGTTCCTGTATCTATTTATTATTCTAACAGAATTTGTATGCGAACGAGACATGTATCCCTAATAGGTATTAACTTATCTTTTGCATCATAATCTTTTGAATAGCCTGGTATTAAATATTAGTTTGAATAAATGGTAATACTTTTTTAAATGCTATCAATATAATCAATTGATTTCAATATCATCAATCAATTATATTCAAGCAAGACTGCCAATACTCTTGGTACAAGACAATGACTAGAATAACATAACAGCTTCCAATACCAAAAGCAATACTCTATGAGCAAGGGCAAGAGCATCCTCTACTCAGATCTACTATGAATAAGTGAATCGGTATGCTTGCAGGTACAGCTAAACATATAATCTTTGTGCCGTTATGGGAAACAATTTGGTAAATCATTTTCAATAGAGTTTACCGGTACATTCGAAAGTATCTTATATACACGATTGCCACCCACTATTTTCCATTTATCAAACAGTATTCATCTACAAAGTGTAACTAACCAAACGAATATTCCTTTCATAGGTCTTAGAGACGTTTTAAACACTTAAAAGTTTTATGTTCTATTGATAATGCTCGGTAGAACGTGCAATTTATTTCGAACTATCCCATTAACCGATATAATCAATTAAAGAACAAATGATAATTACAAAGAAAAGTTTTGTTAAAGTAATGGTGAACAATCAGTAACTGCTCGGACGATTAAGACAATTTCCCATAGGCCAATGAGAACGAGAATGCCGAGAAATAGATACCTCCCGTGTTCCACATTAAAAACGTTTAAGACTAATTTACTTTGAACGGTAACCAATGTTCATTTATTAGCTCTACGATCATGCAAAACTAATTAGTCGGTTCCTTTGTTTAATTAATTTACTTCGTTCCCATCCACTCATCTAAGGATCTCATGCAACGAGCAACGAAAGCATGTAAATCATCAATGAATTATAGGCTTTATGTGCCCGTTTTGAGTCAACTGACCCACATTATTCCGCTCCTTTCGTCGTTTATTATAATATTGGGTTTGTAAAAACGCTTTGTTGTTTTCAATTTGATTAATGTCCGGGAATTTCAAATATGCTTTTAATGGTTTAAATATATAATTGCGTATAATTAGATATATTTGCAGGGTTTTTGAATATACAGGGACTTTGAAAGCGATATTATTATAAAAAGAGGACAAATTTTTACATAAAATAAACGTATTTTTTTACATCTATTTGAAATGGCATCATGTCGTTGTAAAAAATCCATACAATTATATGTATGCAATTAATATTCAATTAGATATTATTGTAGCAATTTAGAAATGAAGAAATTTTTAAATGCGAAATGCAGAAGATCATTTTGCTACAGCCACTAAGTGCTTTCTAAAATTATGGAGGAAGTAATGACTAGAAATTTGTGTGTGTTCAAGTTTGTCAAAACGCGTAAAAGAACGGTGATTCGGCAAAATTAAGATAATTTGTTGACTACATATGCTTCACACTCTTCAAATAATAGTGTTTAGGTGTAAAAACTTTCAAAGTGGGTAGATTCGAAAACCGATAAAAATAATATTAGTATAGTAACTAAAGCAAATTCCTAAAGTGCTTCGATTCGAAAATAAAGGATGTTGAACATTTTCAAATAATTGAAATTTATTGATACATCCGAAACTGGTGAACATATTAAAATGAAATTTCGTATGTATGCACAGATAACAGTGGCACGTTTTCTTATCTGTAAACGATAATTTAGCTTTACTAGCGGCGCCCATGCGTCCATAAAAAATGAAAACGCATTGTATTTTTAAACATACAAAAGTGTAAAAGTACGTGCGATTTACCAATTTAATTGGAAGAAAAATGATCTCTTGACATCAATTCGATTAAGCGCCCCGTTTCTATTAAAATAATAGATACCTTAATGTGAGCATTTTATCGATTTATGTAAACAAATTATTATTTAACACTAAACAATTGAACTTGAAATTTAAATAAATTGGACATTAATGTAAATGTTTAAAATGCTCCCGACTAGCTTCAATACATTCCCGACACCATCGGATTACCTAATAATGCATTCACTGGTTGAATATTACAGTTGACACGGATGTGATTTATTTCTTCTATTTTTTTGGACCAACTATTTCATAGTATTAAAAGCTTTCTTATAGACGAAATTTTTCATAAACCCCCACAAGTAGAAATTCAAATGATGTAAGTCAGGTCTTCTTGGCGGTCACCACACAGGTCAAAAGTATTGAATTATTGAATTGAATTGTTGAAGATATCGATAGAAAACCTCCGATGGAACTTTATGCTCCTTTTTACAACAGGATGCTTTACGCAATAATCGTGGAGGTTGCTCAATTTGTTATACTACCTCTAGTTAAAATCGATTTATTAAACCATCAAAATGACGACCCAAAGTTGGCTTCATTTTTTCAACAAACCAATAATAGTGCATTCGTATAGTTGTATGGAAATCTCGTCCTGAATTTCATTGCCTCTGTGCGGTGGTCGAGCTCTTCTGGCTGCCAAAAGTACGCGCCAATCAATAAAAGACAGCATTTTGGTTCATTTACCAAACTAAAATCATTTTTATTGCAGACTCTGTTGCAAAAGTGAGTACGTACACCTAATTATGAACCTGCATATTGACGTAACTTAAAAACATGTCTTCAAAGCTGAAAAACTTTAAAATTTGTTACACACCAATGCGCATGGATATTGTCAATTGACCTTAGTCAGTACCACGAGATCCTCTCAGATCAGAACTGATAGATGTTCGTCATATTTTGATTTTATAATTAAGATAATTCCAAGTTACAAATTTCTAGATTTTGTTTAGCGTAGAGAAGCTTATTCGTTAACACATCAGTTCACAGCAGTGTTATCTATTCAGTTATCAGAAGCATTTTTCACCTGCTTCGCACCTCATTGTATTACAGCAGCTCGACGTTTTAATTATTAATCTCTACAACCGAAAAGCTTGTGTGCGCGTTTTTGTTTATTCAGCTAACAAACATTCTCAGATTACCCTCCCAGATTACCGTTACATAAAAGCAATGAAATATTCCTTAGTAAAATAGAAGCAACTGTATGTAGTGTTGGTTTTCAATTCTAGATAGTGTTATTAACTATCGAAAACAGATATTATCTTCTTGGTGTTACTTCATATTACAATTTCAAATCTAAATATTTTTATTACTATTGTCCAAAAAACTTCTGAATTAGCAAGGGCAACTTAGCATTAAGGTGCGTTTACACGCTCAAGCCATTTGCGCAAATGAACTGAACGAAGATTTGACGATTACACGGTCAGTTCTTTTTCTCCAACGTGAAGTGAGAAACACCAAAATTGTATTTGTTGTATGAACTAATTCTTGCAACGGCTGCAGTGTGTGTTGTAAAGAAGATAAACTTGAAAACTAAAAGGAAATGGTTTAAACCACGATTGCTAAATAGTACTTTGTTGTTATACTTATGTAATAGCTGAATTACATAATGAGTCTGATGATTTTTGGCAGCAGATTCTCCCGCACCTGATTTCTCTGATTGCAATACCCTTCTTCAGTTCTAGTACCGAAACTATAGATTTTTTCACTTCAAATTCTCGGTTGGCCTCAGGGTGCCCAACGCGAAATTTTTCTACCAGAAAAAATCTGCATCAAACGCATATACCTACATGATTTACCTAGTATTGCGGTAGCTATAACTTTTTGTTTTCACTTTCCGTAAGCAAGAGAACGACTTTTCTGTACTAACAAAGTCACAAATATATTGTTTTTCATTAGGTATCGTTTTGCACACGAATTTTTTCACTTTTGTGCTGTTGAAGGAGTATGAGACACTATGAATTACAACAGCAGAAATGCATTCATTTCTAATTGAATGCGTTTCACACAAGTTTAATGTAACTTGCTTGAACACGTGTGTGCAATATCTGATGTATTCGGATGGAAGGCGCCACTATGGTTCTCATTAACATAGGTGGATGTCACCTTTGCTTTTGGGTGCCAGTGTTTCTGTAACTTTATTACTAATTACTAGTGAGATGTGCAAAAAAAGAAGAAAAAATGAAGTTTGGGGAATTCGAACAATGATTTTAATAGTTGAACAGTTTGATAATATGTGGAATACAACAGTAGATACGATTTGGACATAAATACATTAAAGTGATAATATAATAAAGGAAATCTAGCACGTGCTGCAAAGTTTTTATTCAACATCTGTGAACCAGGATTCAACATCGTATATACGCTAAAGCCAATACTCCGACCTCAAGTCGTTTTCCTGCCAGGATAGATTTTATTCAAAACATATTTTCCGGCTTGCACAAGCTTCAACCCTGCGTTTAATGTAATTTTAATCAAAATGAAAGTTAATTTCCCTGATTCATAATTTGAAGTCAAATATATGAATAATTAACTTTTGTATTAATTAATTTTAGTATGTGGTAAGTGATAAGATTTAATTTGAAAAAGACTATGTACATGTACAGGTACTATACATACATTTGCGTTTGTTTAAAAATCTGATTATTTCTGTTTTTTAATATTCACCTTTTTTTCTACCAAAACTTTGAAAAATTAACATTTTTTAACTAACTGATCTGACTTAAAGTTTGCTCTAACGTCAAACCATATTAATTTGAAGACCTTCTGTTTCTTTAAATGGTTTATAAAACACCTCTTTGCTTTATAAACAACTCTGTTTATTTTTAAAGTTGGCTCTATATTTTTTTTCAAATGAACACATTCTAATGAGACAGCGAAAGTTATTAAAGAAACTGTTGCAGTTGTGAATGCTAGTCCGACAGTCCTCAATGATCAGCTCTCATAAGCAGGATAACAATTCTGAGTTTAGGAGCAACCGTTGACGCATTGATAGAAAATCATTTTATGGCTTCTGGCAGATTTTCCTTAATCTCACATTGTACTTAATATTTGAGTAACCTTTAGGGTTCCATCATTAGTGCGCCTTTTTTCTAGAAGACTAGAGTGGTACAAAAGTGTGCCATCAACGTTAAAATTTAATTCCAGTAAAGAACGGAATCTGATTTTCCTGCCAGGATAGATTTTATTCAAAACATATTTTCCGGCTTGCACAAGCTTCAACCCTGCGTTTAATGTAATTTTAATTAAAATGAAAGTTAATTTCCCTGATTCATAATTTGAAGTCAAATATATGAATAATTAACTTTTGTATTAATTAATTTTAGTATGTGGTAAGTGATAAGATTTAATTT
>NW_026018508.1:9062398-9071966 GCF_020466585.1 Dendroctonus ponderosae
ATTTGCAAAAAATATAGAGCCAACTTTAAAAATAAACAGAGTTGTTTATAAAACAAAGAGGTGTTTTATAAACCATTTCAAGAAACAAAAGGTCTTCAAATTAATATGGTTTGACGTTAGAGCAAACTTGAATTCAGATCAGTTAGCTAAAAAATGTTAATTTTCCAAAGTTTTGGAAAAAAAGGTGAATATTAAAAAAGCAGAAATAATCAGATTTTTAAACAAACGCAAATGTATGTATAGTACCTGTACATGTACATAGTCTTACTTAAATTAAATCTTATCACTTACCACATACTAAAATTAATTAATACAAAAGTTAATTATTCATATATTTGACTTCAAATTATGAATCAGGGAAATTAACTTTCATTTTAATTAAAATTACATTAAACGCAGGGTTGAAGCTTGTGCAAGCCGAAAAATATGTTTTGAGTAAAATCTATCCTGGCAGGAAAACGACTTGAGGTCGGAGTATTGGCTTGAGCGTGTATACGATGTTCAATCGTGGTTCACAGATGTTGAATAAAAACTTTGCAGCACGTGCGAGATTTCCTTTATTATATTATCACTTTAAGGTATTTATGTCCAAATCGTATCTAATGTTGTATTCCACATATTATCAAACTGTTCAACTATTAAAATCATTGTTCGGATTCCCCAAACTTAATTTTTTCTTCTTTTTTTGCACATCTCACTAGTAATTAGTAATAAAGTTACAGAAACACTGGCACCCAAAAGCAAGGGTGACATCCACCTATGTTAATGAGAACCATAGTGGCGCCTTCCATCCGAATACATCAGATATTGCACACACGTGTTCAAGCAAGTTATATTAAACTTGTGTGAAACGCATTCAATTAGAAATGAATGCATTTCTGCTGTTGTAATTCATAGCGTCTCATACTCCTTCAATAGCACAAAAGTGAAAAAAATCGTGTGCAAAACGAAACCTAATGAAAAACAATATATTTGTGACTTTGTTAGTACAGAAAAGTCGTTCTCTTGCTTACGGAAAGTGAAAACAAAAAGTTATAGCTACCGCAATACTAGGTAAATCATGTAGGTATATGCGTTTGATGCAGATTTTTTCTGGTAGAAAAATTTCGCGTTGGGCACCCTGAGGCCAACCGAGAATTTGAAGTGAAAAAATCTATAGTTTCGGTACTAGAACTGAAGAAGGGTATTGCAATCAGAGAAATCAGGTGCGGGAGAATCTGCTGCCAAAAATCATCAGACTCATTATGTAATTCAGCTATTACATAAGTATAACAACAAAGTACTATTTAGCAATCGTGGTTTAAACCATTTCCTTTTAGTTTTCAAGTTTATCTTCTTTACAACACACACTGCAGCCGTTGCAAGAATTAGTTCATACAACAAATACAATTTTGGTGTTTCTCACTTCACGTTGGAGAAAAAGAACTGACCGTGTAATCGTCAAATCTTCGTTCAGTTCATTTGCGCAAATGGCTTGAGCGTGTAAACGCACCTTAATGCTAAGTTGCCCTTGCTAATTCAGAAGTTTTTTGGACAATAGTAATAAAAATATTTAGATTTGAAATTGTAATATGAAGTAACACCAAGAAGATAATATCTGTTTTCGATAGTTAATAACACTATCTAGAATTGAAAACCAACACTACATACAGTTGCTTCTATTTTACTAAGGAATATTTCATTGCTTTTATGTAACGGTAATCTGGGAGGGTAATCTGAGAATGTTTGTTAGCTGAATAAACAAAAACGCGCACACAAGCTTTTCGGTTGTAGAGATTAATAATTAAAACGTCGAGCTGCTGTAATACAATGAGGTGCGAAGCAGGTGAAAAATGCTTCTGATAACTGAATAGATAACACTGCTGTGAACTGATGTGTTAACGAATAAGCTTCTCTACGCTAAACAAAATCTAGAAATTTGTAACTTGGAATTATCTTAATTATAAAATCAAAATATGACGAACATCTATCAGTTCTGATCTGAGAGGATCTCGTGGTACTGACTAAGGTCAATTGACAATATCCATGCGCATTGGTGTGTAACAAATTTTAAAGTTTTTCAGCTTTGAAGACATGTTTTTAAGTTACGTCAATATGCAGGTTCATAATTAGGTGTACGTACTCACTTTTGCAACAGAGTCTGCAATAAAAATGATTTTAGTTTGGTAAATGAACCAAAATGCTGTCTTTTATTGATTGGCGCGTACTTTTGGCAGCCAGAAGAGCTCGACCACCGCACAGAGGCAATGAAATTCAGGACGAGATTTCCATACAACTATACGAATGCACTATTATTGGTTTGTTGAAAAAATGAAGCCAACTTTGGGTCGTCATTTTGATGGTTTAATAAATCGATTTTAACTAGAGGTAGTATAACAAATTGAGCAACCTCCACGATTATTGCGTAAAGCATCCTGTTGTAAAAAGGAGCATAAAGTTCCATCGGAGGTTTTCTATCGATATCTTCAACAATTCAATTCAATAATTCAATACTTTTGACCTGTGTGGTGACCGCCAAGAAGACCTGACTTACATCATTTGAATTTCTACTTGTGGGGGTTTATGAAAAATTTCGTCTATAAGAAAGCTTTTAATACTATGAAATAGTTGGTCCAAAAAAATAGAAGAAATAAATCACATCCGTGTCAACTGTAATATTCAACCAGTGAATGCATTATTAGGTAATCCGATGGTGTCGGGAATGTATTGAAGCTAGTCGGGAGCATTTTAAACATTTACATTAATGTCCAATTTATTTAAATTTCAAGTTCAATTGTTTAGTGTTAAATAATAATTTGTTTACATAAATCGATAAAATGCTCACATTAAGGTATCTATTATTTTAATAGAAACGGGGCGCTTAATCGAATTGATGTCAAGAGATCATTTTTCTTCCAATTAAATTGGTAAATCGCACGTACTTTTACACTTTTGTATGTTTAAAAATACAATGCGTTTTCATTTTTTATGGACGCATGGGCGCCGCTAGTAAAGCTAAATTATCGTTTACAGATAAGAAAACGTGCCACTGTTATCTGTGCATACATACGAAATTTCATTTTAATATGTTCACCAGTTTCGGATGTATCAATAAATTTCAATTATTTGAAAATGTTCAACATCCTTTATTTTCGAATCGAAGCACTTTAGGAATTTGCTTTAGTTACTATACTAATATTATTTTTATCGGTTTTCGAATCTACCCACTTTGAAAGTTTTTACACCTAAACACTATTATTTGAAGAGTGTGAAGCATATGTAGTCAACAAATTATCTTAATTTTGCCGAATCACCGTTCTTTTACGCGTTTTGACAAACTTGAACACACACAAATTTCTAGTCATTACTTCCTCCATAATTTTAGAAAGCACTTAGTGGCTGTAGCAAAATGATCTTCTGCATTTCGCATTTAAAAATTTCTTCATTTCTAAATTGCTACAATAATATCTAATTGAATATTAATTGCATACATATAATTGTATGGATTTTTTACAACGACATGATGCCATTTCAAATAGATGTAAAAAAATACGTTTATTTTATGTAAAAATTTGTCCTCTTTTTATAATAATATCGCTTTCAAAGTCCCTGTATATTCAAAAACCCTGCAAATATATCTAATTATACGCAATTATATATTTAAACCATTAAAAGCATATTTGAAATTCCCGGACATTAATCAAATTGAAAACAACAAAGCGTTTTTACAAACCCAATATTATAATAAACGACGAAAGGAGCGGAATAATGTGGGTCAGTTGACTCAAAACGGGCACATAAAGCCTATAATTCATTGATGATTTACATGCTTTCGTTGCTCGTTGCATGAGATCCTTAGATGAGTGGATGGGAACGAAGTAAATTAATTAAACAAAGGAACCGACTAATTAGTTTTGCATGATCGTAGAGCTAATAAATGAACATTGGTTACCGTTCAAAGTAAATTAGTCTTAAACGTTTTTAATGTGGAACACGGGAGGTATCTATTTCTCGGCATTCTCGTTCTCATTGGCCTATGGGAAATTGTCTTAATCGTCCGAGCAGTTACTGATTGTTCACCATTACTTTAACAAAACTTTTCTTTGTAATTATCATTTGTTCTTTAATTGATTATATCGGTTAATGGGATAGTTCGAAATAAATTGCACGTTCTACCGAGCATTATCAATAGAACATAAAACTTTTAAGTGTTTAAAACGTCTCTAAGACCTATGAAAGGAATATTCGTTTGGTTAGTTACACTTTGTAGATGAATACTGTTTGATAAATGGAAAATAGTGGGTGGCAATCGTGTATATAAGATACTTTCGAATGTACCGGTAAACTCTATTGAAAATGATTTACCAAATTGTTTCCCATAACGGCACAAAGATTATATGTTTAGCTGTACCTGCAAGCATACCGATTCACTTATTCATAGTAGATCTGAGTAGAGGATGCTCTTGCCCTTGCTCATAGAGTATTGCTTTTGGTATTGGAAGCTGTTATGTTATTCTAGTCATTGTCTTGTACCAAGAGTATTGGCAGTCTTGCTTGAATATAATTGATTGATGATATTGAAATCAATTGATTATATTGATAGCATTTAAAAAAGTATTACCATTTATTCAAACTAATATTTAATACCAGGCTATTCAAAAGATTATGATGCAAAAGATAAGTTAATACCTATTAGGGATACATGTCTCGTTCGCATACAAATTCTGTTAGAATAATAAATAGATACAGGAACGTAATTCATTGCGTTGCTTATTATATATTAAGCGTTGGTTGCAGTACTAGTACTGTCTATCCTCACAACTGGAAAGAACATTCCCTGTCTTCATATAAAAAGCATTTGCACACTACAGTCCTAACGCGGCCGGATTTCGAATTATTATTTGGAATTTTTTTCAAAGGTACACACGAGCCATCGTCTTCATATCTAGAGTGGTTGCATACTCCTCCAAGTAATACTCGAACGTGCGCAATTTCCAGCGCAGTTGTTCGTCTGACGGAATTTGAGTCTGCCGAAATAAATAAAAATTTGGAAAACAAATTGATGCAGTTAAAAGAAACTACAATATTTCCATTTCGAACTTGTAAAATTTATATTTTTTAACTGGACGTAAAGTGTTTGGATCACTACCTTGAAATAGACATAAAAACAAATTTTCATTAAATGTGTTTTCAAACCACTGTTAGATTCTACTTGAGATCCGGTTGTGTTTCAAATTTCAGATTTTCTAACATCAATCCAAATTGTGGTAATTAATTTATTATTTTGTGATTATCAAATTATAAATCAAATCAAAATAATTGTGGATATTGACAGTTGGACAAAGACTTAGATTGTTTTGAGATGCAATCCAAGTAAAGCAAAATTAAAATTCTAAGAAACCATTGAATGTTTTATGTATAAGATATATAGATATATTATTTGTTCCATCATGTTAACGTTTAAGCAATGACCAAAAAAAAGTCGAGGAATCATAGGACTTGTTTCCATCTTCATCTAAGCACAATAATCTAATTTAGGCAAAACGTACAATTCAGGAGTAACGCGGAACAATACAATTAGACCACCACGGAAAGCCCAATCAATGATCACGCTTCATTATGTTCTAAAACAGGAGTTTCAAGCATAACAACATTTTTTTTTTAATCGGCATTATAAAATTATTTACGGTATACAGGGTGTTCCGTAAAAATGTTAGAATATTGTGACAGCGTGTTCTGCTAGTCATTTAAAAGGTGGGTGTAATGGCAAAAAATATTAGTTTTCTTTGTTTTTCTTTAAAATGGTTAAACACTACCATTTTATGGTAGTGTTTTGTGGTTCAGTTTACTTTTATACAAAGTAGAAATGTGGAACCCTTATTTTTGTTTGTTCAGAACTTTTGTGTGTGCACTTAAACTTTTATCAACATAATTTTTTAAATTAGTGCAAGTTATTTGTCAACTTTTTCATCTTATTGTTTTGTCTGAAGGGAACTAGCTTGCCCGCAAAAAAATTAAATCGTTGCTTGATCAAAACTTTCCAAGCCGTTGGGTTGGCAGAGGTTAAGAAGCTCCTATGAACTCGCCTCCTAGATCTCCCGATCTAAACGTGCTTGATTTTTACTTCTGGGACCATTAAAAAAAAGGGTGGAAGAATAGTTAATATTTCTAACGAAATAAGAACTTGAGTGCAAACTTTACGGTCTGTAAATTTTAATTTCATTGAAACACTGCGATTATGCCAAGAATATCAAGGTGACCAATTGGAACAGCTGCTAAGTTAACACTAGAATGGTTATTTCAATTTAATTATGTTTGTTTATATCGTTGCCCATATTGTTACCATGTTATTATTTAAGTAAAATGTATTCAAACTTAATAATTGTAATTTGAACCAAAATACACAATTTAGAAAAATAATTTAGGTTGTTAGTAAGCAACTAATAATGCGTACCAAAATTGTTATATGAAAACGTTATGAGATTTTAAAAAATTTACTTAATTACTAACAGATTTTGAGAACGGCAAAGAAAACGATTTTATTTTTTGCGGGCAAACTAATGGTCTTAGGAAAAAACAATAAGAGCTGAAAAAGTTGGTAAATATCTTGTAGTAATTACAAAAATGATGTCGAGAAAAGTTTAAGTCCACACAAAAAATTTCTGAACAAAACAAAAGTAGGGGTTCCACATTTCTACCCTGTATAAAAGCAAACTGAACCACAAAACACTATCATAAAATGGCACTCAATTACCTTATAATGTATACCAAAATTGAAGTCTCAATATTTAACCGATTAACGTTTAACGTTTTAAAGGAAAACAACAAAAACTACTATTTTCCGTCATTTTCGAAATCAAATAACTCAACAACGAAATCTCAAATTAAAAAAGTTCTCAGGAAGACACACCTTTAAAATGACTAGGAGAAGTAGTATTTTTAAATTTAGTTAGAGTTGCTTTCAGAGTTCGGATGTTCCAAAACAAAAACACCTTTCATTTTATTTTTAACACTGAAGTATCGTCCGGAAACGAACTTAGAACTGCTTTACATTTATGAACATTTCACATTTGAACATTGCGCAATGTTTTGTTACTGTTTGTCCTCGTTCGGCATTGTGCTGACCTGTGCTTATCAAAAATTGTCTGCCTTTTCATATTTCCTGTGAAATATTTATAGGGTTTTGACGAATCGATCAATGGATGCGTCGATCAATAGTGGATTATTTAATTGGCCAAAAAGGTATTCGAAATATGTTTTTTATTTTTACCAACGAGGAATGCGCACCTATTATTTATAGAAAAGCAGACGCGTCAGGTGGTCAATAGACAATCAGATTAATTTAGGGTATTTCATTTATAACGCTAATTGAATCTGTTGAATGAATTGAAGTCGGCCTTTTAAATAAAAATATTTTGATTAGCAAAAGCTTTGTTTACAGAACTAAACGTTATTGCAACAATAACAAAACCGTTGTGTTGTTTGATATTTAGTGCGGTTTTCGCACTTTTAAGTGTTTTAATGGCGTTTTAGTTACGATCTTAGTGAAGTGAAATTTGTACATCCAAAACAGTTAGAAATGCGGTAATATATCATTATAACTGCATTTGATTTTGCATTTTGCAACTGCATTGCAATAATTTGATTATAGCGAATTATTATTAATGCAAAAGCACTATTTTCGAAAGTATAATAAAATTATATTTCACATATCTACTTTGTGTGGGTACACTGTTACCATGCAGCGCTTAACTTCTCAAATGCCGTCGCTCTGAGTTAATATAAATTTGTGATGAAGCCAAAAATCATGCATTAAGGTAGTAAACATATATTTCTTTGCTGCTCTGAGTCTACTTCTTGAAATATGAAGAACATTATTCCACTACAATTTTCTAAAAAAAGAAAAATTGAAACAGAAACCTTTCACCTTTCGAAAATGTTAGGTAATTATCTTAACAGCTTTTATAATGGCTTACTACTAATGGTTATTTTTCCAAAATTTCACAAGGTCACAAAACCGAAATGCAGGTAAAGTATTACTACAGCGGTCATAAAATTGATAACTTCAACTATTTGTGAAAATTACTTCCTCAGCAATAATTCTATTTATTCTAATTGCAATTTTTTTAGCATATGGCAACCTTATTTAGTTTTTATTTTATTTATTACATTTTTTGATTTCGCCAAATATAATCACACTATCAAACAATTACAAAGCATTGTCATGACGAATATATGCAAATGCTGTTATAATAATTATAAATAAATTGTAATACAAATATTCAAATGCAAGTTCTAAGGCAAGAAATTATCCTAAAATTATCCATGACAATGAGTCTTCTGGAAATCAATAAATTAAGTTGTAGATAAGTCATTTTTTCAAAACTTTTGTCTCGGCTATTTTGCCTCCAAATTTTTGTCTTTTAAAAAGGCAGAATTTCCTCGCGTATTCCATTATAGACTGGTAAAGTTTGTTTTATCATGTTTTTATTTCACACTAAATAACGAATTTTTTATCGAAAGATAATCAAGAGCTACCACCTATGCTCAAACTGTAAGAGAAAAATTCCAATTGATTAATTTAGAAAAGTTTCCTTAACGTGTCGATAGAATCGTTCTCAAAAGGTCCTTTAAAAAAGCATATTAATAAATTGTCTAACAGGACTAAATGGAAACAAATGTGGAAGAAATCAGAATTAGTGTTGCAAAAGAAAATTTCACATTCACAGGACTCTTTTGAATATAAAAGTAGCAAATGCATTCATGGAGGGTGATACCTGAAGGTGAAAAGCTTATATTTGAAGGAAATTATCCCGCTAGTTAAAGCTAAATAAAATAATTTAACCGTGTGTCAAAAGGGGATATTTAAAGAAAAACAATGAAAACAATTGTTTGGAGCGGTTTACATGTAAAACGGATATCTCAATTCGACTTTTAGAAGTATGTACTTCAATCCGAAATTATTATTGTTATGCGAACAGTCCCGTTGTTATGTAACAGTTCGAAGAATAATAAACGCGGAGTTGTTTAGTGGCCTTTTATGGGGTTGCTTTTCAAGGAATAGGGTAGGTCCTATACACTTTATTACTGAGACAAATGTTCATTCATGAATCAATGACACACCGAATATTGTGCAGAATAAGCATGGCGTTTTATGTGCAGCAGGGCAACGATGGAAAATCCGTTGGAAAAAAATGGAAGTTGTTTTGAGAAGAAATAACCTTAAAGTTGTGCAGGCCACTGCACAATTTCCAGAACTGAAGCTCAGGAAATCGGCCGACGTATTTGTACACAAGTGATTGTAGTAAGCAATGCATGATAGGCAGAATTCTAAAAGCGTTTACCTCAAATTTGACCAAAAATATAATTTAAAAGTTGCAATTTCTCAACGTTTGCAAATAAATTTTAGTAACGCGTTAGTTCCAATTATTGCTGTTTAAGTCTGTGTCAAATATTTTTGTTGAAATTAATAATTTTAATCACAAAAGTTTTTTGATTCCAACAATAATTTTGTTGCTTTACTTTTGTCCGGGAGCCCAAATACCAATATTCCGTTTTATAACGAATAGTTGTGGTTATATAATAAATG
>NW_026018508.1:9072066-9100069 GCF_020466585.1 Dendroctonus ponderosae
TGAATAATAATTTATATGTACATTCTTCTGTCCGTTATGAAAAATAATAACTGTTGCAATTTTTGTTCTCGTGTTTATAACAAACATTGACTTAAACTTAAAAATTCATATGTAGTGTACCACTTAACTATACGTTTTTTACAAGTATCATTTTGAAAAACTATTTCTAAGTTGTCAACAATGAAAAAAAGTCGACAGTTAAAAATTGGCTGCTATTTCTTGTAAGCTTAATTTCTGGCCGCAAAACGGCCTCTTCCTGTTCTAGCTGGCGCTGCGGTGCTGCTACTTTGCTCTGTAGAAACCTCATTTGCATGGCTTGTTTTGGACGATTTATTAAATTTACTTTTGCGAGTCGACGATGATGAGGGTGCTGATTTTGATTCCTTTTGTACTGGCTCAGAGGCTTCATCATCACTTTGGTCTTTGGCTACGGCTGGTTTAAAGTGTTTATCTGTAAAAAGAAATTGAATATTGATTCACTTTGGGACAGTATTTATTTAATTAATTTTTTTTTTGTTTATTATAGTACTATTTCATTTATCTATAAATTTTGTTTTAAAATTTTATTGTGCAGCAGTTACGTACTGGGCAAGGTTAAAACCAGCATACCAGAAAAGTCTATTTGCACAGTTATTGTCATCTTTTCGCTAAAATTATATCGATTATATCTATGAAAGTGAGTTTTTTCAATTATCAGTTATTTTTAGTTAAAAAAACACTGAGAGCCTACAGGAAGTAGAAGTAAAGTATTCATAATTTGAGTCTTTATTATGTGAACTAATCTAAGGATATGTGGAAAATAAGCACAAGGACGTGAGCAACAAATAATTTCAAAATTCCCATCTAACTATTTAGTTATCGTCGATCCCTTACTATTAACTGCATCTTCTCTTCGCTTTTTGAGGGTGGCCAACAGATCATCGTTGCTTCTGAACGGTCTAATAATTCCTGTTTTGATAATCCCCTTTTTTGGTGCTTCTGTAGTTGAACTAGTTTCAGGCTGTTCATCTGCATAATCTCCTTCAACAGCTTCCTCCACTTCTTCCTATGATACATTTATAGARCTTTATTRTTMGCCTTGKTTATTTCAGCRAKCTTAAATATATTYGACATACAAAACCGAATTTGGAATGTTTCGAATCATGCTGCTTGCACGCTAAATGGTATGGAAGTACTAAATCGTTTACGAGTACATTCCATTCAAGAAAAAAATGAGAAATGTAATTTTCCACTTACGAACTTATGGTATATTTTCTCATGATCAATATATTTGTTGTATTACCTGTGGGGCAGCAGTTGTGGTAGTAGTCGTACTAGCYGATTTTTTATTTTTTAACGCCTGAGCTCCTCGAGATACAAGCGGYCGAGCAGGTAGTCTTTTTGGAGGCGGCGCTGGTTCTTCTTCATATTCGTATTCCTCCTCTGCTGCTCGAGCAGAGCAAAAGCTTACGAGTGCTACAAGACTGCAGATAATACTGGAACAAGAAAAAAAATATAGAATACGGAACTAAACGTGATTTTAACATACACCTAGTTTGCACGGGTTCTTACTTACAGTAAAGTGTTATATAAATCTGTCTGTGAAATGTTTTGTCTTTGCGCTTTGGATTTGGAAATTCAAGAGTGCTGAAAGTGGTGAGTTTTAAGTAGAGCAATTCAAATAAACATACCCTTGAAACCCAATTAATAAAAGCAAGATTGATGTCGGCGTATGGCTGAGAAGAAATATGATCTTCGTTCCAATAACTTGAAAATGTATTCTCCCAAAAAAGGATCACTACCAGACTGCCAGACCCGAATATATTACCATCTTTTACCAATTAAGATCATGGTCAGCAACAAACCACAACATCAATAAACTAAATTTAGGAAATAGTAATCTGAAAGAGGGAATCTAGTTGGTTACTGGATTTAATTCACTAATAAAGCATTTGTAAAATATYATCTTGCAGCATATTCGCATTACGACATAATCTGGTAGCATATTTACCTCTATGGTAATAACATTTCAATATTTSAGAATGAAGGCAAGAAAATAAGTATTTTAGGTTTTTCATTTGTAAAAACAAGATATTTTCTTATTTGATTCAATTATYCAATCAATTTTYAGTTCTTTCATATTCGTCGCTCGCTGTCGTTACTAGCTTGMACTTCCGTCTCAAGCRAGTTTTCAAAGAACTGTTTGTWTTCTGGGCTAYTAAGGAACCTGTGAACGCATAAAAACCATAGTTGCTCATTTTGTCTGCTTCATTCATGGTTCATTACTACTGCTTCAGAGTTTTCTWCCTTCGTTGCGACTTTTCTGTATTTCTTCTTTAAAGAATAAATTTTTTTCCTTAAGTGATGTTCTGTCCCGTCATTTTGTTTTAAGCTCTTGAATGAGTTGGTCTTTTTGTTCTCTTTCAGCTTTTCCTTAAGTGATGTTCTGTCTCCGTCATTTTGTTTTAAGCTCTTGAATGAGTTGGKCTTTTTGTTCTCTTTCAGAGATCTTTTCCAATTTCCTTTTGCAATATGGAGAATATTGGAATAATGGACATGAGTACTTCTTTCCACTTGCCGCTCGCACATRAATTATTTTTCCCAGTAAGGCAWACCTTTTCTAAGAAATCATSGGGGACACTGAAGGTGGTTTGTCTTTTTTGCTCTAATAGRGGGGCTGATTGAATTTGGAGAAAAACTGGACATGTATGGTTTTTWTCCCGGGACTTCATATGATTTTGTATATTTYACCACATGATAGAGTAAATTCTAATTTCTGGTTTTCAATGGAATGGCAAAGCATGTTTCCTCTGCTTATATAATTTTTTTGTCRAAAATTGCCATTATTATTACCTAGAAGCAATMATATTAAGTAATGTCGTATAAATGTGTATCCATCCCGAAATGTAAGGTTTTTAGTTTAGTATCTACATCTGTCTTCAGAGCGGACATACTGGCTATTAAAATATAAAGAAGCATTTCGCAAAAATATTGGATGTTTCCAAGCAAGAAAAAAATTAAGATGCAAAAAAATGTTCAAAGTTTCACATTATCTTAATTAATTTATCTGTTTGTTGAAAGAAGATTTTTTCCAGATTTAATGTATTTTTTTCTAAATTTGATTACAGTTTTCGGAAAATTAATTTTTGCTTTACGTCACCAAAATTCCAAGTCACGCTGTACAATAGCGGAAAATTTGAAAAATTTGGCTCTTCCAGAATACATATGACGGGAGAGAAAACTTACAATTCTTCAATATTTTCAACACAAAAATCTCGAAATTTCTCTCTACCTGTAACTACTGTTAATGACAAAAACCATCGTTTCCGCTTTGCACATGCATCAAAAAATTGTAGACGAGTAGTTTTTTGATATCGAAAATGTTCATAATTTTAAGCAAAAATCGATTTTTCTTAATGCTTTTAAGTATTCCAATCAAAGATGGGACCATTTCAAAATAATACTTAATACCAAAGTTGAATCTCGATTTTCAACTGTCTATATCTTCTAGATCTAAACATTTTTCTCGCAGTTTCCAAGGGCGCCTCGTATAACCTCTTAAAAGGAATAACGCCAATCTTGAATCACCCTGTCTTTAACTGTGATAAGAATAGATTATTTTGTATTATTGAATTGATATTTAGAATATTTTCTTTTACTGTTTTTTGTTGAGTCTAAAGTATTTTTTAAATCCAATTTTTTGATTCTACCTTGATGTTTGAACATGAAAAATAATCTGTTCTACTGTGCTGAATTTTTATTCGCACATTCAACTGCCAACGGCGAGCTGCGAAACGTAAACAAATCCAATACGAAAATCGAATAACATCGAAACATCGAATAAAACAAATCACAATCACATTACCAAATTTTAATTGTTACTCGTTAACTGTAGTTTATAATTTGGCCGCCAGTGGGCGTGTGGAATTTTGAAATCGCGAATAGCTTACATTTAGTTAATTTGTTAACGGAATACTAATACGATCCTTCGGTTTCTATAGGTGTGCTAACCATCTCTAGGATTTGTTGTGTATCAGATTAAGCGTGTTAGTGAAAGTTCACTTTTCGCCAGCGTATGTAAAATTGTACGAAATTTTGCTATTGATTCTTTCAATTCGTTCCTCTCTCCTGTGTAGATTTGAAAACATCTCGTGAATCGAAAGTCATGGCAGATTTGAAATGGATTTTTTTGCAATTTACTCGATGTTAAATATACTCTAAATATTTTTATAGAGGTGTGATCAAACAGTAAAATAAGCTTTTTGCCTTTTAGTTGATTAATAATTTCATCAATGATGATCGGATAGGATTGATAAAATATTTTTTTATTGATACAAATTTGAAATTAAAAATAATTTAGTAGAAATATGGAGTACGTCAGAAATAAGGCAACATTCTGATCTTTAGGATGTTCGATAGTTGAACGCTTTGAGAGACTAACAAATGTTCTGCTTTGCTTTTTCTATATGCCGTTTTATTAGATCCGTCAAAATTCTGCTAGACTTACAATAGCTTTAAACTGAATGTAATTTCCAATTCATTTGACCTCGCTTACCTTTCAAGATTCATTCGGCATATCAAATCAATTTCCGTAGAAAGTAAATGCACAGAATCGTCTACATCAAGGTAATTTAAATTCATATATCGACACTATTACTCAAGGATCATGTAACAATTTGCTTGTTCTTCAAATATTTTGCATAAGACGTTCCCTTTTGAAAACTTTAATTTACTAAACAACTGGAATTTCTTTGCCTGGTGTAATCATGTCGTACTTATTGAAATTAACCTAAATACATTTGTTGAACTTGAATTTACCGGTTTTACTACTGTTCAATTTTAAAGGCTGCTTTAACTTGTCACTGAATATGAAATTATACTGGATTATTTAAGATAAGATAATAATTTAAATTAATTTTGATGTGAAATAGTTAGAGTGTGAAATTTGAGAGTGGAGTGCCTTCTATAATGGTTCCTGCTATTTTTAATCAATTTAATTATGAACTTTTATATTAGAAAATGCCCAATGCATTAAAACATTTAACCCAGCCATCGAAGAACTGCCGAAGAATTCCGATGTGGGCAAGGCAAACTACTGCGTTCTACAATGCCTGTATTACTTTGCATGTATTATACCTTGAAGCTCTTTGCCATTTTATAATTATTGTCATTACATATTCTTGTACTTTGTTGCTGCTTACTTGTGCAACACGGTTTATACATTATTTCGGTATAAACAAAATGTAGGTATTTAGTTTTTTAACTGAATTTCAGCCGACCTTTAAAAATAATTAATCATGTGCACTATCAAGTATTTTCAAGGTTTGGGTTTGGTCTGCATGTTCTTCGGCTAGGTCATTTCAAGTTGGAAATATGCAATATATCCTGTTTCTGATTTCTTCCACATATCTGTTGCTACTATATTCTTACTAATTAAAAATAAAATTAATGTCTTTCTTGTCTGAAAGTAGGGATTGGACTTCCTAAAAGCTTGGTCCAAGCACTCAAGCTTAGAAAAAATTTTTTTGCATTACTGCAGATCTGAAATGGAAAAGTTTTGATACGCACTTGATTTGAACCGCACTTGACAAAACAAGAACAACATCAAACTCAGATATAATCAGAAAATGGAACTTTATGAATATGTTAAGGGAAACATCTCAGAGAAACTTCGGATTATATTTCAGTAATTATGTAAAAAATAAGTTAGGGTTACTATAAACATGAAACAAAATAATAATTAGGCCAATAGATAATGAAGTTCAATTATAAGCCGCAGTAGCAAGTGTGCTGAAATCACAGGAATGGACAACATCGATAATTGAAGCAAATGAAGTTGTTATAACTGTGATCAGACTAGCAAATAAATATCCGCATGGAATACTACCAAGGCAAAATATAAATTATAAAATTAGATACGAACAAAAACCACAATGTTATCCTGTTTGGAAAAGTTCAACTAAGTCATTGTCTGAACAGCAATGAACGGCAATGTATCGCATAGTCGTATCTAAATAGTCAAAGAAGCAAGAAGCAATAACAATGCTGTACCCAGGTCTAACCTTAAGAAGTTACCTGTGTTTGAAACACAAAATTCTTCTGATCAAAACTGGATCTAGAAATCTCATGTAACTCATACTGTATGAAGATATGAAGACGAACAACATCTGAAAAGTATCAAGGCTACATAAAGTAAGCTTCTAAGGTCAAAACTAAAAGAGATCCTAATTTGGCACAAGCTGGTATACCAGTAATGGTAAAAAACCAACAGGAAGAATGACATTTTTCAACCAATAACTGAACATCCAAACCAATAACTGAAATAACTCGGTGATTATGAGCCAGAAGATATTAGGTATGGAGTAAAGGATCAAAGCACCATTAAAGCTGAATACACTAGTGGCTACGGAAAAGAGACAACTCGAATGATCAGAAAAGAAATGACGGCAAGAAACTGCAGTCAAGACAGCTCGTAAAAGACGCCAAAGATTCGAAGAAAAAGGAGCGGAGTTTAATGGGTAGGATTCACTTCCGCATATGATTCTTGAAGAACAAAGAAGGTCGAAGGCTACTAATAGTTATGGATAAATAAAATAAAAAATGAATCCGCCTCAACAATATAGAACTTATCTACTAAAGATGGAATAGAAATGAATTTGAAAACTTGCCCTAAAATCAACTATTAAATTTGGTTGAAGAATACCTGTTCAATGTTAATAACATTTATCTTATTGCGTGGCTATCAAGGCTTATCAGCTAAAATTATTGATTCTATGAACTCAGTCCCATGGATTTCCTTGAAAACTAAAATCGAATGTGCAAAAAGCCAAGTTAACCCAATGTAACATATGGCTACTAATTGCTGCGGTTTTCCTAAACATTTTTCTTCACTAACAAGGTGGATCAACCATTAATGACTCCAACTACAAATGATTGGACATCATCGTGTGTAATGCAATGAAGTCTAACAGCTAACAATATACTTATAATTAAAGATGCTAATGACTAAGAAACTACCAAATTAATGGAAATACAGAGCAACAGATCGGATTGAAAAAAATTAATTCAAACTGAAATTGTGCGTCTTTTTAACTACAAAATGGTCGCTGCTTGTAAATGAAGAGTTAAAGGTGTGGAAGAGTCTAATTTATTTCTTCAAGGAGACATTAGACAAGTTTAGTTCTAAGTATGTTCTCGTACGTGTGAAAAATGACGGAGCAAATTGAATGAAATGGATGGAAATGCATGTAGCAGTGAGTTTACATGTTCCACAACACTTTCATGAACCAAAAAAAAGCCGGCAAATTTAGTAAAAATGCACTAAACCTGTCACTTACGCCTCAAGAAAATAGAACCATCGCAGGTGAGTTGACATCCCAAATAATGAGCACATTATTTCATAGAAGTGTTAATAACATCGTCTGTCTGTGGCAAGTCCTTGATTTGCTATGAATATTGCGAAACATTTTTTTGTGCAATGTGCCCCTAATATTTCGATTTATTTCATTAAAGTTTAGTATTTTACAGTTTTAGATATATTTTAGAAGTTTAGTACAAAAAGCAGCAGAAGCAAAAATATTTAATTTGATACCCCCTTACATAAGATCAAAATGCCGGATAAGTTTACTTATAATGCAATGCAAACGTTTATGTTTACTATATTGGTAGTTCAATATTAAACTAGAGATTCTTAGCAGTCAAAAATCACAAAACTTAGATGTGCTTGCAAAACTGAGGCGTTTCCAATTGCACGTTTTGTTCCTAAAAGGTAACACGTACTCAAGAAAAAAATTAAATGTTGAAGACAATAATCCAGAGGTGCGACACGAGGCGTTTGTCAATTCAATTTCAACATCCACAAACAGTGCTTTGAAAAACCGTACGGCAGCAACCATTACAGAATGAAGAACGTTATGACAAGTAGAAAATATAAAAAAATGCAATTACCGTTCAAGATTACAATTTTGAATATGGATTTATGAAAACAGACGATTGATTGCTTGTGCTTTATTGACGGACAAAGCTCAATTTACTAGAGATAGAATCAACAATTATCACAATAGTCATCGATGGCGGGAGCACAATTCATATGCAAGGACAGAATTTTTAATGCTGCAGCGTTGGAAGCTCACTCCAACTCGCTACTAGAGGAATTTATATAAGCCGAAATAAGTATATGAGAGTGACAAGCGAGGATTTCGAAGTTTTTAGATGAATTAATGCTAATTGCATATTTCCTAGGATTTTTAATCCTTTTTCTGTTATACATAATATCGTCAACGATCAGATGTTGTTCATATATTTGCAAATAAGTAGCTTTACATATTTTGTTGCAAATTTGATGATTTAAGCTGACCTATGACACATTATTTCAGCATGTTTAAAAATTTATATAATATTGATCGGCTACTGACCAGTCTAGTGGTTAAACAACTTACATTTATGTAATCTTTCCAAATCCAGATATAAAAGCGGCAATATCGAATGCATGACAAATTTTCAATTTAAATGAAGTCAAAGTACAAAATGAAGCGTTTTCGATTTTCGACCTGCATGTACAGGATGAGCCAAAATGAATCCTACTTCAAACGCAAATTTGTATGTCATATTTCTCAAGATTTTAGAACCACAGGTTTTTTATCAGAAACCGGCACTTTTGGAAAGTATCTGTAACTTATATGCGTGCATATTTTAGTATCGATGGAAACATACCCACATCACTTATTGTAGTGATATTCAATGAAATTATAACTTATCAACATTTTCGTACCTACTAAGCAAAAAGACTACACACCTTTTAAAATCATCGAAATGCAACTAAGTATCCATAAGCGAAACAATAACCTGCAGCTAACAAGGAAAACAATCATTTCTATGCAGGAGGTGTTCGATTTGCTCACCATTTGCCGCAATTTATAAGCCGCACCTTTTTATACATTTTGTGTCGAGTTAATCAGCACAATGGGAGAGAGACATCCAATTTTGGCCGTACTGTCTAGAGTAATTTTAAATCTTTCGCTAAGAAAAAAGTTAACAATAATCTTATCGGTCAAAGTAAAACACCAACTTCCAATTCAAGGACCTATTGCCAAAAATAGCTGATAAAAGTAAAGCTTTATGATAAAGCTAAAGTAGCTTGTTTCTTGCGTTCTTGGAAAAAGTTACAGAGTTTTTCCATGTGCAGATTTTTGCAAAAGTCCCCGTATTTCGAAAGACGTAAAAGATTGACATATCGTTTTCACCAATTTTTCAGCCATAAAATATAAGATTAGGCATCAGTTCTCCTATAAAAGTAGGAAGTTTTATTTAAGTGTCTAATTTGGCCTACCCTGGACACTAGAATCCATATAGAGAAGAATTATTAGGTAGTTGGGCATAACGGTGATAATTTCATTAAATGTTGATATTCCAACTTTTGAGTCGCAAATCGCTATTTTCTCTTTAGATGAGGTTGCCTTAAAAAGTCAGTTAGGGGTTCGTTTGAACCATTAGCTCAGGTTTGGCGGCCATGAGAATCATCTCTTTGTTTTTCATTGGTAGAAGGTCGTGTTTCACTTTCCCTGTCCGTGTGACTTGCAGACTCCACATTTGTCACACCATCCATCTATATTCTACATAATTATATTCCACAATAATCCCACATCTTGAATGCTTCAACACTTTTAAGAATTGCGATATTTACGGTCGATATTTCAGATCAATAAACGAAAGTAGAGAAAACTTAACATTTTCTGTAACAGTGTGACACAGCGTGATTTACTTGATTATAATTTGGTCACTTATGCGATTGTATGTAGGCGTTTAAAGTACTAAATAGATTGTTGCTCGTAGTTGTAATTTCCAAAATAATAGGGGAGGAAGATCATTGAAAAATGCCAGGTTCCAAGGAAAATGCAAAGCCCGAAATTTACATGCTTGTCGAAATGTTCCTCACAATTTTATTATTGCATTGAAGCCGAAAATGTACAGTTATTAAATGGCACAAATTGTATTCTGTATCTAAACATAACTTAAATGTCCCTCGATATAGAATGGTTTGGTCAATCCTCATTTAGCGCTGAAATATACTTCCTTTGAAAACTTTTTTGACGTTTTGCAACGAAATTTAATTTTTGCGACGTTTTAAACGAAATGCTTTGTACATAATTCCAAATAACCATCGGTAATTAAAAAACTGTTAAGCATTTTAGTACAACAAACGGTTAATGTTTTTGCGACGCTAAAACGGTAAAATACGTTTAAAATAATATGGTCGGTAAAATAATAGGTAGGTAGGTATGTATGTTAGCTTACTACAATTGCATATTCTGACGAAACTCCCGTCCTGCTATTAATAAGTTTCCTACTTTATTTAAATGTCAGCGGAATAAAGAAAAGAGTCGTGATATTACAATCTAGAAATTAAGATAATAAATAATAAATGGACGTCTGCTTCAAAGGATCGGCACGATGTACCTAAACGGTGATGATGCCTTAAGTAAGAGACAAATCTGTCCTTGACAAATACGTATGCATGTTCATGATTATCATGTTATACTAACTAATATTTCCAAAAAGCCATTCCCTAATTTAGCAGCTTTAACTTAAAATATTTAGAGTACCTACCCGGATAACTGGTTTGGCTATTAAAACACTATACAGAATTATAGCCTAAATAGATAATTAGTTAGAAGTTTGTAAAATTTTTTAATGTTTCGCTATGGGGACTAAGTGATATAATCAAATAATAATTGATTATTATGTGATTTGGCCATCACAAAAATTATGCAATCTACGTTACTTATGTAACAACGTTTGATCGTACCCGTAGCACAGCAGTAAGCTTTAAACATAATCAATTAGGATCTCATTATAAAACAGTTAATGAAATATAAATAGCTAATGCAAACGGTTGGCGGAATGATACGGAATGCAAACGCATTTGTAGAATAGATAGAGCATGAAATAAACCTTCAGGCGGCTTATTGAATTTGGTATTGGTATTAGCTATTTAATAGTCCAAAATATCAGCGCTTTTTGAAAGATGCGTTTATAATGTTCTTCAAATATGAAGAAAAATTAAATTTATCATTTATTATTATTGTAAATAAAAACATAAATTTATAATTTCAACACGCTTTATAAAGTTTCAGCAGAATGATTACTGCGGAAATTGAGAAATTGTATTGAAGGTTCGGGGAGAATGTGGTTTAAAAATGTCAGAGACCTGCGATCTAAATATTAAACATAGGATGTCAAGTGATTAAATTCAAATAAAATTGTGCTAAATAAACTGTTTAAAAATTTCAATTAAATATATAATAAACTTAAAAAAGTGTTCTTTAAGGTAAAACAACTAAACACAAAAAATTGAAACACCCCAAACGGCAAGTTCACCCAATTAAACCTACGGTATGTGAAGAATAATTAAGTCAGTAGGTAACTAAGTCAGTAATCTATTTTTCCGTTTCTGGTTAATTAACGCCTACTCTATTTATTCCGGTGTTCGGAAGATTGACTATTTAGAGACTAGAGATCTATCTAAATTTCAGACTAAAGATTTAATGTGTCCTGTGTATCTTACAATAATCCGGAACATAGTTGCCTGGGATGGTGTCAGTTGTTCAATGCTCTGAGTAGCAGTATTGTTCCAGACCTGCTCAATTTCACTTCAAAGCTCACAACATCCGCTTTCATTGTTGACAAGAAATCATATCTGAATTTGCACTATTTGATGTTATAATGTGAAGTTCTCTTACGAAATAGTGAAAAATTAAAAAAGCGGAAAGATCGAGATTAATCGAATTCTTTTAGTTATTTTCCAAGAGTATGTTAGTCCTGATCTCAATCAACCGCGTAAAAATATTAATTGTTGCTTATGAGTAATCCCTTCAATATGACTTCAACGATCATCAGTTAAAGTGCATCAACTTTCACGTTATAAGTGGATCTTTTGATTTCATTTAATCAAGACTACAAATTAAATATCTAGTAACAGCAATTAATTAATGTAATGCTGACATGTTTGTCAACCCACTATAAAATAAGCAAGTTTCCAATAGCTTAAGCACGTTTTGCAATGTTTTTCTTTTAACAGGGATATTAATAGCATACCAAACAACGAACTACTTTGAAATATGTCTTAACATCAAACTTGAAACTAATAAAAAATAAAAAAAATGCTCTTTACGCCTCAGTAATCTCATAAAAGGAATTAAACTAATCTTTTCATTATAATTAGTTACATGTTCAATACGGAAGAAACCATACTATTAGGTTTCCGTGCCATAACTCATAGAAATAACAACGAAAAATCGCTTTGTGAACTGATTTGTCAAAATTATGTTAATTAAAGTAATGATTTGGTCGGATAATTAGAGCCTACTCCCAAAACTTTTTTGTGCCGCACATACTTTAAATCCCGCCTGTAGTTATGTACAGAGTGACAATCTGAATATTTGCGATGGCCATATCTGAATAACAAACGAATATTGAATTAAGTCGGGAGTAGCATCAATAAAATTTTCATGCAATGCATTAAATACATAATCTAAATAATACCTAATTGAACTAGGCAACACTGTGTAGAGTTGCACTATTGAGTTGACGTCGCTCTATTAGTTAATGATTTATAAGTCATAGCATTTAACTAAGTTAATTAACCAAGAGGAACTGCTCAAAATGTGTGCCCAGACTACTGAAAATAGAGCACGATAACGTGATTACACGGACAAAAATATGTTTGGAGTTAAACGAGCAGGAGGAGGTTCAGGTGTATCACTCATCTGCCCCAAAAAGGCAATGTTTATCAGACCTTCAAAAACATTGTTGCCATCCTTCTGATCCAGTATTTTGCAAATATTTCAGTTTTCGATAAGAATTATTATTTTTTGCTATTTTTCCTGTACTCCCAAAACACCCCCATACAACACCCCCCGAGAGATAACACCAATTTCCACAATAATTTTCATAATCACTGTACATATTAAGCATATTGTTTCTGCAAGTATACGAATAGAACATTAAAATATGACCTTGCAGAACGAGAACAGTTGGGAATTTCAATATTTATTATATAACTTTTTAGTCGTTATTGATCAGTTGACATTATATCATATTTTGTTTTAACCACACCAACTATAGCAATAGTATTTTAAAAAAAGTTGATTGACTAATTTCGTATTTATTTGATATTGCATTGGTAAATTAGATTTCTCGCAATAATATAATAATAGACTCAAAAAATAAATTGATGAAATATTTCATTTTTGTAATTATTCTCTTTAAGAAAGCAACTAATTATAAACACATCTTTTAAAATGAAAAAATGTCTCCTTTCTTATGAGAGTGTAGTGGTTTGAGTGTGCTTCAGGACATTTTCTGTTTTAGTTACCTAACATGCTCTAAAATCCATAATTGATAAATTAAATTATCCTAAGATTTGAGCAGTTATACTGTTATAAAATGATGTTTCTGTACAAAATGTAGCACTAGAAAGTGTCTAAGTTTTATCGAAAGCATGCAACTAAGCTAAAGCTTCTTTATTCTACACTCAACTAGTGACCCTTTGAACGCAGGAAGGTAAGCAGATGGAACTGTATCCAGATCTCCGCACCTTTAGCTCACACAAAAAAACCAAATAGTTTGCAAATAATGCAAAGTTCGATTTCACATTTATCGGTTACGCCACCGGTGACATTTTGTTCATCAAAATAATTATGTAAAATGAATATACATACGCATAAAAATTTACTTCTTGATTCATCTGCCTGGTGTGTGTGTCGTCCTTGGATATTAGTACACGACTTTCTCGGTTCAATTTCATTTCATTTCATATGTAAATATAACTGTATATCTAAATTATACTTACATTTTATTTTGATGAATTAAATTAGAATATAAATTAAAGCTTCTTCGTATTTTCTGCCAATTAAAAATATAAATCTGCCAAAAAAAATCATTCCAAAATACAATTGGAAGTTCTGATGTTGAGAGATTCTGTGTCGTTTGAGATGTTAAGTTATATATCCATAAAATGTAACGTTTTTTTATTATTTACAAGTAATAACTTTACGCGATTTGTTATTTGAATAAAAATGTTAAATAGAAGCATTTGATTTTTTAAATATCTGGAGAATAGTACGATGGAATTTCTGGGATGAAACTCGATGCCAATTTATTCTTATGTAAGTCTCATTTTGATGAAGCAACCGAGTTTATGCGCTTTAGGGAAGTAGTGAATTCTTGAGAATTTTGGTATAAAAAATTCGGGATGCAGCTAACAATTTTTTTTGGGTCGATGTTGGTCCTTTTTGGAGATTTTTGTGCTTTTGCAGGAACAAAATTGTGGCATTCATAGTTTTTGCGCCAAAAAAAAAAATTTTAATTATCTATTTGGAATTTTTTTGAGGATAATTTTTTGCATTAACAAACTTAAATTAAGTTTTTTGTTATATCACGAAATACATGTCGATTTCTTCCTACGTAAAGGCCATATTTTGATTAAGCTACCGCCCGCAACCAAAATCATGGCCTATTTTCACTTTCAAAGAAAAATGCTTTCAAATGAAGATCGGCCTAATATTTTGACCATCTCGGTCACCTCGTAATTAGAAAACGCTTGTCAATTAATTAATTATACAAGAATAAATTCGCTTGAGACATTTGCAGTTAATGTCCGAAATTGTTTTTATCGCAAAAACTGTAAATGCTTCAAAATTTTACAAAGAGCACCAAAATGTAAAAAATGCATAGTGCATCAACCCAAAAAAGAGCTGATTCTAGTTACCAAATAAAAGTTCGGGTAGTTTTTGTACCAAGACACTCAGACACACTCCCACAGTATATGAACTCGGTTGCTCCATAAACATGTGCTTTACATTTTAAAAAATTCGCAGCCAATTTTCTTCCAAATCATTATATCATATCTTTCTTTCAATATTTTAAAAAGCCTAATTTTTCTGTGGTTTCTGACTAACTTTGATCATCAATAGCAGAGGAACCAGAAATTTTTTCGTGATAAAAAAACATAAACCCGCAATGACCGGTAGGTATACCACCTAAGAGATGGTATTAGTGATGAGGAAAGCAAGACCAAGACCAAGACTTGCATGGTCTTAGTCTTGGTCTTGTTCTTGTATGCATAGTCTTGCTCTTGGTCTTGCAAATCAACGACAGTCTTCGTCTTGGTCTTGGTCTTGCCTTTATATACCCCGTAAAATAAAACGAAATTAATTTAATAATAAGAATAATAATTAAATTTTAAAAAAATTCAATACGAAACAATAAAAAAAATCTGACTATTTGCTATTTTAATAAGTTTCATTATTTTGCAATTCGAAAGTGTTGACCCGTACTTTTTCATTGTCTATTAAGATTAAGATCCAGAAGATCTTCATCCAGAGAAATCAAATATATTTTCATGTAGTGTAATTTACATATTCTAACAAAAGTACGACAACAATGAAATATGTAAGTACAGAAAGTAAGATTTAATATTGAGAGATTGATGACATATGAGAGAGAAAAAATTATTTTCTAGTTGGCAACTACTACCGGTACTCACTGGAATCTTTATTTCCTCTTCTCGTGAACGGCACATCTGAAGATCATCATATATTTATTTCACTTTAACGTGGTAGTTCACTGTGTTCAAATATATGAATTTTTCATTTATTACAGGCTTAAATAAGTTCTGATTTTAGAAGAAAATAAAATGAACCAAAGAATATTTCCCGCAAAGGTAGAAAATGATTTGGGAATTTTCATTTTTGGGAGAATTGAGAAGCAAGTTTAAGAAAAAGTAGATTTGAGAGTAACTTTGAAAGAGCAGTAATCAACATCACCAGAGTTGTCTTAACTCTGTCCACATGCCTGTTTTATGTTGAGTGTTGATTAATGTAAATTACTCAAAAATATTTGTGTCGGATCTCAATTTCTTTGGGTTGTAAATAAGGCTACATTTCGTTCGGAAGAATTATTATTTTCCACTTGCAGTGATTGCCACAGCGACTGTTAATTAATTTTCGATTTACCGAAAAGATAACTCAATGATTAGCGGTTATTGTTTCCGTATTCAATATGATTTTCCGGCAAATACACTTTTGTTAATTGCATGCGGCTTAATTCATTTTAGTTGGAGGAACACACCTTAAATCCTGAAACTCAACTTGTGGTAAGGAACTATTCGAAATTGGATTTTCGAACGGTATTTCTGCAACCCAACTTTAAAGGCAAAATATACGTTTATCTATAGGAAATCCATATTTATCCAATTATTGAAATTACAGGCAACGATGACAGTTTAACAGGAGAGAATAGTTGCAAGAAATTTGGGTAGATAAGAATTTTGGACAACATTTTTACAAGCACTTTCAGAATCGTGAGGGTGCCTGTGGATCCATCCAAATGACCACACAGATTGTCTGATTGTCTGGCGCCCCTTGAGTTTTTTTTGTTGGATTTCTTAAGTCCGAAATGTACCACTTAGTTGCAGTTTTAAGAAGACCGTTTTAAATACATATAACAAATCTGCATATAACGTTGAAATACCTCCTTCCCGAAACCTTATATTGATAGGAGCACTTTTTTCTAAACATATGTATACATTCACCTAAAAATGTCTACAATGTGTAAAATATTTCATATTTAAAGCAAGTTCTATCTGCAAAAATGTCCTTTTGTGCTCATAAAACGAATGTAACCAAATGCTTTAAGTTACATACAATTTAATCATATTTATTATGAGTAAGTGGTGTGAAAAATACAATTAATAGTTGTGACTGCTTTGAGCTTCCACATACCAAATTAAGTTTACTATTAACAATTTGCACCTGTATTAATTACTCACTCAAAATTTTAGTAACATTTCGGTTTGTAGTTCCATTCATGTTTTTCTATTGATCGGGAAATTGTTAATGCTTTTTTCAAACATCTTTTAGCAAACTTTTCTAGTAATTATCTTCCAGAGAAAATGATGTCGCTGTAAAACTCTTTTTGTTGTAATACTTACACTTACATCATCTGTAAGTAAGTATGTGCCTATTTTTTACTTTAAATTAAAATATTGAAATGTTAGTTTTTTTTATAAAATATCTTTCTATACTTTCTTATTTCCTTATTTATTTTAATATCAACTCCTAAGTGTAGTATTCCTTCATTGAATTTTTAGTAGTGAGTAACGAGATGTTTAAAAATTTATGAAAAATGAAGCTAATCAAAATCTCCAATTGTTTTCATATTTAATCTATTTCTGTGAGGCTGTGTCTGATACCCGACCGAGTACAGGTAATAAAACACGCATTTTATATGCAAATGGAGTAAATATATTTTTTTAATTATCCAACTCTGTATTGTGAACTGTTAAAATGATGAAAAATATTAACACGTTTCTAGGAGGCCAAACCAGTTTCGAGTTATGCACTTGTCAGAGAAAGAAAGGAAAAGTGAAATGAACATATTTACATCTGGCTATATTTAAACCTTGAGCAATTATTTTCTTCGTATTTGGCGATTTTTTTCTCAACTAAATGAAACTAAAGTTTAAGTATACTATTGTAAATGCTTACATGAATTTCGTCCTCATCTCCAAATATGAAAAAGAATACAAAAAGTTCTGCGCTCCGTTTACACTCACCAACGTCGTTTCACTAGATTCTTTGCCGAAGTTAAGCTTACATTTATAAACTATGTTCTTTGATTTTCCCTTCACTTTACAGCGGACCGGTGTAAGTCTTGGGCAACAAACCAGTAGTACCAAACACTGTGATTTTAATGAACGGCTGCAATAGCGTTAACAAAATATATATTTTTTTGGGACCGATGGAACAATACATTTTGCACCAGGCACGACATCTTTATGTGACTTTTTGCATTCCTTGGGTTGTTTGCCCACTAATAGTCACTTCTTTATTTAAATTTAAATGTTAATTTCCTTTTGACCCTATTTTTTGGGAAAACTACCCAACAAAAGGTGAGTATAGTTAAACCATCGAGTATTCCACTCCACATTCGAGTGACTTGATTATCCAAGACTCATTTAAACTTGACAAAACTGTTGACCAAGAAACTTGAAATTGGGAGAAGAAAAATCCAAGAAATCCAGATTGTAACATGAAAACCAAAGCATTACCAATCGGTATACATATATATGTATGTGCTTATATGTGTTCTCAGGAGTATACTCTGAAGTTGTGTGGGCAAGTCTTAACATATCGAGTTGAGCAAGAACTTGAACTTTAGGAGCCCCAGATTTGAAAAGTTCAGAATAATGTGTGAGCAACCCTTTATTCTTATCAACTGAAAGAAGCGAAAAATTATATTAAAGTGAACATGTCGAAACATAAGCAATTATTCTAAAAGCTCTCATAGAAGCTTTACCAAACGATCATACAAGATGTGAAGCAAAACAATTCGGCGAATTTCTCTTTAGATTTGGACCATAATAATCACGAGACCCAATAGAAAGTATGGGGAAGATTAAGTAGCAAGAAAAGACCAGTTAATAAATTGTACAAATATTTCCCATCGTATTTTATCAATGGGAAAAGCATTTTAGAAATATCTATGAAGCACAAGAAATATATTCAATTAGCTTCCAATAAAGTGTGACTTACTTTCAGCAAATCTTTTTATTTTTGAGTCGCCTTTTTTTCTTCTGGGCTCCTCGTCAGCTCGTTTTTGGGGTTTTTTCTGCTTTTTCGAAGATCGATTCTGCAAATTTTTGGAGAAATTGTCGTAGACGTGCCTACTAGTAAGTACATAGGAACTTACTAGTTGACACAAATAGAGATTTGTGTGTTTCGGACAAACCAGGCTTAGAAGTTTACTATCTGTGGCCTGAAGCTGATTCATGAGCTCTCTGCCGCATATCGCCACAGTGTGGAGGCATACGTGAGTACCAGCCTGATAATGCTCTTGATAAGGAGAAGTTTGTTCCTCACGCTCGTCTGACTTCTTCAGTTCAGAAGTGGGTACAGATGGCTGGTCGTGGCACGAGCCTTGTTGATGGCTGTCATCAGGTGCTTCCTCCAGGCCAGCTATGTACTTTCAACAACACCCAAATATCTGACTTCAATCCCCCACTGAACATTTTCTCCCTCTAGATCGATGTTCCCATCAACTCAGTCACGTTTCCTTCCAATAGGAATCGCCCGACTCTTTGCTACATTAATATTCACTTTCCACTTGAAAAACCACCTGTCTCCACAAGATAATCATCTATAAATATTTAGAGTAAATCTATTAACGCAATACTTTTTCTCTAAATTCTCGAAATAATAGTTACATAAATCTTTAAAGATCTCTAATGTGTTTGTCTGTCAGTTTGTTTCTATCATCGGCGTTGTTAATTCGCTAGCAAATTGGAACCGGAACATTTCCCCAACAAACGCGCGTCAGAAGATTTAAGATAAATCTTTAACAAACATCAGCTGCTCCTTTGATAAAAGAAGCCTAAAATCTGAACCCAACAGAGGTGAAAAAATAGAACAACACGTACATTCAATCACAGAATGGGACTAGAATAGACCACATACAACGACAGTTAACGTTAGCTTTAGAAAAACCTTCACCCTATACAAAGAACCCATTTTAGAAACATAATTTGAGTAAAATTTTACTACTGATCTGCTGATATTAACTGATCAAACGCGAAACAGGACAACGCAGCCTACTCATGTATGTAAGATGACAAATTTCAAATAAAATTAAACAAACGCGACAGAAATATTAAAATGCTGGTGGTACATCAGTAAAACCAAGAAAAATGGTTTGGGACATAAGGAAAAACTAAATAAAACAAAGAAAAATTTGAAAAACAAAAAATCTCACGGTCGAAGCAATAACATGTACAGAACGATATAGAGACATATATTAAGACATACATAGAGTAAGCGCTTTCCGAACATTCATTCAAATTCTTAAGGACAAACATCAAAATATTTCCCGCATTTCGTAATACCCTATTTAATAAATATTTAGTTATCATCATCAATCAAAGTAAAATTCTTAAACCATTGTAAGTAATCCTACAGTATCCCATGGCATCATTTCGAACACGTGTAATAACGTTATCCCAGAATTCTGATTTCGCTTATTTGACTAATCAATCAAAGATGATTTTTTTTTATCTTTGGCCACTTAACTAAAGCTTTTAAACATAATCTTTAATGTATTTAAAAAGTTACATCTTTGGTGGTTATTTTAGAAGAAAAGCTGATTTCCGTGTGATTATACTATCGGCGCTGCCAACAAACCTTGTCAAAGCAGAAACATTAAATTACATATATAATTTAATCTTCTTTACTTTATAAAAATGTCGAGATTTTATCTGCAGATTTATTTATTGAAATTTTCGGCGAGTTCTTGTACTTAGATTAGATGCTAAGAGGTACCTACTTAAAAATTTTCTGTATTCTGCAATACTAATCCTTTAATCCTATAACAAAGAAAAATTAAATGATTATTCATTTTTATAATCATTTCACGTACCGCAACTTAAAATAAGCATGAATTAGTACCATTGATTGTGTGGTTTAGTGAAAATCAAGTTCGAAATTTGAATACAAGAAAAGTAATGGTTTTGACTATAACGGGTAATTAATTATGTATTATTAATACAAATACATTACATATTTACACCGGGCAACAAGTAAGTTTGGTATGAAATTGTGTGATTTTCAATTAGTATGATTTAATGGACATTAAGAGGGCCACCCACAATTAAATAGATTCTCAGGTACTGAATATCCCCAATGACTTTGACTAATTTTCTATATTGGTGGATCGATTTATAATTACAGCTATGTTTTCTATTTAATAGAAATATCATTTTTCAAAATAATTTTTTTCAGTATCCAAGTGAAAAAAATCCGAGCTTATATCTGTAGCTAAACGAGAAAATGCGTTTTCATATTTTGATTCATCACATAAAGATCTTGTTTGTCACAAACTGAGTGATTTTTGTGAGCGTCAATTCTATAAATCAGCTTTAGTTCTCGTCCTATGTATAACGTTTAACAAAGCCACACATTTCAGTACTTTAATAACGTTTTAATTTAAGTATGCCTCTACAAGCCGATTTTAAGCCCATTTAGAAATTCTGGCGTCAAAATTTTGTGTGCAGAATAGTGCACATAAAGAAGATAAACGTCTTGCACAGAATGCCATAAATTGGTAATAAATTGTATATACCTTTTTCCATACAATCAAAGACAGTTGAAAACTTGAACAATTTCGCGGATTTTTTGAGTACATTTATAATTATTCAATAATATACCAAATAAGTAGGCTGCCTACTTATTGAACAATGCGCAAGGCAAAAAACTTTTTCCATATGCTTCACAAAATTTTATAAGATATTCCAATATTCCAGCTCTTGCAGTTGAAAATATTTTATGTAGATTACTTAAAAATAAATAACATTTACTTAAATATTGAATATACATTCATTGAATTTTATTTTAGCTATTGACATCTGGGCGGACATAATCTTATTTGTTCAAACCCTGAATACGGTTGAGCCAATTGGTCAATACACCTTATGGGAATCAAGGACGTTCGATTTTAGCAACACTTCTAATATGGAGTAAGTATAATAAGTAAATAAGGACTTTGGTACAAATTATGTCATTATGCATTAATTACAACTACGCACACGATGTTTGTTTTAGTATCATACATATAGTTTTATACTCATACATCACTGGACTTGTACATTTTTGATATGATATTTTGCGTTGTTCCATTTTACAAATCAAAGACTATTAAAGTATGAAACAAATAGACAATCATCGAACATGAAAATTGAACAAACACAAATATATGTAACTTAAACTGAAGCCAATGGGGTAGTCGTAGGATATCTTCACATAGATAGCCCATGATCAAATACTCAAAAGACATTCTTGAAGTCTGAATCTCATTTTTCTTCTATTGCCTGCAACATCTTAAAGTTTTGATTTTTTCGTCGTCGTCGTTTAAAATGTATTTTTAACGACATCTGAAGATGTAAGCCAAATACAGGACGGCCAAAATTACATCTTAAAATAAGACACGGAAAATAAACTGCTACAGACAGTACCTACTCGGAGTAGTCTTATTGGTGAAAAACTCACAAATCTAGCAGGATTTATAGTGGAAAACATTCATAAAGGACAAAGGAGCCGTTGCAACAGTGAACGAATATCCTAAGGAGGAGCTACTAGAATTAATCAAGCGCGACTCAGCAAAGGCAATGGACCAAGCCGCAAAAGACCACACAACCAATTAGGATGAAAACATCAGCCATCAAACATGCACAAACAAGAATATCCCAGAAGACCCAGCAAGCTGTGACCTGTGACAACAAGGGACCCTGGGGACCCCCAAAAAGCCATAAAAAACATGTGGAGTTTGTGTAGTGAGCAGAATTCCCATAGAACTCACATATTATGTAGTATTACAACTAGCTCTGAAGTTATGTCCTTAGTTATCGTTCATTGTATCGTCAAATGAACGATAACAAAGGAGGTTCTAGCAGATCTTAATTAGGGATTATTTATTATTGCGCATTTGTTAAACAGGATAAAAGGATAATCTGGCACTGTGAGCTGTGAGTTTGTAGCTTTAGTTGCTCATGCCACAAGGAAACTGCAAACGATTGATCGTGAATATTAGTTGTAAAACGCCAAATCTTATTTAAGTGAGTAGCGATTCAAGGTTTATGTTAAAATAATTCAAGTAATTGTAAATTGCTAGTACTACTTACTAGTACCTTACTAGGCGTAGCTGGTAAGCAGTTGTGGAAGCAATGGCTTAACAATTACGTAATAAAGTTCTATAAACAGCACCAATTCGAAACCCCGAAATCATCGATTGATGAAGATAAAAATGTCATTCTATCTTTTTATTTCAGAGGGTCACTGATAATAGAAAATGCTCAAATTTCAGTTGAAATGGAATACAACCTATCGGACTTTTCTAGCGTAACAGAAGATGATGACGGAAACTTTAAAGCTTGCATCAGCAACGTGAATTTTCCAAAGTTTAATTTTTCATTCGACTATATAGCTGATTTTGGAATTAACAACAAATTTCCAATTTACGGCAATGGCTCTTATCAGTAAGTAGTTTTCAATGTTGATGGTATTCGATAATAACATGTAAATAAAAGTTCCAGTCGACCACTCTACATGCGATATTGCAGTTGATTAGATATTGTTAAGTTATGTTTTTTTTACATTTTTATTGTCCGTGTCTTTCATTTTTAATGCTCAGTAAGGTACCGTTCTCGTTTCTGTTTGAAACTTCAATGCCACAACTTCTGCACTAGGTATTTTCTATATTTTGAACTCTAAGCCGTCGATCAAACCAATTAGTACATTTTCAGCTTTGAGTCGCCTTAAACTGATAAATCAAGCTCGATTTTCTGAGATGATCACATACTTATGAGGTATGAGTGTATTTCAACCTTTCCAAAATTGCCATTAAGGCTTAAAGGTCCACACTGCAGACACAAGAGCATATCAACCAATCAAATACATTGTTTTAAACTTTGCGATTTAACATACCGGAATTATAAGAACTGGTCAATAAGCACTTAAATATGCTGTTTATAGAAGCAACTGATATCGACTATTGTGACAAAAACAGATATAATTTAATTTCTTTTTTTTTTATTCATATTTTTCATATATATAAATAATCTTTATTTCCTATAGAAAAAGGCAAATTATTATATTATTATCCAAGCATATTTTTCATTTTTAGTATAATAACAATAAGCAATATTTATTTCTTGCCTAAATGACTCTCGACCTGTCGTTCTTCTTACCTTTGAAATTGTGTGTTTATTTTTCTTTTAACTCAATTTTATAAAACTGATTTGTTATAGAGGGAGACTAATCGATATTGCTACTACATTTTGTTGGCTTCTAGCGTCATCGGCAGATGAAATTTTAGATTTTAATATTGATGTGATATTTTGGCACCACCAGGTGAGTATCCTTGCTAATAAATGTATCGTGGTGCGGATCCCACAAAGAATCTTTGTTGGCATTACAGAAATTGACTAAATGTAGAAAACCACACTATTCAACAGTAGCTTATGCAACACGAGTTCTTATAGAAACTTGGTGAAAACTATGTTTTCACTCACTTATTCTGATTCTGATATTTGGGCACGATTACAGTTCAACGCGGTCTGGTATTATTACCCATAAATACATAATTGTAGCCTCTATAAAAGAGATAACATAATGCAAAATCTTTTGATTAAAGAGATTAATGTTTTTCTTCGGATTACTACAAGGTCAGTACGGGCCTCCAAAGAAATGGCACCCCAAATAATTTTTGATCCACTACTGAATTCCAGTTGGAAAACTGTACATATTTGACTGTATTTTCTATTGGTCTGCTGCAGATAAAAGCATAGCGACTGGAAGATTTTCAGCTCACTCTGAAGTCTTAACTAAGCAAGGCAAGTTCTACTAACTTCCAGTTCTTTAGTTAAAAATAGAGCCTAGTTTTCCTGTGCCCTGTGATTAAGAGGACCTTTTCGGACTGTGGCAAATACGCTTTCACCAACATAAAAACAGAGCTGAAGTTGAAAAAAAACAGGAAAATTTAAATAGAAAAAATGCGAACTTGAAATAGGGCTTTCGGCTGTGTTACAAGGAAGCACCCCTAAGACCGGTTTTAGTCCTATTAACCCTAGTCAGTTAGGTGTGTTTTATTTTTTCTTCAAAATATATTTATTGTGTGTTTGGCCTAATAAATTTCCACATGTTTTTTATTACGGATATTGACCAGAGTATCTTTATTTTACAACAAAAAACGAATTCTATTTCAGAAACTAAAGGAGAACCATCACTTCAAGCTGTAAAACAACATTCTAATTAGTAAAGAAACTAATATAGAAAAGTTACCTTAAAGTTATTTTCTGTGATAATTTTTAATATAAACAGAATTCTTGGGTTTCGGTCATTTATTTTGACATCCCAAATTATTAATTTTCCTTAAAATATGTTTCGGTGTTTTTCCACCTTCAGTTTGTCTAAAATCTTAACAAAAATTAATCAATTGTGATTGATGATTGAAATAAATGACTGAAAGCCAGGAATATTGTTTATATTAAAATTGAAAATACACTAAGAGGAAAAGTTAGATCCGTGATCTTTATCAGAAGATCTGAATATAAATCTGTAAAAGTTCGTTTTGGGTTTTCGTTTTTTTAAGAAACTGTCAAATTGTTTTCTCTGCCTCAAATATCATTGTTTGATTTAATTTAATTTAACCTAAATTGAATTCTTATTTATTTCGTTCGTTTTAACGGAGTAATCAATCAACGAAACTTTTCCAATGATATTTGGCAATAAATACAACCGGAAAATTTTTTATATTTTATTTTCGCATAGATTTACGCGAGTAAAATAGGTGGCAAACATTAAATATTTGGATGAAATAATAATGGAATATTCCTTCCCACCAAATGCCCAGCTTTTAGATTATTCATTTGACAGCTAAACTCAGCTTACCAGCGCTAACAGTTCCAAAACCTGAACTGGAACCTGTTCCTTATTTTGCGCATTTATAATTGAGCAAATCCGCCAACGAAACATTTTCAAGTACCACACGCAAAGCTTTATTTCGAATGCGAAATTACCTTCAATTACAAAAACAACTTAGAGTCTCCATATTCTAATATAGATTTGAACTAAGATCTGTTCTTCAATACAAGGGCGGTTTAGTCATTAGCCTTTATATTTCAAGATTCAGTAAATACTGAAAAGTACGAAATATTAAAATAAAAAATTGTTATCAATAATATCTCCTCTTAGTAACAAAACCCTAGGGTTTGCTCCCAACAATCTGCGAACAGCTGCCCTATAACAATCCTTTTATTGAAACCGCTCTTCTTCATATAGCCATTCTTACCTTAAATTGTATATGTATGTATGTTTACTACTGTATTATAAAGCGATTCATTATTTTTGAACAAACATAGTCGGTCTGTTTTTGTCCTGAACTTTTCGGTCAAATAGTTGCTAATAAAAAAATGTATTAAACAACTAGGTAGTCGCATTTTTTTTATTTAAACAGTAGCTTCTACTACTGCAATTCAAATCAATCTCGATGGAAGAGTTCGTGGTTGCAGCATGTCTGATTTAGTAGTCCATGGTTCTGTTATATGGTTCAACGCATAACTTAATGCTAAACAAGCTCTAAAATTGGTGTTTAACTCACAAAAATAATTCTTACAACTACATGCATTCTAATTCCAAATAGAACAAAAACTCATTTATTGGGTTTGTCATAAATATTCCTTTTAAGTAATTCCAAAGAAACTCATTAAAATAAGCTGTGAGAAAGCAACTAGCGAAATTCCAACAGCTAATTATCAAAAGTTAGTCGTATGCCCAGTTAATAACATTTTGATTATTTTAAGGCTTCTCTTACGGGATTCTACAGGAATCCAGAATTAAGTTCTTTGCTGGGAGACTCCATAACAGATGGAAAAAAGTTATTTGCTATGTGGAATAACTACGACACCAAATGTAGCAGCCAATGTATTCTGAACCCAGTATTTCATTTTTTCATAAATTACTTGATGTATGGTATTGAAGATCGTTTCGAACTGAACTGGGCGGATTGCACTTGTCTAATTGTGAGTATAAAGCTTATCAGAGCCAAATAATGTTATAAGTTTGAAGCGTTTAAAACATGCATTTAAACATGAATTTAAAGAGTACAAGAAGAACTCAAAAGTTTTCGACCTAGGCATATAATAAACCATTCTTTTGAAGCATTATGTACTGCAACGTACTGGTATTGGATAGAAGGAGGGCTATGTTCGTGAAGATGTCCAGCTTATTGTGTTCTCCCGAAACAGCGCTTTCTTTTGTATGAATGATAGTAGCTTTTAAGGCCTGACGCAAATCCAATTATGAAGTGCAATGAAGACAACCAACGGAGTCTGCAATTGACAAACATATCATACTTACACACCCAATGTTCTGTGATCTAATCAACGTGACCAGCATTCGGGTTAATCATCGATCTTCTTATGCATATGATAGGTGACCAGCCAGGGTCCGGTGAGAACACAATTAAAGGCTCTTTCTTAGCTGATTTCTGCTTATATTAAAAATCTGCCAGTTGCCGATGCCATTGAAGGACCGAGTATGACGATCGCTTCGGAACTGGCTTTTCTCGCCGTTTTTCATAAAATTTCGTTTAAATATGAATTCTTAATTCGCTTTAAAATCCTCGTAAACAGGTACCCATATTATGGCAACTCTATTCCTCTTCCTAAGGTCTCAAAAGTGTTTCTGCAAGCAAAAATCAATGGCAAGTTGTTGGAGAGTACGATGAACATATTGAAAACAATATTTTCGAAAATTTTTAGAAGACATTAATAGTAGAAAGTTGAATTTCAACTTTGCTATTAAGTATTATTTTGAAATAGTTCCATGTATTATTGGCAGCCTATTTGAATATTTAAGAATTACGATCTTCACTTCAAACTAATTTTTTTAAATTAAAAAAGTACTCTTCTGCAAGTTTTGTTGAAAATTTAAAGCGGCAATGATATTTTTTTCTCATTATCAGATAGTTACAGGTAGATAGCCTTTGTTGGTTCCGTAGGTATTCAAGTATCCCTACCATGTATGTAAGATTCACCAGACACAAGAACACATTAAATCTCCATGAGCAGGAGTTAGTTCACGGAATACGAGAAACTGCTCAAAATGTGAATCCAGTAATGCTGCGAACAGTGTAAAATAAAGTGATTACACGGGCATAAACATGTTTCTTATGAGAACTTCGAACATTTTTACACTCACATTTGAAAACATTTATTTTCAAACCCTCAGATTCATACCTACGAATGTTTTATTTAGTATTTTTTTACTGTTTTTCCTGTACGCCCTAAACACCCCCAGACAACACCCCCCGAGAAATTACACCAATTCTGAATCACCCTATATAGTAAAGATATTTGTTAATTGCAGGATTTCGTTAAATCGAGCCTTCCCGATAAATCATCGCCTAGGAAGTACGGACA
>NW_026018508.1:9100613-9106887 GCF_020466585.1 Dendroctonus ponderosae
AAAACATTTATTAACCATTACACATTAACACATGGCAGACATGAAAATAAACCACACAGTAAACGGGCCAGATGTTCGGCATGGCAATTTGCATGTTTAGTCCTAGTTAGGGATCCGCTGCTTACCTATATTAGCTCCTGGGTTTTGGCCCTTATGTAAAGATTCTCTAATTATGCCTCTCGCAATGTAACAACGGGTGCCTACTATTGGTAGGTACTTTATCTCTTGATAGCCTACCAAGAGATAAATGATCCTCATTGAAGCATCTTTAATGTCGTCCCTGTGTATGTAATTCTATTGGATTTTTTTCCTGAGTTCAGAAACATATGTATTGTCTATATTTGTGTTAGCCGTTTTTTCTGTATTTTGTTTTACAAAATTTCCATTTTTTTCCATTTCCATTTCCGTTTAACGCTAGATATGCTCTATAATCTATGTATATTTAATCGATAACGTTTTGAATATATTGGTTATGAGTAATATTAATATCGTTAATTGCATCCAATGCTATTTTAAAGCGACTAACTACAGTCTCCTACACAATATTCTATGAATAACCCCAGAGAAAAGGATCAAGAGGCGTTAGGTCGGGACTATTTGGAGGCCATTGGATAGGACTCGCTAGTCCAATTCAGATATCACCATTTTCATTTAGAAAAAGTACTACTGGGCGAACGTTATGGGGTGGAGGAAGAAAATAGCCTTGTCAAATTTCAAGGCTATTTTGATTTGTTGCTATTTATATTTTTTAAAACGTAATACAGGAAAAACGGCTAATGCAAATATAGGCAAAATACATATGTTTGAAATCAGGAAAAAAATCCTATTGGTATGTCTAAAAATATCAAGTGTCATTAAAAAAATACTTGATCTCAAATGTTTACATTTCCGTGTTTTATATTTTTATTTGAAATTCAGATTTAAAAAATCTGAACAAAATTAAACAACTTTTGTGTTAGTCACTAACAATTTTTTTAAATAAACGATCCAGGGGGTGTCAACTTATGAGGAAACACTCTGCACCTATTACAGCAAAAGTTCGAATTTCGGTGAATGTTGAGATACACCGATGGATCTCAACATTCACCAAATTGCTCAGTTAATGTCAGAAATACTGCTCAAATTATTACATATTAATTTTTTGCAAATTATCATACATATATATAAGTTACATTTTGTTGAACCAACTAATTTCATTCAATATACTAACTAAAGTAATCAATTTATTCGAAATATTTAGCATCTGGATGACTTAACGTCCGAATTTGTTTCGTTTCGAAGTATATCGTATACATTGTTCTAAAGAACCTCTAAGTTTTTTTGTTCGTTAAATTGTTCCTCAAATATGTCTATCGTTTTAAATAAACTTTAATCTGTCTATCTTCTACAATATTTGCCAAAATTCTTTCTGTTTTTAACATTTCTTATTTCGAGTGAAATAAGATTGTAAACGTTGGGTGACAAATAATTCACAAAATAAAGATTAATATTAGTGTTACTTTTTAGGCGAATTCCATCTCCTCAACTGAAAAATCAAACCAGGCAAAAACTGTCCCTTTGACCGCACACGAAGCCTGAAAGCCATGCACCCTGTTACGAGTGGTTCCCGGTATCGCCACAACGTAAAGATTATAATCTTTATGCTGTGGTATCGCACTATCACAGCATTAAGATATACAGGGTGTAAATTTGAAAATTTCCCATCCTTAACATCTTTCTTGCAGTTAAAAATATGAAAAATCGAAGACCTGCAAATTTTATTTGTCAGGGGAACAATTTAAAATAATATTTTTAGCCGCCTTGTTTCAAGCCTCGTCCGAAGCAACAGGTTTTTACTTCATGTTAATTAGGCAGATTACTTTGAAAAACATTGTTGCCATCTTTGTAATATAGTTTTTTGGAAATTTCTCAGTTTTTTCTGCAATCCTAAAACTCCGCCAGACTGCACCCCCAGAGGAATGACGCCAATTTTGAATCACCCTGTATATGAAAAGAAGAAATAATGGAAAGCCTAATTCAATTCATTCAATTAATTCACACAAAACCACATTTATTGCCACATTAAAACGTAAGTGCGACAGATTACGCAACCACTCTGTAAAAACTAGCGGAGCTCAGTTTCCGTGCTTCAGAAATTGAGTCAAAAACACGTCAGATATGCGTCACATTGACGTCAGAAAATGACGACACGTTGGCGTCAGAAAATGACGTTACATCTACAGCTAGAGGGCTCTAGGATTTACAAGCCAGGTAAGGGAAAATTTAAACTTCTCATTCTAAAACACTCCCAAAAATATTTTTTTATGGTTATAGCAAACCTGGTTAAGAATCTATTAAAAATAAAGGAAAATATTATTTACACTTTGACACCCTGCATGTCGAAAATTATTAACTTTCAGATAAGAGAAGTTTGCCTAAAACCCAATAGTTTGTCTAGAATATGTCAGTGAATTTTGTTGCTTTAGTTGACGACTACCCCTGTATACATATACTTTAATATACAAGTACAGAAAAACGTTTTTGGATATTCATAAGTATATTCTTGAAGTAAAAACAAGAAAGAAAAATCTAGGAATAAACAACTGTTTTAAACAAAACGAGAATTCCATTTATTGCAGCAACTTAAACTACCATAAGATTTCTAATGGCACAAAAACTCATTGCCTTTGCAGCTGCCATTATCCCTTACCCTCTTCCCACTGGCAACGTGTATAGCTTTTTGATAAAAGGCCGAATTTTCTATTCCAAGAAGAACCGCTACTATATTAGGGGGTCTATACCACCCCGACATCAGGAACTTTTAGTTAGGCTTTTATAGAAGAAGTATCAAAGGACGCAGACGACAAGCGGTATAACGACAGACTGGTCCGACAAGAGAAAATTGACACTTCACTAAACAAGTCTTTGTCCTTTAGAAGAGGCGACTGACGAAAACGCCCTGGCCTTTTACAATAAAGTCAGAGTCGAATTACAGTACATGTTTCCTAGAAAAACTTTTAAAAAATGTTTCCTAATGTTTTAGACAATAGAGTAAGCCAAAGACAGCGTGTTGCTTTATAGCGATAGTTGGAGCTCTTTGAGCCTTAGTTAACCTATGCGTTGAACAGGCCCTCAAAGGCCTCAGGCTCCCAGCAAAGTGAGTTCAAGACTGGGCTTTGAGGTTGAACGGGTACTCCTTGAAATCCTGGTTATTGCTGGCCAAGGCAAACTTTTTGTGGAAAAAGTGAAAATTCTGGCCAGTATGAAGAAATGTCCCAAACGAAAAAAGGAAATCCTGGCGATATCGAGATTATTAAAGGTGCAACATTAATTATTTCCGCCAATTTAGGTCAGAGGAAGCTTTGTACCTGACCTCCGCAGCCTTTCAAGTAGCAGATTGTTTTGTCCTCTGCATCACTGTCATGTAAAATATGCTATTCAACCAGCTGTTGATCAGATGCAAGTTAATGAGTATCTCACATCCACCTGGTTAACGTATTCGTTATGCATTGAATGACTACTTCGACTGAGCCGTGCGATTGACTATGACTGACTATGACAAAGCTTTGTAGGTACTATTTCAAGTTCTTTCCATATTGCACAAAGTTCTACCACTATCAGAATTAAATTCAGAGGGTGCATGTGACTAATGAATGAAGGCATGAAGCGAATTGAAGAAGTTAGTATATCACAAGATACTACTGTCTTCGCTGTTGATTTTTAAAGCCCGTAACTGCACGACCTTGATTAAATGATCTTGATATACTTAGACCTACCATTATTGTGCAGCCGCCATCACCGTGTGGGCTGATAAATTGGTTTTACCTCAACACATTTCGTGCTTTGATTGACATCGGTTGCGCATTTAAATATAAGATTAAACAGCTGAATACCTGTTTGTATGTGATAATTATTGACTCATTTATTATGATACATTTAAACTTGAGCGAATTTACCCATAGCCCAAAGGTGTACTACACCAGCTACTACTACTTTGAACCCCATTTAAACTGCTTACTTTAAAATGTTTGAGTGCAACGTCAGAAGGGCCTTTCTAAGTGCATATTCCAGAAATAGAACAGAAAGTATTTGCTTACCGCAAATTAAACTTACATTATTGGATACTACGTGAAAAAGTGATTTGAAATTGTTCCTGTAGAAAGTTTTAAAAAATCACAGGAAAATTCTTAGAGAGCGAAAAAACGCTGTATCTCCAAAACTGTTGGACAAAATGGTCTTCGTCATAAATTTTGTCATAAAAATGGAGGCATAGACACCGACATCACCTTTTGTCTATCTGGTATAGATAGAAATGGGAGTTTCCATATAAACGTGTCCAATTTCGCACACCCTGTACAATTAACTTCCATTTTCATTAAAAAAGTCAGAAAGCATTAACTTGCGGCACGCGTAGGATTGAGTCCGGAAAACAATGAGATTCAGCAATATTTTTAGGTACGCCGATTTCAGGGACATGCTGGCAGAAATTATTGAGATCTCTTATAGGCCTGGGTAACACTGTGTTGAAATGCGCTATTGAGTTGTTGCCGCTCTCTGAGTTAACGAGTTACAACCCATCGGTTATAAGTTTCTTATTTATAACTCATGAGTTATAAGTAATTTATTAAAGCTTACGAGACCCGAGACTGGAATTTTTACATCTAAAAAAGGCCATAAAAATTTTTTTTGACGTTTTACTACCTTGTTCAAACAACTGACAACGAGTCATCTAGATATTCCCTGCAACATAATTGAGTCCAAAGAAAGCCGACGAGTTTTCTTGGAAAATCGATCTATTAATTTTTTTCCATAAAAGATTCAGTTTGCCAGTATTTTGCAGTAAAACGTTAAGGAAAACGCGGTTTTTCTGTTGAGAAACAGTGTTGTTTAGAAATATTATGAACACATGAATGACTATAAACCTTCTCATTTTCAGTTTAAGTTTTTCAATTATTAGGGTTTTGTACATAATTAGAAGCTGCAAAAAGTTTTCCAAAAATGTTTGCAATGCAGTTAAGGAGGGGAATGTGAAATTTATCTTATAATTTTTCACAGAAAATACCTGAAAATTGTCAGTATTTTAGCAAAAACTAAAAAATATTGCAATTTTTGCGTAGAAAGAATTGCTTAATAGAAATTTTGTTACAACCTGAAACACACAAACTCAATAAATGACCTAAAAATGTAAAGAAACTTTAGAAATTTTCCGAGCTATAAAGGCGACAATTTTTTGTAAACTTTAGCTCCGGTCGTTTTTTGAAGTTAATTCTAATTATTTGCCGTAAAAACTGAATAAAATTATTTGTTATTCTGCCAAATTCCAAGCTGAAATGGGTTTTCTAAAGTTCTCTGCAAACCGATGAACGAGGCGAATTTTCTAGCAAAATTAATTTTGTCATTTTTGAAGGAAAAGACCCATTATTGTCAGAAAATAAGAAAATCATCAGAAAATAATGTTTTTTTGGCGTTTTCGATTAAAAACTTTTAGTTTTGTGATCGGTTTTGGTCAAAACCTTAATGTAGATAAGTTCTATATTGTTAAGGCGGATTCATTTTTTTACAAACTTCTTGTTGGGTATTTCGCCTCAAAAATTTTTGTCTTTCAAAAAGACAGAATTTCCTTACGTCTTCTATTACAGATTGATAAATAGTGCTCCTATTCAGCAATAAGAGCGAATTATTTATCAAAAAGTAATCAAGAACTATCACCTAGAGGGTATCCTGCATATATATATATATAGTAATATAATTTCAGTAACAAAACTTTATGACATAATTGAAAATACGAAAAATGTAATTTATAAAATTCCTTGCGAATGCAATAAATTGTATATAGGAGAATCCTCAAGACCATTACATAAGACTCAAAGAACACCAATCATACATAAAAAATAGAGCATATCATAAATCACACATTTGTCAACATGCATTTGATAATTGCCATAAAATTAAATGGAATAATTCCACAATTTTAACAAAAGAACAATCTACAAAAAAACGTAAAATTAAAGAAAGCGCGCTAATTTTACTAAATCAAAATAATTGTGTTGCTGCATGTTCATTTAATTTAAGTCATACATGGTTACCTATACTAAAATCTGAATTAGACCAGAGAAACATACACCAAAATTATTAATTAACATTACCTTTATTAATTTAAACAATGAAATTAAGTCAAAGTCACATAACTGACAATTTGCACAGACGAATGATCAGAGCGAATTTTCATATACTGTATTATCCTACTATTGTTACACAATTTATTAACATACTCTTTTTTAGGTTCATTTAGGTT
>NW_026018508.1:9107541-9180156 GCF_020466585.1 Dendroctonus ponderosae
GAAAAAAACCTTAATAGTTTTCGAAAAAAAAACGGAAGTAATTTATTTTCGTTTTTGTCCCGAATTCGGCGCTGAAAAAAGTTTTTGTAGAATTTTTATAAAGCTATAAATTTATCTTGTAATTTTTCGCGTAAAAACCTCCACATTGTCAGTATTTTTAAGTAATAATAGATTTAAAATTTTTTTATTTAATTAAATTTTGCGTAAAATGGTGCGTTTTTGAGTAGAAAGTAAAGCAAAAAAAATCAGTCAAAACTAAGAAACGACATTTTTTAACAAACTCTACAGCCTTCAGAGGTATGGAGGTGACGAGATTTCCAAATAATCTGTTATAAACTTTCGCTTATTCGGTTTTTGGAGAGAAAATTGTTTGATTTTTGTTCTTTTTACAAAGCGACGAAGCAATCTAAATTGATTCCATAATTTTTCGCGGAAAATACTTTAAGATTGTCAGCAGTTTTAAGTGAAACTTTAGAAAATTGACCATTGAGAAGAAAGATTTACGTAGCTAAAACGGGAATAATCTGAAATTTTCAAGAAATTTAAAAAATATTATTAATAAATGTCCCTTAAAATAAATGTAAAAACAGGTAAAAAAAGTCATCAACATTTTCCCAGCAACGGAACTGAGTTACAGCGCCGGTGCGTTGGGTTGGCGCACCGAGCCAGTTGCGTAGCATTGCGCCAACTCCTAAAAATTAGTAACTAGTTACTCAGGCCTAATCCTTTGCAAAGTTTGAAGTGAAAACAACGCAAAAGCACTTTTTTGTTTGAACAAGCAAATCACGCATGATCTGTGTAGAATACAATCTGATCTGCATTATTTGTCCCTGTTTGCCAATTACTTAAATAGGTATTTACAACTGCAAATATTGACTAGATTGTACAGAATTTCGTTGAAATATTAGTCACGCTGAGCACTGTCGGCTGTCGATCTTGATATAAGTATGCTGAGGTGCCGTCCATGATGCCGGTTCGTTCAGGTAATGCAATTCTGTGTACCTAGTGAAAACCCAGACCGACAAATTCCGCTATAATGTTAATCGTGCAATAGCCGTCGTGTGGTGTACAGCTTGCGGTCGGTCTCTCAAAATATTCGTTCGTTTCTGTTCCCGTAGTAGTTAGTCACTGGATATTTTGCCATTGTTTCGGAAAAGTGTTTTTCACACATTGATCGTTACTAAACGGCCCGGATTCGCTGAGTTTCCATTCTGATTTTAACATAAATTATCAATAAAATGTCGAATTTACTTTATTTATTAGCATTATTTGCTTCCGGTAGTAAAATATGTTGTGCAATCAAAGACTATTGTTCTACGAATACTTTTGATAAGACTGACTTTGGGTTGCAATTCACCAAAGAACCGAACTATGGCGAATATGCAATTGCCGGAAAATTCAAAGAGATACATTGCTGTGCCAAAGGATATTCTAGTATTGAGTGGTGAGTGTCTTTGTTCTCAATTTTATCAGGATTACCGACCGGTGAGGCAATTATTAAACAGCCAATAACTAATTATTTGTTTGTGCTAATTCTCAGCTTAATATTTACAGCTTGACACGTTTTTGTTGCCCACTACACCTGCTTGATATAAAGAGTTTACATATTGAGTTTGGAAATATATTTTAAAAGTTCGGCTTTTTAATTACTTGATTTTTGCAAGTTTTTGTGATATAAACCTAGAGATCAATTTAATTTAACAAATTATTGATTGGGTCACGCACACTTTGTCATAGTTGATCAACATCTAAAGTGAAAATAGCATATTTCTAGCTTGACTAATAATCTTAGAAAATTAAGTAATTTGAAAATGTTATCTGATTAGGTCTGAAAGTCTTAAATGAACATCTTTTAATTTGTGTATATGTTACCGGCAATATGCAAAATGCCTAGGCATTCTGCAAACTGACCAACTCGCCAGGCGTTTTGCAGAATCGCTACTCCTTTGGGCAATCTGCACATAGACTACAGTATTTTAGGCAATCTGCAGAATGCATAGATATACATTAACATTAATATTAAATAATCCGAAACTCTACTGGCAAATATAGAAATTTGGTTTTCTAGGTACCTATAGGAATGTGTTAGAATTGCTTTAATATAGGAATGTAAATCTGTCTGTATAAAACATTTATTGTAATATATTGAGTGCTGAATATTTGCTGCTAAATAGTGTTTTAGGTGTCAACAATTCATAACTCCTCATTTTTTGACAAATATATTGTAAACTTGTTGAGCATATTGGTATTGGAAAATTGGAGAATATACCAAAGTCACTAGGGACAAGCGAGCTAGAATATTTTAAGGATGACTGTAAATTTAAATAAAACCTCTTTAGTATGACACTGTAAATCTACTTAAAATTGTAAATACAGGGTGATTCAAAATTGACATCTTTCTGTTGCAAGGGTTACTGAAGCTTAGAAAATACGGAAAAAATTAAAACAAGAAGTTCTTGAAGCTGCGCTTTCAAATTTGCTATTCGGCAGTAGTTTAAAGTCCAAGTTTATACAGATATGTAATTTTGAGACACACAAGTATTTATGAGCGAATTGGGGTTAAATTTCTTGGTTAGGAAAACCGTTATAGATTAATAAACTGAGACGAACCGTAACGTGTAAGATTGGATATTCTAAAAAATGTTTAAACGTAAGTACCTGTAGAGGTACAGAAAAAGAACTACTAATTACATTTAGTAGTTAAAACAAAGGGAAGTTTTCAATTTCTTAAAATTTGAATTCTCTCTGAATTTGAAGAAAGGGTATTGGCAATTTGCCCTCGCTACAGTACCTTTTTTATGTTGCGTTTTAGCTGCATATGTAAAGAGATAGATTCTTTTGGTCACCACTAATACTACTACTACTTTGGTTAGTAATGATGAAAAGTGCCATGTCAAAGACAACAAAATATTTACAGTTTCCAGTTTTTGAATCATTTGCAAATTATCAATAATGAAACTAGTCTTAAATGTTACAACGAAAGTTTGTTTAGACTTATTTGTATTTTTGGACAGTGTAACATAATATATATCAAAACATTTATCTACTATTCGGTATGGACAAAATCAGAAACCGTCACGATGTGGTGTTCCACAAATTATAAAAATTTCAAGAATTTCGACCATATACTTGACTAAACGGAGTTATTTGCACATGCTAAATATTTTAAGTTTGAAGAAATTGAGTTCATTGCTCCGCCCTGTTACGTATCGCAAAATTGAGCATGTAAAGCACTTGCTAACGGTTTAGAAAAAAACAGAAACTACCCTTTCTACAAACTGTAGTAACTCCTCAATCTCCAATCATGTTAGATCAGAAAACACGTGAACTTACTTCTTCAGACAGTCTTTTACTGGAAAGGCTGATTAATAATATATTTGAGTGTCGTCTAATAATGTCGCATAATATTTTTTTAAGATTTTATGTTCAATGTTCCCGTCTACATCGATTTCACAATATTACTCCATATACACAACATTTTCCTATTTTTAGTAATATTTACAGTGGGTAATTAAAATCTGTTATGTGCATTTCACGTTATACGTCAGTATTTGAGTTATATATCCAAGTCAGATGAATTGAAACCATTTCAGATTCGCCTCGAAGGCCCTGTTCTTTTCGAATAATTTACTGACGCATTCATGTTAGGAATGTCTGCTTTGTCTGGTTCCTAGTAATAGTCCTTTTACTGTTCATTCAGAGATGGGCAGCTATGATTCGGATTTCGCTTTGATATCTATTTGTTTTCTCGACATTTCCAACTCCCACGCCCCTTAATCTCTGTTTGGAATACCTTACTTAGAATAGAGTAATCCTCCTAAGGTCTAACTTACAGGAAATATCAACGTAGGAGGTAATAGTAGTAACAATATTTAATATATTTAATGGTTCTACGAAAGGGCTGTCGATTCGTATCGATTTTTCTGTCGTGCGTTACGATGATTTCTGTGGCTTGTGTTTTTATTTCTAGTTTCATAGTTGTTCTTAAATAATTTGTAATTCTCTTTAAAGTGCTGAAAGCTCTTTCAAAACTTGCACTGGAAGATTGTACTGCCATTGCAATATTACATAGTTTATTCATTTCATGGATAACTAGACTTAAATCGTGCAAAAGAAGCGCGAGATGTGTTAGTGTTTATTTTCCAATTATTTGTGTTTTTATACTGCTTTATGGTATCTGGCAATAACTTTGTCTCGATTTCAATTGAAACTATATCACATTGGTGAAGGTTAGCCAAAGAAATAAACGTTCTAAGTTTAAAAATAATGGTGGTAGATGGATTTAAGGTACTAAATCATGTTTTTAAACCCAGATTTTGTTTCTGCAGCTCTTTTCCAGTTCTTGAAGCCTTCAGTAATAAAACTTAAACTGTTCGTTCCACCTTGTTTGAAGAAAAATCTACAAGGGAAAACGAAATACAGCATTTTTGATAATGTTGTAGATACTTAGATATATGCAATATACTCCAAGGATACATAATATAATAATTGGACTTAAAAAAAACTACGAAGATCACAACCATACACTTTGTTAAAAAAACTTGTTAAGGCCCGGCTGTCTTGAAAGTTCATGTAGCAAAAAAAAGCCAAATCAATGACTTCTTTTTCCTCTAGATGAAAATATTTGGCTCTTGTCCTAGCAGGAAACGAGTACCCACATTTAGATTAGAAAATAATTTATAAATATTAAGTACTACTATTAAAACTTACTTTTCAATTCCCGAACAACTCGGAATGTTTTCACGTTCACTATCATTATTGTCGAGTTTGATCTGATTTTTTAATTCGCAATTATTTATACAGTTCGTCGCTCGCCCACACCTGGCGGGACCGCCACTGAAAATTACAGACTTTTCCATCCAGAGTTGGTATGCACATTGATGTCCTAGTACTTATTTATTTTAAAATTCCACGTATACACATATTTTTAAATTTATTTAAATTTTTAATTCAATTAATAACAATGTACTTCGACTTTTTATATGCCACTATAAATAGTGCTAAAAACTGTTGTGATTGGAATTCCTTTCTCTGGGTAACGGATGTTTACTTTTCTTTTACCCTGAAGTTGTCTTAAAATAATGTTAGCCGTGTCTCAAAAGCAGAAGCATATTTCGTCGGAATTACTGATTGATACGAAGGGTCGCCTGGGCTAGAACAATACACCCCAAAAAAACATTTATCATGAATTTATTTGCCTTGTGTGAAAGCGAATCTGAACCTGTATGAAATTTCATAAATTATACTGGATACAATGGGCTCTTGAGCCACATTGTATTTTCTGATAATTTTTACAATAGCGCCCACCTTTCGGATTCACTTTCGGAATAGTGCACAGGTAGTGTCGGAGCGATGAGACTAAACCATGGGCCTCCAGAAGTTCTTAAGAAGCTGAAGAAAATAGAACACTGCCAAGTTTATGAAAAACTATTGATCTTTGAGTGGCCGGAATAAAAAGACCCACTTAACTCATAGTAACTCAATTCAAAGGGGAAAGTAAAAGGAAACAAAGAGGTGTATAGATCATATCAATAAACAGTACCAGTAGACTGCAAAAAAATTATGAAGTAAGATTGATTATTGTTGATAATGACTCACATTTCTATTTAGGCGCCAGCAACCGATTGGAAAAATATACATGGAGATAATTTGACATTTCCCAGACTTGACCGTCATGGATTCTTAAATTATTTACAAATGTTTGGAAAAGTCCAGAATAAATTTTATGGCTCGGCTACGGGAATCTCAGATTGAAGTAGTTCCAAGAAGTGTTCGCAATTTTGTTCAAATGTTTTTATTCACTTTCATAGAAATCATGAATCAAAAAAGCAAGCAATCCAGATAGTAGTTTCCTGAGAACTGAATATTCAAAACTTTCCATACAAAACTTTAAATAAATTCTCAATATTTGAGCTATGTTTGTATATTTCATTATTTTGTACGGTACAATGAATTCTTGGTTAAAATGTAAAACATTTTTTAATGTTGATACGAGGAACACTTGCAATTGTTGTGGTTGAATTTCTTTCCCCTAAGTTTTATTTATTAGTTCAGTTATTGAATGTTAAAGCTCATTCAGTTTTGTTCCGCAATTTTTTTTTTCGTTTGTCTCCAACTACTTAACTCCTTATTTTTAGTTGCAGTTATCTGGATGTTTGAATATCTCGATTGTTTTTCTCCTAGGCATTGGAAAGAAATGATGTGTTTGCTCTAAAACGTCAGCTTTCTTGAAGATAATTTGGTGACTTCCCATAAGTACATTTTTACAGATGTCCTAATCTGCAGCATATGTTATGTTATGTTCTATGAATACTGCATCTTCCCGACGCATCTGTAGCAGCAGCTAGACGATCTATTTTGATTGGTTACCCTACAGCTCTGTTCAACTGTTTTGGTCGGTTTAAAGACCGTTTCAATGTCCCTTTTCCCCATGTCTTCCTATCTTGTAAGTTACCTGATGAATGTAAGGAAGAGAAGCAAAGTTCCAATCCGATGTAGATCTTTATTAACTTTATTCTTTGTTGCATTATTTCAGTTTAATCTTAACTTTATTCTTTGTTGCATCATTACGGCGTTCGAGACTCTCTTGATGCATCATTACTCTTCTGATTTCCTGATTGGTGTACACATTAAAACAAAACGCTTTTTCAAATGGCGAAATTCTCCTTCAAACTTTCTGGGTTTGCAAGTATATCTACCTCAGTCTTCATCAGGGTTTGGATGACGCCTCGCTTCCTCAGTGGATGATGGTATATAATTATTTGTGGCTGGATTCTCCCAGTGGCTCTGTCGTTGAAGAGAAGGGAAGCAACATTTCACGAACTGTACATAATTCTTTATGAAACTCTCCATGTGCCCATTGTAAGAGTTCCTCTACTCTTGCTCATAACTGATCTTAGTGGTGCCTACTTCTGGCTAATGAACCTTCGGCATATCATGCTTTCTCGGAGGTAGAGCCCCGGATTGATTTAAACCACTTATCTTTTCTATTTCTGCTTGTGTTTTGAGGAACAAACTTAGTGTGAAGTAGCAACATTATAAAGTTAGTGAGCTCCTCGTAACCCAGACTATAATTACTATTTGGATGATATGAAAAGCAATACTTTGCCATACCTGACTACTGAGAGCAATAAGTATTGGTACATTTAAACATAAACGTATACTCGGTGAAACTTATGAAACCAATGCATTTAGCAATGCCACTAGCATCAGAAAGTTAAAAATTCGGTGTGTTTAACAGTTACTTACTTCCTTACAAAAAAATACCTTACTTCCTCGGATTAGTATGCAAAATTTAAAATTTTTGTTATTTATTAACTGACCGGTTATCACGATAAAAAAAATTGATAACGGCTCTATTTGTTAATGTTTTATTTACACACAGCCTTATTTACTGGTTGAATTATGGCCGCGTACATTATTGCCAATATATTTTATTGATTTCATGGAATGGTGTTAAACATTTCAACAGTGATGTTTCCCAATTAAATATACGTGGTCTGCTATAAAATACCGTGTTGATTATTGCTCGATTAAGATTAAATTCACATTTCTGTGTTTTGCATCACAGTTTCCAGAAAATTCGTTAATGCATTTGCATCAAGCTGAAGTTGTCATTTGCCGCACCGTGATGCATGCTAATGTTGAAAAGATGCATGATGGAAATGCTTAAATTGTATTTGGATTTTTAATTATTTCTACAGCGGAAGTTCGTATCAATAATCAATCGCCAATACCGGAAGCCGTTCAAGTGTTGTAGGAGACTAAAATCGATTATTATGTAGGAGTCATTGATCGATGCGAGTCAGCCTTGTAGTTAAGTTTTTATGTCTTAAGAAACCCCACGAAAAATTTGCTTCATTGTGATTACGTGCTAAAATTTTAAATAACTTAAGAAAGGATAATCAACGTATATTAAACAGAAACGTATGTATTAGGGATGGTCGGTATTTACCGTAACCGCTAAAATAACAGTGTTTCAGACGTATAACCTGTAACCGCAGTTTACGCAATGCCCAAAAAATTATTCTTAAATGTTAATTTAATATACATATTAACATTTTCGCTTGCAAAACATGTTTTTATTTAAACCATTCGAATTTTTTCTTTTTTGTAGTTACTTATGACCCATAGTTTTGTTTATGTTTTTACAATATTTTAATTTTAGGTTACCAATATCAAGAATTACATTTTTCAATAAACTAGATCATTATTTATCATCATTATTGCGTTCCAAAAGTAACATGTTACTTTTGGAACCGAATACCAACGTGAAACTGCAACGTCTACTACCGATGTAAATTCATCCTCGCTTTTACTTTCAGTTTAGTTGTCTGTGTGGATGTCTTATTATCTCTACTAAACTAATAGGCTGGTTTTATTCTTTAAGTAATTTTGGCACATCTAATCTGATGCGATCAAAGGCTTTAGTTAGGTCCACGAAACACATGCAAGCAGAATTATTATATTCAATTGCTTTCTTAGCAATTCGTCTGACTGAAAATATATTGTTGACCTATTTTGCCGGAAGCATTGTTGTTCTTTACTTATTGCATATTCTTTAGTGATCTTATGGGCGACTATCTTCGTTAGCAATTTTAGTGTTGAGTCAAGCAAGGTGATCGCACGGTAGTTGCTAGGATTCTTCTTATTTCCTTTTTTGTATACTGGTATTGTAATGTTTGTTTCTATTATGTTATGTAATTTCTATAAAATTTCTAAACATTTTCCACACTTTGAGTTGCGCTCCATAAAGGTCGTGGTTCATCTCTTTGGTGAATCGAGTCCAATATTCTCTTTTCAGGTTTCTTCGAGTATTATTGGCACAAATTTGTAAAACTTAACAGTATTGAATAAACTGCTCTTATGCAGGGTGTTAATGAATGAATGTTACACATTTATTGGACATACAGGGATGGAAAATTGACGAACTTTTATTAATAAATCATATGCACAAACACGCGTTTTCGAACCACGGCCCAATTTATTGGTGATGCTCATATTAATCAAACACGGCAAATGACTCATCCGCATGCGATTAATTTAGGTGATTACAGCTTGATTTTCGTTTGAAGAAAGCCGTCATTTTTCTGATAACTGTTGTAATCAAGAGAAATTTGTTAGGTTGACTGAGTTTTTGTAGCCTAATTTAATTGCGGATGCACAAATACGATGAATTACTTAAAAACATGTTTATAATGTTTGATGAGGGATTTGTCGGCCCATAGGTCATTGTTCAAATCATTCACTCAAAGTGTCTTAATGTACTATTATTTTGTCAGGATCCTTAATAAATTCTGGTAAATTTTGTTGTCTTCTTTAAGTTCAAAAAAATGTTGTTTCCTTAGACGGATCTTAAAATTTAACAGAATTACCATTTAATTACAGATGGTATAAGACACTCAAACTGAACATTTTAACCGCATGATAATGGCATCAAATACGTTAATTTTACTGCTATAGCAAGGGATACGTAAAACGCACTGCTAGAAACAATTACTTAATTAAAAAAATATTTGATACTGTGTTAATAGTGACGAAATGGTGATATTTAATAAGTATTAAAGACACAAGTTAAAATCGCCAATGCAGTAGAGATCATAAAGCATTGAAATGCGTTAATAAACAGTTTATCTCTGGACGATATTTAGAAGTAATTTTTTACAATTTCCCCTTATTAAACTCGTATAGTAGAAGCACGCATTGATTGGCGAGTTTTTGCATCATTGCTCTGGAGATTCGAATTAAAAAATGAAACGTTCAAACATTGTATTTCTTTCTTTTATTAATTTTTATTTTCCGATTATTTTTATATGTGTTGAGCTATGATTTGAACATACTTATATTGACGTAGGTCCTGTTAATCAAAAAACCTTATTTGCAGTTCGGATCCTCAGTTCGAGCAGCATTTGTTTACATTTTTAAATATCACGAAAACATTAGCCAATGACGTATTTTGTAATAAACAACCAGCAAATGGCACTAATTTCATTCATAACAATTTCAGTTGCTAATTACAAGAACACGTAATAAAATACTCAAAATGAGACCACCGTAGATGCGGAATATATTTTATAGTAAAATTTTAGTGAGGAGAAATGGACTCGTTGGACGCCCAAATCCGACAATTACTCGTGTTTTTAATATTAATAAGTGATAATCTTGATATTAATAAACTGTCACACTTAGAAATAGTGCAAAGTGGTTTCATTGACAGGAAAAGGAGCCTGTGTTTGCCTAACCTAGATTGCTCTTGTATATTTATGAACAGTGGCCAGGTGCGTAAGTTATGTTGAATATACAAACCAAGAGCCACATTTTTCCAAGTGAATCGTACCTACCTAAAACTTTTGCGTTAGTGTTATAATATTTTGAATTTCAAACATATATTGGGATGAAGGTAGATGCGGGGCTCACAAATCGATTAATATAAATATTAACTAAACCTATGGCAAGCGCACAGCGAGTGTTTCTTTTAAATTAATTCTAATGGTTGTGCATATATCGATCAGTCCTACTTTGTACTTATCCCTGCCATTTATTTACATTTATGAATTTTTGCCTGTCTCGACTTGTCTTTGTTCGGATGAAATACGTTGCTTATGGAAATTTTTTATTTAGTTTTTCGCGAGTATCTACATTTTTCTCCTTGCATCCCTCTCGGACAATACTTCCAGATAATCGATATCTTCTAGAATATATGACTTTACAATAACTCTATCAAAATTTGTATTTTATTTTATGTCTATTCAATTGTCAACTAAATGTTCTTCATATGGTTTTGGTATGTGTTATGTGGCAATTTGTTTCATCCACACTCGGTATCTCAGAATTTCCACTTTTTCTTTTTAATTCTTGCAAAAGGCCCCGACATTTAAATTCGAAATTTTTTTGCTACGTAGGTACGTTATTTCATTAGGTACATTTGATTAGTAACAATTTAGACATGTGAAGTAAAGATTATAAGATTAATTGGTAGAAAAGCTGGTTTATTAAAGCTGATGGAAAACTAACAATTTTTTTAAAAAGCATGATGATTTCAGATACCATTCGAACCATGAGTAAACACCGTTTAGTATTGTCGGTTTATTAATTAGCTGTGGATCTTTTTTTAACTGTTTCCTGAGAACTCGACTCCCACGTTTCGTTGGTACCATCATTAAACAAGCGGCCACACCGAGAAACAAAAGAAACAATGTAGACACCCAGTTTACCGGAATGTTATCATGTCTTTGTCGTCGCGGCAACAGTGGTCAAGTCCATTAATATCAACTCAACCAGTTCAAACCACCGAGACATTTTCACTAACAAACCGGGGCTCACGTCTGAATCTTTTAATTGATGATGGTTGGAAACGATATTTGTATAATGTTGTAAAATATTAAACCGTTTGAATATTAACGAGCAAGAACAACTTATAACATTCTCATTATTTGAACTGGAGTTATTCAAAAAAATATATATACCTCGTTTTGTTTTAAATTTATTTTCCCACGGTTTCCGGTTTCCAAATGAAGCTAACAATCTGCCAGTTATCATGTTTCAACACTGAGGTTGGTTGTTTTGTAAAAATGTCTTTATATCTACCGGTTTCTATAGGGAGGACTACCCATAACTATTCGAGAACACTTATAGCTTTGTTTTAAATAATTTCACATAACTTGGACTGATATCCTTTTATGCACATTTTTTTTTAAATTTAGCCAATGTTCAGACGAAATCAATACAAATTTTGCAATGTTTTGCTTGCACCAGACAAGATTCTCTGTTTACGGGAGTTTTTGATCTTCCACACAGAAAATTTGATTCATAAATGGCATCCATGTAAAATTCGACTGATTCAAGAAATTAATGAAGATCATAATCATAGACTTGAACACTTTTTGTGGAATGCACAAACATGCGAAGCAAGCAATCTTTCTAGCAGTTGCTTTTTTCATAAATGCTTTCTTTAAACTAACTGGAAATCGTTCCTGGTCCAATGTAAATCTCAGAATTTAATATGAGGTTTTAACAAACGTAATACTTAAATATGAAATGGAAAGATGAGCTGACGTTTTATCTCATCGTATTCTTCTGCCATTTTTATTGCGAAGAAATTTAATTCATGCACAATATAAAATCTTACCTGCGATTCAATGAAATAAGCTGATATGCAACCAGATATTTCTCCACGTCATTATGCACTGTGTCGAAGATACGAAGGCCCAGTATGGGAATAGCCGAAAGCCGAAACTTTGGTTAAGTGAGAAAAAAAGTTGGGCCATTAAAAGACTAATAAAATGGCGCTTTCAGATCTTTGATACTAATTTTTGTTTCTGATTTCTGCATGCTGGAGCAAAACCAACTACACTTTATCATCGCAACTTTAAGTCAGTCGTAATACTTACTATCTTATTAGTTTTTTTCTTCGTCGTTTCGCTTTCAACAAGAATCCGTCATCAACTTATTTTTTTTAAATACGACGCTGTTTATTTGTCAGCAAATTCGGAAAGCTCTTTGTTCTCATTTCACCGATGTTGAACATATTGGCATTTACTTACGTTTTGATCGATTTTTTAATAAATCTTCAAAACATTGTAAACATGGACCTGTATTTTCAGCGCTGGAACTCACAGTAATTTTATTGTTTAATTTGAAAGTTTGCTTTTTAAAAACAATTTATTTCCAAATTAATGCAAACAATACATTTTAGTTGTAACCGAACCGTAACAATGACTTATGACTCGTATATCTTAAGACTGACCATGATTGATTGTAGACTACTGAGACTCAGTTCTGATGACTGACCAAACATCTATTGACTGAATGCTCGTTGCTGCTGTGAGTTCTTTATAGTTAAATAATGCTGATCATAGCAGAAACAGTACTACGTCTTATTTTAAAACAATATCTATTGAAAATCACTTGAAAAACTCTTAAATGTTTACTGAAAAACAAGCGCAAATGTTCAAAAATATTATTTTTCTTATTCTCTAAACACAAATAGACTTTAAAAGGTCTCAGCTTTTCCGGCGTCACAATCTCAAAAGCTGCAGTAACAAATCTACGGAGTTCTTCAGTCGCATAACTTCTCGTTCCAGTTCGCTTGAACTCGAGAATTGGGGCCCATGGCGTCTCAAAATAAGTGCTTAAATGTTCATGTTGGAATCGAACCTACAGATTTTCTCTAACCCTTCTTGAATAGTGAGCAGGTGCACCGTCCTGTTGAGCCCAAGAATTGCGTATTTCGGCTAAAAGGTAGATTGCCAAGAGCTTCTTCTAAATAATTTTGAAGCAGATTTAAGTATCGTTCCGTTGTCAACTTCGGATTGTAGAAGTAGCTTATTAACCTGGTGATTACTTCGTCCAAGATTGCCAAACACGCATTTTTGTTTTTTATTATTGTGTATTATTTAATGTTATTTCGAAACGAAATGCGAGAGATTATTTTCTAAAGCGGGTGCTACCATAAACTGGCGAAGAACTAGACTCAGTAAAGAGCGTCTGCACAAAATTTTACTCTTAAATGTTAATTCATTTTTAAATGAAAATTTGATTTTTAAACATTTTAGCATTTAAACCGTATATTTTATTTAATCACTCTGGTTTATTATAAGTTTTTTTGTTATTTAAGTAGTTACTTCTGACCCAAGTTTTGTTTTTTATTTTAGAATATTTTATTTTAAGTTTACCAATATTAAGAATATTTTTTTAAATAACCAAAATAATTATATATCATCACTATTTCTACTATCTACTATCACTATTCTACTAAGATGTTCCTTTTGGAACGGCATTTTGAAACCTATTAACAAAGTGGAAGTGGAACGCTGTAACCTGTTACAGAAAAATCACACCTCTAGTTCAAATACACACGCTCCGCAACACGAAGTTTTCTGACTCAAAATGATAACATATCAAACTTCTCTGTATTTGAAAAATTTTCCTCGTTTCCTTACAGAGGCAAATGTACAATTGAATAAGGTAGTATCGAAGCAAATGTCGGAATAATGTGCTTCTATCAGAATGCGTTTTTGATCAAAACATCTTATTTTAAATACGGATGATTCTGATTTGTTATCACGGTTTAATTTCGTAAAATGAATCTTGTAGTTTTTTAATATGTTTACTAATTTAGTCTGCTAAGTTTTTATCTCTAAACTCACAAGTGTTCAAAATTGTGTTCACAAACTTACGATAATTTAAAATAACACACGATAATTTAAAACACAAATTCCTAATTACTAAGTAACTCTATAGCTAAACCTTAACAGATGTATCGTTGAATTTAGAATAAAAAAGGGATTTTAGAGAGATGAAACGTGGGAGCATAAAAGTGATAATGTATTTTTCTCGCTTAAAGTTACTGTTAGAACGTGCAGCCGGTTTTGCTCCGGATTTGTTAATAACTTTGAAAATTTTAGGTTCAGGTTTCAGTTTCTAGATGAGGTCCTTTCTAATAGGTAAATTGGAAGGCTAGGTACCAAAACGCCTGATTTATCTAATCTTAATTTCATTTCTGGGGAAATTTTAGGATTCTGGCTTACTGAACTTTCCTTTCTGTTTAGGGGTTTAGAGGGGTAAAAGTCCCTTTTTCGACAAATAAATCAACGACAATGGCACTAATAATGTTCGTCAATTAAAAATTAAAATGAGGCTATCGGGTAAACGATTGGGATCGGAAAAATTAACATTGCTTGTAATTTTCAATGTATCAACCCACACTCATTAGATACGGACAACCCAATTGCTAAAAATGAATTATATCTTGATAACTAACTAGATTATTCTATTTTGACGCTGTTGTAGTCTGGATTTTAAATCCTAAAGTTTTGATAAAGCTGATATAAATTAGCAGAGCGCCGGCAGGTGTTGATAATGACTTGTTATTTATTGATCTCTATTCCGAAAACCACACGCAACTGGCTTGAATGAAAAATAGATTCCACACTTTTTAATTTATTTTGTTTAGATATTCAAATTTCTTTTAACGCTGTTGACTACCGACCGACCTTCCAACTCCTTCCCTCTAGAATTAATCAATTAATTACCCAACAAAAAGTCGTCACTATATCTAGTAATACTAATAAATCAAATATATTTAATTATTAATGAAATCAGAATCGTTTAGGTATACATTTTCATTACTTATTTGTAATGTACCATTTTTTACTTAAGCGTGGGAGCTATAATAACTACAAAATACAGGTCAGCTCCCCTGTTCAAAAGCAGTTGGCGTATACCTATGCTAAGTGTATTAAGATACACATCAGTGTAGTTTGAAAATATTCGAAGTCTACAAACAAATTTGAAGCAAGTTAAGTGGTTTGGGCAAATCAAACTGTTCTAATAATGACGTTATAAGTTTGTTCGGGGAAAAAGCAATTTACTGGATGTAATTGATAAACATATTTTACTGATACCGATTAACGTCGATATCAATTTGATAAAAGTGCGTATTTCCATGAATCAAGTTTGATTATGTTTTGTGAATTACATATTAGCTGAAGTTTTGTTGGGATTATACAGGGTGATTTTGTGTCTTGAACAATAAATTGAAATCCCAGACTGTTTAATTATTGTTCAGTTACTCCAAAAAAACTTCTTGCTCCTTTAGGTGTTGATGTCATTCCAATTTAAAACAACTTTTTCTATTTAATCACTCCTAGATTGTCGCAATAAAGCTTTAAGGAACTGGCATTTATTCGACGTTTGTAAATTTTTTGCAGTGAAAATGTGCTTGTTTTGGTTCGTATTGATACATTACGAAATTAAATTGGCTGGTGGGTCGTAATAGAAGGTTTAAATATTTTTTGCATTTGTTTTATACCTACGTGTTTTATTTGTTACGGGTAATCATAATTCTATTAACTGAACGAAAAAGTTGGACTTTCAATCATTATTATTGGTTAAGTAACGCACTTCTTCGAACGATGAGACTCTGCATCATCTAGCTTTGACGTGACAGACATCCAATTGGCGATAAGACTAATAACATTATTCACTACACGGATAATCGCAGACATCGGACATTCACATCAGAGACAAATTCATTTATATTCCACCATATACTAGAGCTTTAGTGTTGAATGTCCACCAAGTGGCAAATGTTGCACACATGATTCATCCTATGGAAATAGTGTAAAGCAGACTGGTTTATCTCATTAACATAATGATTTGTAAATCGCTAAAATTAATAGTGGGCATGCTAGTTCTAAATTGTCAAGAATAGACATGCAAAAGCATCATATGAGTTGGTCATGCTAATAACCAGCTTTAGACTTTGGATGATTGACTGGACGAATAATGAACTTTAGCGTTTTGGCTAAGTTGTATCCACTATTCGCTTGAATCATATTATCCGGGGCATGTGACTGTAATAAGAGCAACGGTGCCAATCGGCTCAGTGATTTTATTTAATAGGTTAATATGCATTTCAAAATCTACACGAAAGGGATATAAGATACTTGTTTTTCAAATGAGTTCCTGAAACAAAAAGCTGTAATTTAAACCATATTAGGTACTTTTATTATATTACTGTTTTCCCAGAACTACACTTAGCGGCTTTCCAATATTATTTTTTATACATTTAGCGGCTTTCCAAAAGCTGGAAATTTTATGCATGTGCGACATATGTTTACATTTTAAGTTTACAGGAACTGAAAATATAACGCAGTTTTTTTAACAAATGGTTATTGTTCTTTCGTAAAAAAAGTAAGAATCGTATGTTTGACAAGTAGAAAAGTTGATTCCAGTGCGGATATTTTTTACAGCTTTCAGGCGCATTCACTAGTGTTTCTATAACACTCGTGTCAATTTTCTTTATGAAAATGTTTCAGTGATTCTCTAATAAAGAAAATAAAAGAAAGAAATAAAGAAACAAGCAGATCAATGTCTTTTCGAATGAAGACAGCGGTGTCTTCTCGTTCCGATACATCGATAACTGTTTCGATAATTAGAACGTTCGCATCACGTCTATTTTTGTATCTTGCTTTGCAGGGATGGTAGCAGCATCCATTTCTGTTTGTTGCATCAGTTATATATTTAAAAACTGCCTGATCTACACAAACATTGTTACCTCAAAGTGGGAGTCATAAGATTTGATTGTGCAGAAGTTCGTCTCCTTTGCTCCATTGCTTTTATATAATATGTAAAGCATTATCTGAGTTATCGTCGGATGCAACAATTATGAGAAAACAGAAATATTTTTTATTTACATATAATGTAAACGGGATACATCCCACGTCAAAGGTGCTGTAGAGATTAACGCATTATTTTGTCGTTGATAATTAGTTACAAATGAAAATAGTTCAGAAAATATATTATTAACTAACAATGACTTGGCCTCGATTGGGTTATTGAGGCTCATTTGCAGCAGAGGAGGACTACTCGAATTTGCTCACTCATGTTGTTATGGCGGATTTCTTCTAAAAAGCAGCGTCCTGTTTCAGTCGATTTTGCAACTCTAACAAAACACGCAAATCTAAAACTTTTTGAAATCAACATATTTTTGAGAAAACTGTCAACATTTCCCTATCGATGGTGCACTTTCTAAAAAGGCCATTTATTTATCTCTGGAATGATGTAAAAATGAGCCTTCTTGCTCATTTCTCGGAAGCGAAACGAAAAAACGGGACGAAAAACRTGCAATTTTGGCATACTCTTGCACTTAAGTGTCTGATATTCAAGTTTCGCTTTATGGGTCTAAACTACTTGAGCTTCCTCACTTATGATATGACTGAATCGGATTTTCAATTATCTATCCAACGATGCMTAAACGAATTCTGTGRCTCAATTTCGTGRAATTTCTTCCTCATTTTACTTCMGAGAAATGAGCAAAAACGGGACGAAAAAYAWGAAATTTTRGCATAATCTTTGTACTATATGACCACSCTGACTTYCAAGCTGAATCCGCCCCTGATTTGCAGATAATGGAAAAAAATGTGAARAACRATGTYGACGTACACATTACTTCAATTGCATTTTCCKCAAAAAAACGGTTGCTTTTAGCGATTGTAATAAGAATTTTTTTAATACTGGGTAAGCCTGGATTTCTACCAGCCTTTCAGTTATTTTTGTAATTTGTGTGCGTTCTTATTCAAGTTTGCGACTGCCTCATTTTTGTAGCAAGTCTTGATGCAATTTGTTTTGGTTTCTGCATTTATTGTTTAGTTTTCCGTTGTGTTAGTAAGTCTGCAGGGAGATTCCTAACTTTTTTATCGCGGTTGTGGTGCTGATGCATTTGTCTTCGTATATTTGCAAAAATATTAGCGTTCGAAAGTTTTCAGCAATGATTTCAAGTACTCCGATGGCCATTTCCAGATAAATAGTAGATACAGTTAATTACAAATAAAAGATTGCAAAACCTGCTTAAATCATTGCTTGTTTTCTATTTGGAATAATTACGTTTTTATTAGTCACTTTTTATACCTACGATAAAGCGTAGCAGTGACCAAGATTTAAAGCAGATATTTGCGGATAAAAAATTTAGCGTTACAGCGTATTGCGGTTAGGAACGCCTCGTAACTCCTTAAAAAGGATAACGTAATTTTTGCATCAGCCGATTTAATTATTTTAAGAGCTGTTTAGATCCATCGCTAAATTTTTAAATGATTTCTAAATAGATATAAATAAATGGTTACATGCAAAGAAGGATGCTTGTTAGATGACTAAGATTTCGGGATTTTTACGAGGTCATGGTAACGTCGACAAATTTTCGAAGTACTTCAACGTAAGACATTGCCATGCTTCACAATTATGGTTTAAATATTTCTTATATAATTTATTTGATGACAAAAGCTGATCAAACAATAAAAGCAAATTAAAAATAATTTAATGGTGTAATATATTTTTTTAAATGTATTATTTGAATAAAGCGTGTTTATACATTAATTTTATATTTTGTGCACTGGGTGGTGGTTGTACTATTTACTTAGAGAATAATTTTTAGATTATACAAATTACAGAATTACCTGCTTACTAAAATGCTTACTAAAATGAAACCTCGCATTGGCCTTCAACGATCATATATAAAAAGTCTGATTTCACCGTTTTTGGTTTATTTGCGGTTGTCGCAAAGCAGATTCAAGTTTCTCATTCAGGAGTTAATGAAACGATCCTAAATTTAATTTGACATATTTTCGCGTGCTTTGTGGAACTCGGAGCCTGAATTTTGCCTTGTGTGTAGATTTTCTGTATACTGCTGTTTTATGTTTGTGGTTGCATGTTTTCTAGTACAACTTCTCGTCCACTATTAATTTTATGGTTGATGCAGATGATGGAGTTTGGGAAGCTGTTTGTCACTTCCTATATAAATGCGTATGTTTCGAATGTAAATCTTAATTATCATTAGTGAGAGGAACGAAAACATTGGAAAGCTCATCTGAGCGTGAAACTTATCTATCCCTTGAAAGTGAAAAACTTGCATGTATCCGCGGACAGGTTCTGTTCAGAAAGGCACCGCCAATTTTCAAATTATCTTAAGCGAAATCTCTGATCCCGCCATTTGAATAATTGTGTAAGAACTTTTAACAGAGAAACTGATTAATTTATTGTTGACCAAATCGAATTGTTTTCAGTTGCTCAACATATTTGTGTGGGTTTTCATTGATGTTGTTAAGCCACCTTGAATGAGTCTCTCAAGACGAGATCGAGCCAGATAGTTAGACGCCCAGTCTCGCTAGTTGGTAAACTAATCCAGTCAGATTCGATTTTAAAAGGCCTGTCTAGGGCACTTAATGAATGAAGGTAAAAGATAGCATAGAAGAACAGAATATTGGGACAATAGTTTGAGCGTGATATCCGACTGTGAAACATTGTTTAAATAATCATAGAAAGTGCAAAAAATGCATAACTTTTGAACAATATCGCGCTGTCGCTTTTGTCGCCAACTCATCTCAAATATTCACATTTATTGTTACTCAAATATCAGATATGATAGTTTAACTCTTACTGTAGGCCACCCGTAAATTTAAGCTCATAATATTAATAAACAAAGCCGCAATAATATTTTGGAAAAAATGATCTCAGCTGCAGATCGGCGTAGAGCAATAATAACACGGTTAAAATTTGCATAAAAATCTTAGCAATTAAATAATCGATGTGGAAATTTTATCTGAAAACAATTTAAAAGAAATAAAAAATTCCTGATTTTCAACTTAACGTTTAAACAGTTTACAGTTTACGTTCAGTAATCAACTTTTCCTTCCAACATACGAAATAGGAATGAACAAAAATTTATGAATATTTTACGCTAAAATTTATACCACTTATAAAGTGTACAAAGATCTTGAATAAACGTTATAGTAAGATTATCTAGTAGCAAAACTAAATAATTTATGGAAAACTAAAAAAACTCAAGAAAACGGCGGGTTTTTTTGTCTTCTGAGTAAATAAATAAACGGATTTTAATTTAGTTTGTCTCATATTGTAGGTATATTTATTACCTAGGAAAATCTAATCCGACTGGATTAAAAGTGATGCGTCACAACATGAAAAGACAATACAGATGACCTTATAATAATATGTTACTATTTTAAGCTTGTGCTTAACAAGTAATTTTAAAACATGTCTTTCCTATACATCTTTTGTTTGTTTGATTATTCCTTAGATAATAATCGCCCTTTGAAATAACCAACGAAATAGTTATTTAATTTTTCTAAAGTTGAAATGCATTGGCTCCAGTTGAATGACCGTTATATAGTTATGTATAATTGTTGCAGAAAGTATAATTGTTGTTCAATGGAAACTGATGTGCAGTGAGGTTATGAATTGAAGTTACTCACGTTTTTATCGCTGGGATTTTTATATTCTTGCTTTGGGAACAAAATAAAAAACCTAAATGTTGTAATTATGAATTCGACTCAACCGAATTTGTTTCTGAATTGTATAATGTACATATAAATAATCGACAAATAAAAATAATTATTTCATGTACATATTTGTATTATTTATATAATTTTGTACTTGTAAAGATATAAATAATTTTAACCATCGATTATTTTATCAAATAAGGTTTGAATCCAAAAATCTGGCAGGCAAGTCTAACTATCCAATTGTTTTCTACAAAAATACAATTTTAGTGCAAATAAGTACCTTATCTACACAAGACGCATAACTAAGCTTGACTGCAGCCCATAAAGTTTATTTAAATGAACACAGTTTAACCAGTTCTATCTTAAAATCCTATGGTTGCAAATTAATGAGGAAACAAACTGTGTATGTATGTGGCACTTATCGGCTGAGCGAAAATATTAATCTTCTTTTGCCAAATATCCTTTATAGTGCCACGTATAAATGACGATTTTTGACATAAATTGATACATTTAGTGAATATAACCGTATTATTATACAGTTCTGAGAGAACCCTGAATGATCCAATATGGAATGCCGTACATGATTGCTCTCAGTACCTAGTTACTGGACACCATTCAAGGTAACAAGAAGAAATTACCTTTTAAGTTCGCCGACGTGTCACGCGTTTTCTACTACACATTGCGTAAACCAAAAAAAATGCTGTTAATCTACAGGTGTCCTGTGTAACTGACCTGTCGTACATACTTTTTAATTTTTGTTGCTTATATTAATTGCATTGTGAAGATTGCATGAATATTTAGATCAGTTTCAACAATTCATGAGATTAGATTAGATTAGAAATTAGAAATAGTTGAATTTATAGACTGACTCGTACAGGATTCGTAGTGTTTTCTTCCTATCTGTGATCGATCCTTACCTAATCATGAGTTTCAGCTTAATTTGTAAGTAAGTAGTAAATTACTTTGAACACGTTGCCGCTAAATGTGTTATTTTCAATACCAATAGCCGCCATATTTTCAAACCACAAAATAACTTATTTGCAGAAACTTAGAAATGAGACAGTTACATCAATGTTACGCAAAATAAGTCGACGATTCTGCCTAACTTTGAAGAATGTGTTCAAAGTTGTCACCATTAACTTAAACACAACGTTCCGCTCGACACAACGGCTATTTTTTAACGGTTTGTAATAAGAAAATCGGGTTTTATCTGATTGTTGTTGCGGCCTGCAACATGCATTTTGCAAAAACTGGAGCGTCATCCTGCCTTAAGTCACATGCCTCGTCTAATGTTCAATATTGCAGAAAAAAATGCAAATTTATTTTGTCCGCCTGGTTGAAAAGGTCTACTAAAATTTTGAGCCGAACAAGTGAGCCGTATCTTTTTTGTGACTTATTTTGAGATCATATGCAATCACTCAAATTTTTGTTGTTGGATCTTCCTCAACAACATTTATAATTTGTTCCTCCCGCAGCACATTTACAGCTATAAGTATTCTTGATCGTCTTTCACGATGTTTCCTCAAATCACCAGCATTTTTAGGTCATTAAAAAATTATTAAACTTTGAGGAAAATTCTCAACGTTCTGCGTAAATCCTAGTGGCTGCTGTCGCATCTTACGCATTCCTGGTAAATAAGCAACGTATCCACTCGCTCGTTATTAACTTTAAACAATTTTCTGAAGCTAAACTAATTTTGTGAAATAATATAAAAGCTTGCAAATCACAAGAAGTTAGTATGACAGTTAAAGACATTAAAGTTTTTATAACAAAATTTAAAGAGCATTTGATAACTATTGAAGTAACTGTATTACTTTTAAAGTTTTAATGAAAATTTTGTTTGTTTCCATCCTAGCTTATTGCAAAATCAGTTGTAATACAATACGCCGAGGCTTCTTTAACGATTGATTGACTGATAAATTCAAGCCTATTATATATATATACGCCTCACGTCTATTATGCAAACGTTTATGCACTAGGAATAGAAACAAAGCATAAAGCATATAGGGCATGTGTTGCGTTTATAAAGTGGAATAGAGCATAAGGGATATGAGATGATATGTAATTCAGATGTAGACAGACAGTAATGTTATGTTTAAATAATCAATTATTCAGACGCAACTTCAGGGTTTGTTGCAATTTTTAAGTTTTGTTGGCAGCAATAGGAAAGTGTCCCCCTCCGAGTTGGAACGATATACTTATGATTCGACCATTGTATGGTACCTCAACGTTATTGTATTCTATGTATATAACGTATATATGTTATGTATATAAACTTCGTGTCTTCCTTTAAGATTTTTTTTCAATTTTGTGTGAAAAATCCTAGAATGTTGCTTCGTTCATTCTCATAGAATTTGTAAAATTGCCTTGAGCAAATACCGCCGATTCATTATGCAATAAACTAATAAATCTTTCGGGGTTATTTTCTTGTTACTTGTTTCACGGTCTCACTCACAAAAAAATTTCTTATCAAAATAAGTGCTGATGTAGCATCAATTACTAACAATATTATAATCTAGAACTGACAGTTTTGGCAGAGTTTTGGCAGTTTTAACAGAGTTACGGCAATAAAATGGTGAGCTATACCATGCTGCAACGAATTGCATAGATGAAAATCCGACTTTAAAGTTAAATGTGAGACACTTTTCTTATTCTTAAGTAGGATCCACACTTGATAACATGTAGCATAACATTGTCATATAACAATGTTATATGCTAGATGTTGAAATATCTGAGGTTTGTTCACACTTAAATTAGTTATGATAAACTCGTGGAGTGAAAAACAAGCGCTGCTTGCTGCAGGGGCGTGTGTTATTAGTTTTGAAGACGCAATGGAAACAAGGAAAGGCGAGAAAGAAGATTTTGCATTCGTCCTACCCTGAGGTCGAAAAACATATATAGTCGAAGTGATATTTTACATGATGACATGATGACAAGATATGATAGTGGTTCTTTAAATCGAGGCCTGGCATGTAGGGGAAGCTTTGAAAAATTTTGTAGAATGAGCAGATGCAGATTTTGAATATCTATTAACCCTAATTGATCCAAAAATACGCAAAATGGACACACGATTGAGAGATGCAGTATCTATCATGGCACATCTGGCAGTGACTACAGTTTTTTGCTACCGAAGACTTCTATCATACCTTAATGTAACTGTTTAAAATTTCTAAACAATTAATATCATTAATTGCGCCTTAAGTTTTAATTTAAACAATGGACTTCGGGTGTCCCATCATTCTAAACGTACTCTGTATAATTCTATTATATCGAAATACTTCCTTTATTCCACTGATCATTTTCTAACTCCATTTTGTACAGAAAATATGGAAAACTACACGACCGCCACTGATCTTTGCTATAGGTTTACTAATAATTAAAACCGCATATTGCAAGTCTGGACGTGTTGCTACATGTTAGAATAACATTGTTGTACGATTTTCTTTGATCTTTACCGACAAACGATGGATAGCATGTGGCAAGTTATATAGCAGGAACATTTGCTATATTTTGTTATAAAATCTCTAACTGCTCTAATGCTATGCAACTTGGCTATAAACCAACGTTATATAGCAAGTGTGAAGCAGGCTTTAAGCGGGGGAGTTGACCAATGAAATTAAGCCTAAAACTAACAAACGGCCTGTCGATCTGTTAAAATACGCCCAAAATGATCAAATTGTGATATTTGGATAGGATTACAACGGGCCATGTCGTATTGCAAAAGCCTAGGCGTATTATACGATTCATTTTACAATAAGCCAGCGACATATACATATAATTAACTTATCTACATATTTACATTAATATCTGGAAATAGATTTTAGCAGTCGACGCAAGTTTGTTTTAGTTTCTAGTTAAAAAGAAAAGAGTACAGAACAGCTGTTTCTGACTATTTACTTACTTTAAACGACGTGATTTCAGTAGAAATTCATTGCAGCTGATGAAGGTTGAGTGTGAAATCACACTAAGTATAGATAAAATGATTAAAGTTATAGAGACATGTACAAGGTGAATCCGGATTAAAGTGCCATATGAAAACCATACTTGGGAAATTCAACATTTTCTTTTCTGAATTTAATTGAAGGAGAATTTAAGCAAAAATTATTGTTGGAAATCTTGGTGACCGTGATGATAATCGGTGCTTGGGGACATTCTGTTAATAGTGGCAGGGAAAAAACCTTATTGGGTCAATGGCTGCTGGGAGCCCCGATGTGGCTTAAATATAACCGAAACATTGGTGCAAAAAAATTGTTTTTCCCTGTCACTATCTATTGACCGATAAGCGACAGCATTGAATCAAAAAGTTCGGGAACTATAAGTTTAAAAGTTAAACTGTAGAAAAATAAACTTTCAACATTTTTTGAAATCGCCATTCGTATTTTCACGAAATTCGGCAAGTGATCATATGTTTTGCACTAAAAATGCAAAATTATTCCATTATTCAAATCAGAATGAAATGGCGCGCGTTTATTTTTATAAAATAAAAATCATTTTTGATGTCTTTGTTCACCAAAGAAAAGCTCTAGCTCTATTTGTACGTCGCGCCTTTTTCAAAAGAAAAATGGTTTATTTAATTAAGGTTTCTTAAAGATTGCTATGAGTCAGAGTTAAACGCATATTAAACCCATACATACAGCAGTTGATTTTAAGCAAAAGTTCAAATAAACTATTTCTATCATAATTGGCCGGTAAATGCTTAAAATTCTAACTGCCGTTAACGGAAAACTCGCAATTATGTATATATTTTTTTTAATTTTTAATACCTTGTAAATTTTAAATAGAGCGCCTCCAACATTTATAAGAACTTTTTTGCTTAAACTGTAATGTATGTTAATGTATGTTAGCTTTTCACGTCTACTTGCAGTATTCTTGTATATAGCTTAACTACATATAACAAACTAAATTAAATTGGAAACCTATAATATTTAGAATGATGAGTATTGGATCGCAGTAGAGTTTCAGAGTAGTGCGGTCATCAAAGTAATCGAATAACGAACGCTTACATAAATGTTTTTTACCATTCAGTTGCAGTTGGCGTTTAGTGATAATTATGAAATACGTTACTATACTCGATACGTACATCATTTTTTAAATCTCAAAAAAAAACCAGATACTCTATTTTAAATAAAGTGGAAAATTTGTGTATTGTATATCCACCCTGTGTATGGATGACTGAATCCTCATGTGCGGCATAATGAGATATTGTTTCCACCAGTTGGCGTTCTCAGAAATATTACTGGCCACCTTCTGCCATGATGCGATCGTGAACGAGAAAAGGTGACGCTGTTCAGACTTCCTTTTTACGTAGAATTTGTCGGGTTATAACCGATGCAAAACATGAACAATGCAACATTGTATACATTTGTGTAATGTATTTTAGTAAAATTACTAGCTTAGTAAAAAATTCGTTTTGCTTTATGGGTTCAGGTTTTATATCCTGCTACATATAAAAAGCATGACTGTTGAAATATATTGATGGAAAAACCGGACCAAAACCTGAATTTCTGCGTAACACTATTGGGTGCAGATCAATTAATGGTTTGAAAAGTCTTGAGGTCTGATTTTGGAAAATACTAAGCACTGCAATACCAAGACTATTCTCAGCCTTCAGTAGTAATTTTGGAAAACATATTTTTAATTTCAGCAAGTGTAAAAAGTTATTATCCGAGAAAATTAGCCCGAAAATTAAATAATTAGTCAGTCAGGTATTTCCAAAACGCTCACTTTTTATCATGGTTGTAATTGACGCTTTTGTTTCCGCATACTATTTATTTAGTTTCTCGAATTATCTAGCAAAGGGGGCGGAAGTAAGCACTATCTCCCTTTAGCACCCATATTTTTATATTTTCCCATAATTTTAACTGAAAACCAACCAAATACTTCTACGCAACTTGATGCAAATATGTGTTTTTAAAAGACAAGTGCTCGCCCAAAATTATATGTATTTTTGGACGGTTTGGTTACCCACTACTTAAGTTAAAGATGTTATTTGCTTAGCCCGATTTGAATAATTTTTTCTGAAGTGAAACTGATAGCATTTTTAAACCATTGCAATCAGATTGACTTACTATACATTGCATTAGCAACATTTTTATCTAATCGAATATACTTCAGCGATATAGTTGATCTAAATTACCTTCAATACGTAATTTGCAGATGCAGCCATAAATACTGAAAGTAAAATGCATTTAAAGTGAATGAATAAATATTTAATATTTCGCTGTTTGCCTTGACTTTAACATGACGATCTTAGCAGCAAAGGAGATTCTGCCTGCAGATGTTGGCAGTCAATTTAAGCGATATGAAACATAGGTTCAGCCGTTTATAGCAGGTAGATAATTACTATTCAGTTTAATAGAGTCTGCGATATTTCGACCGGTCAAACATTTTACATCTGTGAAGAAGAATAGGAAATTTTAATATCACAATTTTTTATAATAACTCGAAGTTATATGAATGCGTATTGCAAACAGATTTTACATCATTTCTAAATTACTGACTTACTTTACTTACTAAAAATTCCGGCTAAGGTGCTAGACGGTTTTTTCTGTAGAATTGGACAATAAATCTATTACCTGAAAACGATATAATTTCCAATAGCTATAAACTTATGAAGCATATTATCATTGACTTCGAAATGATAAGCGACTTAAAAACAGAGTAAGTTCACATAATGCGAAACATGTTTTGACTATCGGGAATTGAGATTATATTGTTCAGTGATTATAAATTGGCGATATTATTTTCAAAATTGCTGATCATTTGGCAAAAAGTTAGACTTTTGCTAAATTTTTTGGAAAATTTAAAATCTATATCAATGTCGAACCTGCATAAAGTTTTCGTTCCTCGGAGAGACTTCAAATCGTTCAGCTTTTCGACACATTAGACGCACGGAATTTATAGTGTTGTGTGTTTACAAGCAAATTGATTTTTCCAATAAAGTGAAAGTGCCTTAAAGTGGCTACAACTGAACAGCTTATTGTTTAAATCATAGGTACTGAGGTTACTACAGATGCAACAGGTTCACCATTTTATAATCATTACTTTAATATGAGATCCAAATAGTCTTGTCTACTATCAAGACCAATGTTGTGAAGCGAAAAATACAGCGGTTTCCATTAAAAACACACATTTTGGGCCACAAAAATTCTATAAAAAAAATTGTATTCTGCAAAGGTTCCTAAAAATAAAATTTCTAAATCGATTTCAACATTTTTAGCAGTTAATGTAAAATTCCCGTTTAAGATTGATTGAAAAATGTGAGAAACTGACAAAATTAATAAAATTTTGGGGCATGTAAATTTTTAGTTCAGTCAAAAACCTAAGCACATTTATTTTCATTTAATTTTAATTTTTATTTAATAACTTATTGATAGCCTAAACATGTGAATGTAAAATTTTTAAAAGTAAGCAGGATGTGAAATTATATTTTACCAATTATCGTTATTCATCAAGGGTCTCGAGAAACGTACACAAGATGTCCAATTACCATTGTTAAGCAATTGGTTTGTCGTTCACGGAGGAAACATAAAGATTTGTTGACCGTCCGAAGATCCATCACGGCTCTGTATTTGACCAGTCGAGACAATCGCAATGTTTGGACGAAAACAGATAAAATACACATGGTTTACGGTCTGCAAACATCCCGTATATCAATATTAAAAATTGCTTTCGATATTTCAAAGAATTTGTGCATTGAATTGAGACGCACTGAATTTCATTAACGAGACTTTTTTCCACGTAAACATATTTTTGCATAGAGAAAAAGTTGATTGTGCATTCCGCTGACATGATGTCATTATGTCGTGTCTGTATGTTTGAAACGTACGAGTATATTATCTAAAAATATACATAGTGTTTCTCGGTTTTGTAAAGGAGCAAACTTTTTGATAATGAACTAATGTCCGGAAATGCAGCTTTGCGTTGGTAAACCAGTGCTTTCAAGCTCATCATGGACACTTACATAACTACTAAGTACCGCCACACTTTCCTCGGACACATAGACGTTTGTACAAAAAAGGAATTGCAGTTTTTAGCAAAAAATATATTTATTGATCACAGTTTTCACACAAAAATCACACAAAAAAATGTGTGAAGTGATGACCACCAGATTATATGCAATCTTTACATCTTAGTTCTCATCTCATATTTTTGGCGAAAATACCAGGCCTGTCCGTAAGTAAGCTGCATCTAGAGTTCGGAAAATTAATGCTTCTTTCTTGAGATCTGGGCTCTCATATATAATATGATCCCACACCAAAATGTCCATGGGGTTCAAGTCCGATGATCGTACAAGCCACACAACCTCACCTATCCAACTTAGGTTCCAATGTTGAGATGGGCTCTGATATTGCAGAAGTGCAGACTTATGCTGACACAAATGTTGGCCGAAAATTTGGAAGTGGTAACGTGAGGGTGTTCATATGACCAAATGACTCTTTCATATGTATTTTTCATATATATGAATTCTTTGGGTATATAGGCTGTAGCTTGTGAAACTAGATTCGTCACTAAACAGAGTCATCCCCGGTTGAATTTTTATTGGAGCAACTGAGGATTACTAAAGAACAAATTACTTCATCTTCTTTCAGCACTAACCGAATATTGCCATGAAAATGATGGGTGTATTTCGGACGGGTGTATTACCAAAAAATATTCTATTTTAAAACTAGAGGTTTGTAATGGGAACTTGAAAACATCCTGTATCTAGCACAGACATTGTTAATACTTAATACATTGTTAAAAACAGGGATAAAAGTAACCATTTCATCAGAGTGAAATTACACACACATGACCACATAAAATTACAAGGCCAAGTTTCAATAAATATTTAAAAGGTTTTGCCGCAACTGAAAAACAGTCTATCAGCATACTGTAATCAAGTTTATATTCAGGAAAAGTAAACAAAACTGAAATTTGTAAATAGGCCTGGGCAACTCAGTGAAGGTGTAGGACGCAGTGACGCGCAAATCGCTTGGTGCGCCAACTCAACGCACCGGCGCACTAACTCAATTCCGTTGCTGGAAAAACGTTACTTAAAATGTGAGGTGACCTTGTTTTAGTTTGGACAAAGTGACTTTTAGATATTACAGTTCCAGTATCGGCTCTCGTAAATCTTTAATCCACTTTAACAAATGAGTTATAACTAATCAACTGAGATAGCGGCAACAACTGAAAAGCGCAACTCAACACAGTGTTATCCAGGCCTATACAAGCAGTACCAAATTACAACCAGACCATTCAGTTTTAATAACTTAAACAGATGCACTAAAACGATGATATTTCAAGAGCGACAGCGCAAATAATTCAAACGAAAAGAAATCGAATAGGACAAAGGAGCATCAGACTGTAAAAAAGTAAAGCTCTCCAAGTTCAATTGAAAATACCAATGAATAGGAGTGTTTACAAAGCCAAGACTGACAATTTCGCTGGCATTTTCACCAGGCTTTTGAAGGGCCAATACGCTCAAACGTAGGCAGCAGCATCAGCTACCAAAAGATCGATCTCCTTTAGTTTTGGCCAATATCACGCTTGTTTTACAACCTTGTAACAAACAAAACAGATGATTATTATGACTTGTACAAGCAAAACAGATGAAAGTAAATCGCGTAATTGCTGCAATATATTGACGACACCCCTCTTATCGGGCAAGACGCAATGACTAATTGAATCGATGAGTTCGAAAACCGTACAAGTCCAAAATTTGATATTTTAAAGTAGAATAGCAATTGTGTTTTAAACATGTTCCCTCATGGATTGAGCGTAAAAACCGTACGATTTACTTGACCGTTAATGTCTCCGTCCGTTCTATTGAGATGTTAGTACTGATGAGGAGTACAAGTACAAGTCCGTGACATGTTTTCACCCCAATTCTCAGTAACATGCAATATCAGCAGTTGCTTGTTTACCAGCACATACATGCAATAAATTGCGGAATTCTTGTAATTTTTCCATTTTTAACAAAAGACATGTCATCCGGTGATAGTGGGGAATGAGATACTACGTGATATAGAGAAATAGAAACAGCACGTTTGCATAGTGAGGCGTATGTTTCTACAATAGGAAAATATGTTCAAGCGAGGGCAGTAGGGACCTCCGTGCAAGCAGGTCAAAGCATTTTAGCTTGAATATTAAGGTAGTTACAACAATATTTTAAAGCTTTACACCAGAATGCACGCAGCTGTTAGCTGAGCAGGAAAAGAGAGAAATAATACCTAATCTATAAGACGGTAGGCCAAAAAACCAACAAGATACATATTTGCAGGGACTCATGTAAGTTAAACACCTTCTAAGCTATTGAGTAAGAAGTGAAGCACCTAAACAAGAAAACAATCGAATTTTTCATACTTGTTATATAACATTCAATTCGAACTCCCGCATGCATAAGTCTTCATGCTAATCACATTGGTAAGTTCAGGGTTCAGGGTCAACGTCAAAGTTAAAGGACACATAGAGTCGTTTCCAGTTAAAACCGTTTATTATTTAGATGAATCTTTAAATGAAACGAAACTACAGTCTTCTTTTTTGGAGAAATATACAGGGCTAGAAAATTTAGTAAATTTGAATTATACCTAAAATATTATAATAAAAACTTCAATCTCAAATTTGGAAGACCACAAAAAACTTAAAAATTTTAACCGATTTTTACTCTCATTGCAGCATTAAGAAAATAAGCCATTAATAATTTTTTAATAAGAGGATATTCGTTTCTGGGTTGGAATTTTACACACTTTTACACATACACGCTTTTACATTGACGCTAGAATTTTTGGATTGATTAGCTTTTGGGATAGCATTAGTTATTGGATAGACTGTTGTTAATTTATAATGAATATGAATAAACTTTTAATTTGAAGTTGAAATTTTCGTTGTGTAACAATGATTTTCAGAAGGCACGAATTTACATCCCAGGAGAATAGGAATACTTTAACTAGTGGTGCTAATCCCAGAAAATAAACTTTTGCTGTGTCAAACTACAGGTAGTTTCTCTGTAAAAGTTCTAGTCTTGGATATGTGATAACCTGGGAAATTGTAGATGGTTTTATTTCCCATACCCATACATCATACCTTAAAAATATTGAAATAAAATAATGAAAGCCCGCCTCTACTCAATAGTGCTGTGATAAAGAGCCATTTCCTATAAATGAAAAGGACATGATCGATGTTAAAAAGTTACTGGTGAAACATTGGAGTTTTATTACCATTTAACATCTTGGAAGACGCTAAAAACCGCTTCGATGATTAGACATAAAGTGTTTGAGGTGTTCACACTTACTGTTTAACAAGGGTATTGATTTTATGACAGGTATACTAACATATATCCGATCCGAGATCATTATTGAATTACGGCCATATTTTGCTTGCAAACGCCACAAACAAATTAACCAGTTATGCGAAAAACAGAACAGTTATTTGCATGCAACTTTCTGTAATTCTGAATTATTCACCTGAGAAATCCACTACACAATGCAACAAACAAAAAAGATACAAACCGACAAACATGTCCGGAAAAAGACTACTATTCCTACTTCTGGATTATCTTTGCTTAACAAGACCTGAATGGACAAAGAAGCTTTTGTTAGGCGATGAAGACATTTGTTAGTATTATTTTGGCTGAGCACCTACGATATTTTCTTTTTTTTGTTGCAGGTATAAAGATGGTCGACCGTACCCATGGAGTTTGGATCTATCCACATTGGTTATTTTTCCTGAAAGTGCCAATCAGACTATATACACTGCAAATGTTCGGCATGGAGATTCAGGAAATTACACTTGTGTGCTGAGGGATGATCAGAGAAATCACGATATCATTTACAGTCACAAAACCATACTAAATGTTTTTGGTAAGTAACTGCTAGACAAATTTTAGACGAAGGATATACTTCTAAGAGGAGTTCTGTATATTAACCTGCCCCAATTTCAATCTTATAAATACTGAATACGCAAATAACGTAACTAATGTTACACATAATTTGTTTAACAACTCAGTTTTTATAGTACGGGAGAGCGTGCAACACATTTCAATACATATTATAGTTCTGCTATTTTGTGTTTGTAACGATTGTAGATCATAGCGCATAAACCAAGAGCCAAATTGTTGGGGCTTAGATATGCCTCGAAAGAAGCGACTAATTGTTTTTATTAGTTTTGTTAATAATAAAATAAATAATAAAAATGGTCCCTAATTTCTTGTCACTTTATTTCAAGAATCCCTGCCAACATAGTCATTGCACATTTAGCAAACAACAAATAAACCCAATTCACTTCAATCAATTCACTTTCAATTAATCTATCGCACGCTTTGCACTCATATCTGGTGACTGGCCCTATTTATTGTCTTTGAATTGTCTTGAATTTAAATTGAATTAAGTTGGTTTTTCCGAAATAGCATCAATTTATTGTTCGTACAATATTCAGGTGTATGACGGCTAAGAAGATGATCTCATTTTATTGGCCGGCCTGTAGTCTAATACCGGCATAAAACATGTTCTTTGTACACAAAATAATTTTTTAATGTCAGATAATTGTTGCTGGAGGTTTTCTGTGTTTATATTCTGCGATTGAATAATTTGTGTTTGTATGTAGTCCGTCGTATATTTGTTACGTTACTTTTTCAAATCGGTTTTGGTAAATTTTAGTTTGGACTCGGGTTTTTTAAGAGGCATAGTTTACATTTGTTGGGAGTCACAAGTTAATGTGAAGTAAAACGTCCAGAGTTGAATTTTGATTGTCAGACATTACGACATGTGTTTATAATATTTATAGAGGCATGTTTGAGTGAATATGTTTTGTTTCATGCTTGGATGCAAAACAATTTTCTATTGGGCGTAAAAACCTGAACCTTGTTAAAAGCTTCTTACTCCAAAGTGGCTTACTGATATGGGTTGGACAGGAATAGATTATACATATAATTAAATGTGTCAAGCTTTTTCTCTTTTTTGTCTGATGCCATTCATATTTTGACCGGACTACAACAGAACAGTAAGTGCCGCTACATTAACGCGCAACTGACTGTTTCTGATCAACTGCATGTGTAATCATTGTGTTTGAATATTAAAATACCTTTTTGTATGTAGTAAATTAAGAGCTTATACTGAAGCTTCTTGTGCTGTTTCCTAAATCCAATTCTCATGGGGTTGTTATAATACGAAATATAATTTATAATAATACCAGATTGTATGGAAATCAAATAGAGCGTAGCCTACGTACATTTCTACAAGGTGTTTCACAGTACCACATGTCAGCAACGAGAAAGAAAAATTGCATAAAGTATCGCCTTTCCCAACACCACACCTGAACTCCACGGATTTTGCCGGAAATGCGTAGGCTGGTCTGATCCCTCGACTAAGCAATTATATTATGTCACTTAATACTAAATTATAAATTTCACAAGTATTTGTATTTAATTATAAAGCAGGTACTTAGGACTAATATTGGTTCTCATTTGTTTAGGCCCGTAGACTGTGGATAGGTGGGTAAGGATCAAAATGTATAATTGAACGGTTATATTGTTGGCTCAAAAAAATAATAATTATTGAATAAAATAAATTTTGGTGCAAGTTGTGGCTACCCTAAACGGTTTGTCAATGTGCAAGTGTGTTTGTATTAATTTACTAGAGCACACGTTAAATGAAGCACTGAAAATCAACAAGTAGGTGATGATTTTCCGAGTAAAATCATCCTAAACGATAACGAACATTTTCAACTTTATGGCGTTGTTAATCGTCAAAATTACGCCTACTTTATCAAAATGAGGCTGAACCTCATGAGGATGATGAGACCATTAGATTTCTTTTTATACAGTTATATGCCTATAAAAACAAGCCTCAAACCCCCGTGTATAACACGAGATGAATAAACGCTGTATCAACGAAATTTAGGCACATTTATGCAGAAAAGTGAGATCATGTAATTATGAGTTTCTGAAAATGTGTAGTTTAGGAAGTTTGGTATCGGCTTATCAACATTGCATTGCTCTGTCATGCAGCCAATGGCAAAAGCCCGTAAAGTTCGTAAAGTCATCATTTGGCATTAAAAATAAATAGCTTTTCGTTAGTCGACAGCAGGGGGTTAACCAAAACGGGGCGCTACAATACACCACAACAAATTCTCATTATGGAGAAAATATTATCAATGTGGTGAAAGTTTAGCAGCAGCAGTTCGAAAAATCCGTAAAATGATGTGCCCAATTATATGCTCCAAATGAAGCCACGGCGAGAAGATTAATGGAAAAAATCAAGTTAAACTGGCTCTGTTCATGAGGCGAAAATAAAAACAATTTAATTCGGTTAGAGCTCAGGACACTTGTGCTTCTACAACCACTAGACATAGAATTTTAGGAAAATCATTCAAACTTCATGCCTACAAAGTGGTTCGCTTAAGAACTAATGCAGTTGGGCCAAAGACAATAAATTCAATCGTGATGACCAATTCACAATTCCATGAAGGTTTTTAAGCAAAAATCATATATACCTACTGATTTGTTAGTTGACAAAATTTTCGCATTTGAGGTTCCGAAAATCCATTAGTGGTTGTACCAAAATTTGTATACAAAAAGAATAACTGTTTCGTGTTGCCATGTCGGGCCATTTTTTATTGTTAAATTTTCGTCGGTCCAAAAAAAAAGTCGCAATTGGCCGCCTAGATCAAGAAACTTAACGCCGTTAGACTTTTGCCTTTGGGTAGTTTTAAAGTCACAAGTTCATGTCAACAAACCCACCACAATTAATGCGTTTAAATACAAAATTCAGCACTGAAATATCCCCAGATTTACGAGCAATAGTCAAATGAAAATGTCACGAAAACAGTACATACATATGTGCCAGCAATGCCGATGGCGGTCATCTGTCCGTAGTTATCGAAGTAGAGGGTGTGAAAATTTTCGTTTTTTTTTACAGATTCTTGACCAGGTTTACTACAACCAAAAAGATGGTTTTATACCGAGGAACACAAATTTTCTTATTACTTAGCTTAGAGGGGTGCAATAGTCAAGACCCATTGAAAACATCAGACTGCATTCAACAGCTCTCACCGTTTTTTTTAACTAACTCAAATTGGATCTCTAACAAAAGAAATATTCTCCTTAAATTTTCGATACTCACAACAAAAGTTGGCATTAATTAAACTGTATTTATTTAGGCACGTTAAAAGCCAAAGAAATATATTTCCTGAAATCTTTGTAATCGTATCAGAAGTCGCTTTACCCAAGACCACAAATGATCGATTCTCAACATTTTCCACATTTCCAGCTGGTCAGAGCTAATCGCCCCTCCCATTTTTGTAATTTATCTACAATATATTTACCTTCAATTTTGAGTTCCGATTAAATACTCCGTTCAAAGCATAGCAGAGAAAATTTTGACTAATAATGGAAATTGTTTGAATCACGACGCGAATCTTTGCCATTCAATGACTATGTGCATGCATTTGCTTAAGAGGTCTAAATCGAGGCACAGGTGCGTTTCAGCACAGTTGGACCAGAATGTTCTGCATAAATTCCGAATAATTTCATTTTAATGCGTTTTAGTAGACCGCCTATTGCTAGGCTTTTACACCTACCCAGTAAAACAAGGCCTATTGTATGGAATATTATGTTTTGTTTAATAATGCAATCAGGCTGTGTCGCGCGTTTCCTGTTCAATAAACACGAACTAGATCTGGTTTGTTGATCCATTAAATGCAAATCTTGCATATCAAGTAGTGAGTGAGTGCATGTCCAAATAAAGCAATCTGTTATATCGAATGGAATTAAATTACATTGGGAGAAATATATATTCTATGGAGGAGGAAAAAGTAATCCACTGCAAAACGAAGTAGTCATGATATAACGGAATAGTGTGCAAAAGAAGAGAACGCTCTTGGACAGAGCGTAAATTTGAAGAAATGGAGTCAGTATGTAACGAAAATAGTACTGAGCCAAATGTTATAAATTAGTTATAAGTTCTTCTTCTTCTTCAAGTGCAGTGTCCTCCCTGAGCATTGGCGATCAGTCGCATGATTTTCACTTTGTCCGCAGCCGACCTAAAGAGTGTCGTGGTCTTTACTCCATACCATTGGCGCAGAGTTTTGCGCCAAGGTGTCCTTCGGCGACCAGGACCACGCTTATTTTTCCTTGGATGATAATGTGGACAGTTCATGTTTATAATTTCTCATTACGTGGGAAAGTACGCCAACTTTCTTCTTTTTACGGTATTAGGTACACCTCTCTTTGTTTATTCGCACGCTGTTGAATAGCTTCATTCGTCACCATGTTGATCCACGAAATCGAGTTATAAGTTGCTGATTGAAACCTATCGATTACAAAAGTCGCTAGAATCACAAATATTTCTACAAGTTCTGTGAAGTGAACAACTATTTTCTAAGACAAATAACAAATTTGACAAGAACTTTTTGAATATGGTTACGATCGGATAGAATTTTGCGAATTCGAAATATTCCGGACCATGATGATGCTAGTTTCATAGGAAATAACTTTTTTCTGATGCTTTTAACATCCGCAACTGTAGATATAAGGTTTAATAAACACAATTTTGTGTTATTGCTTATTCTTGGTAATTCCACCCCTGATCATCCAGGGGATTCCATCCGCTACTACGTTTTGTGAGGAATAGGAAATCAATGCTGCTGCTAGTATTGGTGGCGCCTCTAGTAAAATTTTAAAGTAAAGTTTGCAACAAGTTATCATGGAAAGAGCTGTTAAACGATTTAACGATTGAATTTGAGGAAACGTTTGCATTCCTTTTCGGATTGCTGTTGTGTCTTGATTTAGCTGATGTTGTCGTGAGTCATGTCATTGTTCTTACTACAATTTTTCATAATTTTTTTGTCCTCTTCAACGCACCTTCTCGATTGTTTGCGATTACAAAGTTTAGAAAAAGTAGTACGTCTGCGCAGAAATTCCGCGGCCAAAATTACTCTTGCATGTAGGTACGATAGCTTTACTTTTTCTATTTTAATTAGTATTTTAATTTTAATTTAGTAGGGTTGTTTGTTCCTTGCTCCAAATGGCTAAAAAATATGTCTACGTAGGGTAGGTAACATGACGTAAGAAAGTGAGCCAAAAATTGAACATCGGAAAATTTAAAAGTACAGCGAATAGAAGCGGCTGCACTAAATAATGGGTTGTGGGTGATTTAATCTTCTATTATGCAAACAATTAATGAGAGCGTTTCTATTTCAAACACAACATTAATGGTTTGTATATTAAAATTCCAATCAGTTGTAGCGCCGTGGGGAATCCTTCTGTTCACAATCTTGATCAACATTTCTAGGCGTTCGAATGAATTATTTAAAACGCCAGGAATGTCTTGTAAATTCAGAAAAAAGTGCACATAATTGCTTATTTGCGAAAGCAGCTCTAGCCATAATCAAATTTCCCTGCTGAACATGACAATGTACATAGTGAGCAAAATGATTATTTAAATTAGTGCTTGAACGCCTGCATGTTTGTTGTTCGCTTATCACTTCTCCCCTAACTCTGTACAATCAGTTGGTTAGGCGAATTTTGACTTAGAACTTACTTAACGGTATAAATGGGTTTTTATACATTAAATTTTTCAGGAATTAAGCATTTCCAAAAACGTTAAATTTACTTGCCGTTGAGAGCATATGTCATAATTATGTAAAAATGTATTAATCCACGAAACATTTCCGGACTCTCAGAAGTATCGCTCTCATCATGCCCTTGATGAGCCAGTTCAAAAAATCCACCAAACTTGATGGAACTTTAATTTCTCTCATTTATCCAATAAACAGATGCTAATTCAGCCATAATCTAGTAAAGTAAATTTCAAACAATTATAAAGATGACTTCGAGTTTTTGTAGTTTTATTTTCAAACTAAAGTGCGCCAGTTTGATAATCTGTCTTTCCTAAAGAGCATGATGAAGATTTCCGCTTTTCGATTATCATTTCACTTTTTTTGCACCGTTTGCATCCATGTTAAAACATAAAGCCGACTATTTCTACAAAATTAAGATAATGATTCGAAATTAGAAAAATTTGAATTTTCTTCGAGTTTATCAGCGTTTCTACATTGAGCTGGAAATGACAATTATCGTTATTAACAACTTTCGTGCAAAAATCTAGGATATTTTTTACGCTAGGTATAGTGCAGGGCCGAGACAAAAAATACAAATGACAAAGGATCTAGTTGCGAAGTAAGATGGTATAATGATCTTGAAAGTAAAATCTTAGGAAATTAAAATTAAACAAGCGTTTAGATTTAGATTTTTAGAGAGAAACCTTCTAATTTTTTAGGTATCATTTGAATATGCAGTAAAATTGTATTCCATTTTGCTTGTTTTGGAGTTTTATTTAAACTTTTATTACAAATTACACTTTTTGGTAATAAAAATACTTACTTATACCAGAGATTAGTAGCATCAACTAATCTCTGCTTATACTAACAGAAATTATGTAAGTATTATGGACAAGCGCAGCATCGCAGCGTCTATGCAGCAACCGGCATTACCACTGTATTGTGATAGAAATCAATTTTATTTAAATTTTCCGTTCAATTGCTTGTGCTCAAAAATTGTCGTAACATGTATTTTTTTGTTCTAGATAAAGCGCCAGATGATCCAAAAATTACGTTTATCTCTCCAGACATGATCCCACACACGGGAGATTCGTTGCGGCTGTTCTGTGAAGCTTTTGGAGGTGGGTCTTGAAATATATCACATTCAGCTTTGTCTCACCCATATATTTCTTAACACAACTTAACACTGACGAAAAGTATTTAAAACACTAAAAATTGATTTAAGATTTGGTTTATGTTTAAACATATTTCCGTGCTCAGGTGAAAATTAATTTTATGACGTTATGGTAACCCAAACTAAATTGGCAATTTAAAGTGAAGAAATAAAAATTACAATAAACAAACTACACATACAATTAATATTGAAAAATACAAATTATAATTAAATTAAAACCAAATAAAATTTGGAAGATAGTACAAAAAAATCTTATTCCGAGAAAATGTCAATACTACAAACCGTCATCCACTAAGTTACTTCATTCATTCTCTTATTATGGACCTTACTTAACGGTAGAATTTGTTCATAATTTTATCTTTCGGTTGCAGGTACAGTTGACCTACCTGATGCATATAATGAAGCAGTTTGGCACAAGGAACTTGCGGATGGAACTCTAATTAAACTACCCAAACGATTATACCAAGAAAAAACATTGAGGTATGTACATTATTTCCTATCGTAATCAAGGGAGCATGTATATATTTGTATGGATATAAAAAGTACTTCATATGAATACTTTATAGTGTAGCTTCAGATTTTAGATGTTATAATAAAACGCCTTAGTAATATGGCTCTATCATATTTCAATTTAAAATCTATTTCGTGGCTTCTATAATATTATTTGAAGTTTCGCAAAAAGTTGGAACATGGTTGCTTGATGGTAGCAAATTTGAATTTAAACTTATTTTGAAGATATCTGCTAGAGTGCGCTACGTACGAAACACAGTTTGGTTATTTTTTATCGAAACGTTTTTATGGAATTTATAAAAATTAGGTAAAAAAATGTTGCTCATCTTTTTAAACATCACATCTGATGATCTTTTTAAACGTGCGTTGATTCGCATGCAGTAGCTAGCAATTCACATCCTCCATTTCGCACGCCGTAAAAAATAAATACATTTTTTACAAATCAATAAATAATAGTTTTAACAAAATTGTTTTAATTATTAACAACGTCACATTTTTGGTTAGTTTTAAAATGGTTCTTTTCAGAATTCAGAATTTAAAACTTATAACAATGTCGCAAGAACCACCTCAAGTTTAACGCCCCTGGGAGACTCTGAACAGGGCCAATTTTATTCATAATTGATGTGCGAACCAATGTGTTTGTTATGATACGAAAACATATTCTTCTGAGAAAATGAAAGTTTCCGAAACTGATCTTCTGAATGCTGAAGTAATTGCAGTATATGCATATAAGCAACCGTATTTAAATACCGTTTCGGGTTTGATACACAAGCCACTAATGGAAGGCAACCATTTAAATCTTCCGCAAAAATGTAGTATTAATTGAAACAGTGCTATAGTTACTTTTTCCTAACGCTTTGGACATTTTCACCTTCACCTTAAAACTTTCAAGTGCCCCTCAACAACATCTCCAAGAGCAACTGTACAAAATTCAAATCGCCCTACATGTATGCGCTTTAATCCGATGTTTTGGCTTTTTATAGGGAAGATGGACAAACCTTCGGAACATATCTGAAGTTCGAAAGCTTCCAACTTGAAGATGCTGGTACTTACGTTTGTGTCATAAGCAAGCCAGGAGTTTCAGTTCAGAAAAGAGTTAGCATCAGAGGTAATATTTTATATCATGTATGGAGAATATGTTCGACGCAATTTAATTAATTATCTACTTATTAGCCAGCAAAAAGTCTCTAAAATTAATTTATCTGGGTAAATGAAAACTCTAAGCTAGAAAAGTATTGTTTCGACGTGTCGGTGCATTTGTGGTAACTTTATACTCTGTAGACGTCTCAACTACTGTGTTTATCATTATGAAGTCATGGGGTTTGCTATTTTTACAATTAAATAGTAATAGTAACTATCATCTGTTTGAAAAAGTACTTAATTTTTTAAGTGTATGTCCGGTAATTGTAAATACGCTCCTGTATTAAAGACTAAATGAACGAAATAAATTTGAAAATTGCTTTTCATTTTACATTTACTTACGGGTGCAAGTTGCTAATTTGGAATAAATTTTATCAATCAAAACTAGCTTTTTTCAACACCTCTATTATTATTGCGCTCTTTTGGAGAAAGAAAATTGCATCCGCACGTTCCAAATTTCATGTGATATCAACTATTTTTGCGATTGTAATCCTAATTTTTGTGTAACAGAATATCCAGTTACACTTGCGTACTAAAAATCAAATTTTTCTTTCTTGTCGTTTAAAACGTATTTAACAAACATCATCTGATTCCAAAGATATTCGAGAATTATAAAATGTTACAATGAAAATCATTTGCAGATGCAGCCGTATTTTATATCGACCCCAACCCGTTTCCTTGGAAGCAAATCACCATCGCTTGTCTGATCGTCTCCACATTAATAATGTCCATCATCGTCCTCAATAGGAAGTATGGTCCGAAAGTGAAGGCGTTAGTTAAAGACAATTGCTATGCAATAGAAGATTATGATGGTAAAACTAATGATGTTCTAATAGCCTACTCAGCTGAAGACACTGAGCTAGCAAACGGGATAATGTTACCTAAACTTGAAACCAGATCCTATACGTGTACAAGCAGGAAAATTACTTGCGATATTACAAGATGTGAGTATATACTAATATATATTTCTAATACTTTAGGGGAATTAAATTTATATAATTCAACGTTGTCTTCAACGATTTACGAAATACGGGCTTCAAGCATTCTAAATATTCTGAAAAGAAATAATTATAAAAATACAATATTTGTTGTTTTACCAATACAAACATAAACAATTTTCAAAAAATGATCAACAAAATACTATCTAAAAGCCGAGAAAAGCACGAAATTTTCAGAATAATTTTACGAAATTCGGAAAGATCGCACTTTCCATTTAAACGCTTTTAGAATGGGCACGTCATGAAATACTCGGAAATTAGTTCTTGCGAGTATACAGATTTCCAACCCAATTCTTTTTGTTGAGAGCATGACTCATATTGTTAATAAATATAGCCATAGTTTTAAAATAAGTTTTAAAATGGTAATAGAAAATAATTTTATAAATCATTGAAATACGATACTGATTTTAGGTGTAAGCGTCGCATATTCTTTGTCATATAAGTGTACCCGAAAAAATGATTTAAAGCCCAAAAATAAGTTTGAAAATTAATATTAAGGTTCTTAAAATTCTTGGCACTGCTCTGATTAGCAAAAAAGTAAGATATCTTACTTTACGGCGATAAAACGAGATTTTTTTCTCGTAGATACTTTCTGATCTACAGTATACAAAATCAAATCTGTTTTTTATACTTACATTAAAATGATCTTCACATAGATGCACAGTCTTCTCAGAAATATCCTTGTGAGCTCTTCTGCATGACTTTAACTTTATAGAGTTTTGAAAGTTGCACTAGGACACAGTGGCATCATATAGCATTTGTAATATTGTTTTTGTGTTGTTTCGATTATTAATAAAGCACAGCACGAATTCTGAACAGCCAAACACTCACATAATTCAACAAGCAGTATTACCGTATTGCTTTTCGATCGAACGAACTAGCGCTATGACGTCACGACCATTAGCGCGCGTATGGGGTCGTTTCAAATGAATAGCCTGCGGTCACAACTTTAATTGTTTATTGCTATTGCAAATTAAATATTGCGATTTGAGGGCTAATATTTGGTATGCGCGATTTCTACAGTTAGATAATTATATTCAAAAAAACTAAAAACATATTTAAGTTCCCAACTGCTTATAGAACAACTGTTCCTTAATAACCAAATATTACTTTTCAGGTGCTGCAGAGATTTCCCAGTACGCTGAATCGTCCCGTAGAATAATTGTAATTCTGTCGCCAGCTGCACTCAATGACATATGGACATCAGCTCAGTTATATCAAGTGCTTAAACATTTTCAGACAATTAATACCTGCAAAATTGTTTATGTAACTGTTAGGAGTTTTCCCGTAAGCGGCGCAGAAGTCAAAAACAACAGTGGTGAATCACTTCGTTCGTTAATGAGCAAAATTAACATCATTCAATGGAACGTATCCAAAGATGCCAACTTCTGGTTTAGATTATGTAGAGAACTACCACCAAAGAGAAGCAAATATAGGGTGAAAAGCAAGAGCGATGGAATGCTTGCTTAATTTTTTTTATTCGTTAATTACGACGATGACTGACTAGAAGAGCATATGTATAATTAACTCATTATTTGTATGTATATATGTCCTCTAATATATGTACTATGAAATTTGTAAAAATTATGATTTATTATTTCCCGCTCATTGTAATCACTTCCAATTTCTCTGTTGATATGCAGTCGCAATCAATATAAATTGGTCACAATACTGGGATACGATAAAGAGTAAACAAGTAGCATATGTGCTTTTTCATACTTTTGAAACTCTATTACTGAATGTTCTGGAAAGTCATATTGATCGAGAATTGACTGAAAAATGTAATTTAGCAAAATATACATATAGCATCTTCCAATTAGGCACAATGCCTGTTCTTCATCGGAACTCGCTTTTTGTCACTTACAGTTTTCGTGGCCTTCCTGTGCTTCGCCTCCCCGAAAGTGACTTATCTCTGGCAATCTTCACTATTCGTTCCTCTGCCATGCGTGTGATATGGTCATTCCATTCAATTTTTCTGCTCAGCACCGAGTCGTTCATATTGTCGATATGGCATGCTTGTGTCCAGAGAGTGATGTCCCGCAGAGTTTTTCCAGCTATTCTTCGAACTATCTTCATATCTGTTGTTTTCGTAATTTGCCTTGTTTTTGATGTTTTGGGTCTTGTTTCTGCCGCATATGCCAATATGGGTCTTATAGTTTTCGAAATATGGACTTTACTTTTGTTTTCATGTGTTTGTTACGAAATATTGCGAGGTTGATTGGTGTAGCCGTTCTTGTTGCTTTGATTGCTTGTGCTCTTAGTTCCGGTTCTATGTCACCGAAGCTTGAAATATCCCAAGTATCTCAATTTCATCACTTGATGTACTGTCTTGTTATCGACCACTAATTTGCATCTCTGAGTTATTTTAGACGTGGCGTGCATTTCGTCTGAGATATTGATATTGTCATCCCGAGCTTTTTTGCAACTGTGTTAAATGTACAAAGAAGCCTCTGCAGATCATCTTCATTTTCATTAAAACTGCATCATCAGCAGAGCATAGGATTTTTACCTCTCGATCTCCCACTCGATATCCCCCTTACCTGCGAATTTGTCTTATTATTTCGTGCATAATGTTGAATAGTAATGGATCATTTTGCGGGACCGCATTAGAAGCCACGACACTAGAACAAAGTGCGACATTCAAGATTTGGTCGCAATAGAAGAAGAGAGTGGAGAGACCATGTCAGCAGGATGAACAATACGAGGCAAATATTAGACATTCATCTTCATTTTCTGAGGCCTTTCTCATCTTCAAGTCAATGATACAAACTTATATTTCATCAGCTTTTGCACAAAGTTGTTTTTTTTTCCTGGTTATTGAAACACTTAAGAACAATACTTAATTTTCGTTTAGTGAAAATGGAAGAAATCCTGCAATTAATAAAAAGGAACAGATGCATTGACAATAGGCCTGGGTAACTCAATGAATTTTTATGAGTTGGCGCCAACTCCACGCACCGGCGCAGTAACTCAGTTCTGTTGCCGATAAAATGTTGGTGACTTTTTGCACTTGTTTTTAGATTTATTTAAAAGTTTCAGTTAAAAATGCTGCCAAACTTAACGTATTTTCCGTGAAAAATAAATAAAAAACATTTCGAATCCTTGGCCTTTGTAAAACGTTTTGAAATCACTTTTCGGCGTCGAATTTGGAACAAAAATTTAATAATTTTCTATTAAAAATCGAACAGAATAAGCGAAAGTTTATAACAGATTATTTAGGAATCTCGTCACCTCAATTCCTCTGAAGACTGTAGAGTTTGTTAAAAAACGTGATTTTTTAGGTTTGACTGATTTTTTTGCTTTACTTTCTACTAAAAAACTCTATTTTGTAGAGTTTCACTTAAAACGACTGACGATCTGGAGGCCTTTTACCCGAAAAATCACAAGATAAATTTACAGCCGTGTACAAATTTTACAAAAACTTTTTTCGGCGTCGAATTGGAGACAAACGAAAAAAATTCCGTCCGTTTTTTTCCCCAAAAACCATTAATATTTTCTCCACAACCGATCACAAAGCGTTTTAAATCGAAAACCCAAAAAATCATTATTTTGTGATAATGGGGTTTTTCAGCCAAAAATTACAAAATTAATTTTGCTAGAAAATTTGCCTGGTTCATCGGTTTGCAGGGAACTTTGGAAAATCCTTTTCAGCTTCGAATTTGGGACAAAAACCTAATAATTTTACTCAGTTTTTTACTGGAAGTAATTAAGATTATCTTGAAAAAACCGCCAGGGAGCAAAAGTTTATAAAATTATTATGTAAAATTTGCTCGCCACAAGGCTCTGAAAATGCATAAAGTATCTTTAAATTTTCAGGTCATTCTGGTTTTAACAACGTTGCTATTAAGCAATTCTTCCTGCGTAAAAATCGCATTATTGCATATTGATATTGAATATTAAATAAATAAAAAAGAAAGCTGGGGTTTTTATATTTCATGGGAGAGTCGAGTGCGATGTTGTCAAAGGACCCTACAATCTTCCTTAATGGTTTCCGTCAGTGCAATATAGATATAGAATTTATCGGAATTGGGGTTGTGGTGTGTTTTTCTCTATATCTATCTTACTATTGTAGTATATAGTATATGTAGTATTCTAGTATTAAAAATGAATTTGTGTAAAATACCGGTTCCTGTTGAAGATGTAGTGGGTGATAATAGATGGTTAAGTCTAGTAAGTTATTCTTCATATATAATTCTTTCTTCAGGTATAGAACAATACAGTGTTTGTTTATTATGAATGCAATTTTCCCTATAGAGTCTGCATCAAAGCTGTCCTCGGTATGACCAACTTTTTAATCATCGGTTACGTATGTAGGTCTTAAATATTCAGTCCTAATATCGACTAAATTAAGTTATGATCCTTTAGGTTTAAATCCAAAATTGTTTTCTGTATACAAGAATGTTGCTGTATACCGTCCAAGGCAAAAGTGCCAATCTTTCAATCTGCATTCTGTTTTTAATATATTGCTGACACAAAAACACATTCTTGTTAAATAGTCTCCAACTAGTGTATTCTGGAGTAAAAATGAGAAATATTTTTTTTCACAAAAATTATGAATGTTGCAAGATATTATAAAGAGTACAAAATTGTGAATAATTGGTTAGTACATCAAACAAACAAAAAATGAGTTGATTTCATCCACCAAATAAAAACTTCTGGTAGTTTTTGTACCACGACACGCAAGAATTCACCGCTTGTCCAAAACGGAAGAACTCGATTGCTTTATCAAAATATGAGTCTTACATAAGAACAAACTCACGAGTTTAACTAAAATACATCTTACCCGATATTTCAAAAAATATATTTTTTTGAAGAACTTTGACCATCAATAGCAAAGGAGCCAGACATTTTTTGTTAATAAAAGTTAGGTCGGATCGTCTTATTTTGATGCAAAGAATATCGCAGCATGCTTTGATCATGTGCTTACGTAACACCCTGTATAATAAATAATACAGAGTATTTTTTCCGAAAAGTCATGTCCCTTTTACAAAATCTAACAAAAGTTTTTGATGGCTTATTTGAACAAATAAAAATGGGCATGATGCCAGTATAAAAGAATTAAATAATAAATGTTTGAGAGAAAATATTTGTTGAAAAAGTCTGATTCTAAACAATGACTCAGTGGCATTTGGATTATTGAACCCAAACAAAATCTTATCTTATAGCAAAGTGATGAGTTTCAATTAATGAAAAAAAAACACCACTATGAAAAAATGTTGGTCTTTATAACTCGAGCCTATTGTTAAACGCTAACGCGAGGTTCAAAACATCTAGACAATTCCCAGGTTTTATTAAGGAAAGTAGCTCTTATTTGGTTGTTAACTAGGATCAAATGTTCCTGTTTTTCTGTCTAGTTGCATGCACATTTTTTGGTAGAACATATGCACTTATAATACCGTCCCATGGGTATAGTTTTTAATATCACTAGACGACTGAAAGGAGATCAGGGATTCTATAGAAAGTTATAACAAGAATGAAAACTAAAATCAAAATAAACATATCAGCAGTAAATACTTTATATAATGAACGAAGAAAAGCTTTCGGCATCAGCCAAGCCGTCATGAGCTTTTCAAATAGGCAAGTGCAGATTTCGAAATGCGCCAACCTCAGGCACCGCCAGGACCGGATCCGCACTTTATAATGCCAATGTATTCACATCGGCGTGAAAACTTTTGTAAAATTGGCCAACGGGCTCAGAAAAAATACAAATTATCTAAAAATCTGCATTTGCTTTTGGAGAATAAAAGTAGACGACGGCTTTAATTAAATTAATTCATAAAAGGCGTCAAGGCCTAACAAAATAATTTTTTTTGTCCTCCAGGAAAGCGAGTTGATTTTAGTTCTTAATCAACAAAGGAAACTGTGTAAATTTGGAACAATGATAAGCAGAAAGCACTTCATAACTAGTTAATGAAACTAAACTAAACTGCTCAACAACATGAACTTTGAATAGACAACCAAATTTGCCCCAACTTTGAATCTGTATATATTCTGATTGCTTAGAGCGGTTTAGTTTATGTTTCAAACGTTATCTTCAATTCAACGTTCAAACTTTCATGCTCCTAGTTGAACAAAAATTAGGTTTTTTGGGTCTCAACACCAAAAGGTTGAAGATAATCCAAACAGTTCGAAACAGTTTTTTAATTTTTCGGCCACCTCTTTTGTTTAAAGCGGGTTCGCAAAAATTCAACTTTTGGTCTTGCAGCGATAACTTTATCCCTCTTGATCGTTCACTATCGAGAGCTCATTTTGAGGCTAAAATTTGTATGGACAATGTAAGATGAAAATACGATATCCAGGGTTGCACTCACGTTGACTCAAATCAGAATTGCTCCCAAAATCTGTGATTCTGGCAGACATTCAACTAAAGTGAAATTAATTTTCAAATATTTCGTTCATTCATGCAACCCTGTATATTAACTTTTTTTTTCAAGCCGTGCGAAGTTTTAGCTGCAACATAGGCTTTAGATTTTACGCCAAACGAAAAAAACTATCACTGCAAGACGAAAAGGCTGATTTTTTTGAGACCACTCTGTAAATAAACGAAATAGACGAAAAATGTCCGTTTCGAAAAAAAAAATTGAGATACTAGGTACTGTGTCGTTGAAATGGAAAAAAAAGTTTTTTTTTTGTAAAACCTAGCGCATGTGGAACTTTTACCAATTTTGCATTGTTTCATTTGCCACCCCGTAGATACTTCAAAATTAGTCCGTGTAACTTTTATTTTCTTGAGCAGTTTAGTTGGGCATTTCAAAGGGGAAAAGCGAATTTGGATTTTATATCCTACGAATAATTTATTGCAATTAGATCTTATTAGATGCTACTGCAGATAAAAGTGTTATCAGTATAGATATTGGAATTTAGAATTCCGAATTGTTTCCATTTTAATTTGCCAATTTCGTTTCTAACAGTGCTATTTGTTTTTTATCTAAGAATAAGAATAATTTATTTATTGTTAAGATAATTTGTCTGTATAAGTTACAGAGTATACATTAATACTAATACCTTCGTGAGTTCGTAATTGTTATACAGTTGGTCAGGAAATATTTAATATATTTAATATACGAAAGGATGTCGTTCGTATTAACATATTTGTCGTTCATTTGTCTGATTGCATTTTAGTGACGTTTAGTAAAATTTTGCCCAATTCACAATGTGCACTATTTCAGTAACTAAGCTGCAAACAATTATATTGTATTGGCCATGCATAACTAAATCGCATTTTTTTAAACGGAGGTAAGAACGTTTGTCATATAACATTGAATTAAACAATTTTCAGCACAATAGATTCCTTTCCGAAATACAAGAAAAAGATGCAGACGTAATATTCATCGGCGACTCTATCATTCAGGGTTTGCAGCATACGGACGTGTGGGATGACCTATTTGTGCCTTTACATTGCTTGAATTTTGGAATTCACAGAGATCGAGTGGAAAATGTGTTGTGGAGGGTGCAAAATGGCGAATTAGATAATGTTAAACCAAAGGTACAGCACTAATTTCAAGACATTTTAAGTTGGTTTCCACGATTATCGGTTATAAGTTTATGTATGGCTTTTAATATGTTAACACGAACTATATTTAGCAATATAATTGGTTTGGTAATATTTAAATGGAGGTCTACTGTGAAAATGGCATGTGATTGATATACATATGTATAACTAAGCATTCCGATAACGTAAACATTACTCTTTTAAAAGAAATCACAATGACATCTAATAAAAACAAGTGTCAAATTTTACTAGTTATAGTGTAGTTATAATTTAGCCGCCAGTGGGCGTTTGGACTTTTGTACTCTCGAATTTTGATATGTCACACTAACGTCAGAGAATGATATTGTTGCGGTATTCGCGAGTTCAACTACCGATAAGGGCGCTGCATAACGTCAAATTACTCGTTGTCGAGTGACAGTTGAGACTTGGGAGACTTATTTATTTATTGGAGTTGATGACATTTATAACATAAAATAATACTTACACACTTTTCGATCTCTTTCTATTTCTTTAAAAGCTTGCAAAAGTTGATGAGAACAAAACAAATCACAAACAGATGTAAACACCAATGTCTACAAAACCGGTGTCAAATTACTACATAACTTGTAGTTATAATTTTAGCCACCAGGGGCCGTCTGGACTTTTGAACTCGCGAATTCACGTCACGACATTAATGTCACCGTATGAACGAGCTTTAATTCAAATTACATTGGTCTACTATGTTAAATATTTGACCAATTCAAAGTCTGGTCACAGAAAGATGCATTATTTTGAAACTTTTTAAATTTAGCTAAAAAAGCCTTTAAAAAGAGCTAGGTCAAACATAAATGTGTTTGATATAGTTGAGATTGATATATGTATATGAGAGTTGAGAACAAATATGTGCCTGGATGAATCGTTGGTTGTGCGTATAGTTCTGATTTTTAAAATAATTGTGTTTTTCCAAATTGAAATTTTGCAAAAATAGAAGTAAGTTTCACTTGTTATGTTTATTTAGCTATATGATAATTGAACTATTATACTTTTTTGCATTTTCGCCTACTTTGCAAGTATGCCCCAGTAACCTCTGCAAGAGAATGACGCCAGTTTTAAGTGACCCTGTATATTTTCACTAATGCCTGAAAATATTTTACTTAAATTTAGTAATTAGCTTTTCAATGTGTTCTTTCCTAGTACGTAGGTAGGTAGGCAATTTGTTGATAACAGAACCTCTTTAATTCTTAGTTTATTAAGGATATCTATTTATTCATTTTAGGTTATAGTGCTTCATGTTGGTACTAATAACTATAATAATAGTGCTGAAGAAATCAAAGATGGAATTTTGAGCATAATTCAGGCAATTAGAGACAGGCACCCAGATGTATACATTGTACTACCAGTAAGCATTTACTTAATGCTTTCAGAGTTTTTCATTTAACAAAGATGGTTTGGCAAAAATTATCATCTTCATGTCGAGAGGCGAGGTTGACACAGGCGTGGGCAACGCTGTGTTGAGTTGCGCTTTTGAGTTTTTACCGCTCTGTGCGCTACTGAGTTATAACAGATCGCGTGTCACAGCGCTGCACTTTGAATTACGCTAAGCATTTAACCTAAAGCTTTACGAAGTCCGGGTCTGGAATTTTAACACCTAAAAAAATCATCTGGACATTTTTCATGCGTAATGATATGTCATTTGAAATTAATTTTGGTTGTTTTTCAAGCTGAGCAAAAGTTAAATTAGAACACGAGTGATTACAGAAACAGCCAAATTTTCCAAAAAAAAAAAAATCCGAAATCCAATCTGCGTATGCATATTAGATGCATACCACAACCATCACCACCACCATCAACCGTGTGACTTCTTGTTGAATATTTTACAATTGCAATATTTTTTAATTCTATAACCCCTTAAAAGGAGTAATCCTTAACCCCAATTGCATATCACTTGTTCTTACTATAGAAAGAAAAGTGGCGTACCATCATCCAACCATTGGTCGGGTAAATTTGTATTCTACATTGGCAAGGAGAAAATTAAGAATGAAAGTAGATACGTATTTCGATTTTGTCCGGAAAGTGAATCATAGGTTTCGAATTTATTCAATCATTTAAACTCACACTGTTTGTCTATATACAAATGTTTTTTTAGACATTGTTACCGAGAGGTCAAAACCCCAATGCACTGAGGGATAAACTAGCAAAGGTAAATGAGCTTCTTAAGGCTAGTTTGGCGAATATGCCAAAGCTTGAATTAGTTTCCATCGATAAAGGATTTATACAACCAGATGGTAAGTTCCATCAGTATTAAGGTGCAAAAGCAATTTTTAAGTTGTATATTTAGGTACTATTAGTCATCATGATATGCACGATTATCTTCTCTTGACTAACACGGGATGCAAACAGGCATTTGAGCCAGTTTACGAACTAATTCTTCAACTGCTCCAGGAAGGAGAATCAGAAGTAGAGTTTACACACTCGGATTGAAAAGTGTAGTGGGTGTCATTACAAACAGTTGGCAAGTTTTATTTTGAGATTAAATGGGAGAAAACATGTCTGTCCAATTTATGTTTTTCGTTAGAAAAGCGTTGTGTTTTTCCAACATTATTCGGTTGAAATCTGGTTGCAAGTTTCGAATCAATTAGCAAAGAATTTTTTTTTGTATTGGAAAACTGTCTTCCGACGAATCATGGATTTTGCAAACCTTATTTATAATTTGATGATTGATATGTATACTGTGTGCGAATTTCATTTGTGGAAATAAATTAAGATTGAACAAGAAATATAGACATTGTCACCAACTTCGCAAGAACTGAGAATTTGCTAAATAAGGTAATATTGGTTAGTATGGGATTATGCAATTATGCTTTCTTACCCGTTCAGTTGCTCAATTATAACGACAAGAAAATCCTCGAATAAGTACTAGTTTTCAGGAATTTACACAAAAGCTATTAAAATATATAGGTCATCTTTGACATCGCTTAGAGTACTTTGAATACATTTTTGGCTATTTAGAATTAGCTGCAATCGGATTTTTTCAAACTTAGTTTCATATAAAATAACGCAAATCACTAATAATTGTTAAAACTAACGTAAATGCAAAACAGACATTTCTGTTATAGAGCTGTATATGTTACCGGCAATGTAAATAATTGGGTATTATTTGTAATGTCCGGGCATTTAAAAAATGCTCAAAGGGATGACTAAATTATTAATTATGTACAAAATATCACATTTTCCGGGCATTATGAATAATGCTGGTGATGCTAAGTCTAGTGGGCAATTTGAAAATTGTTTTATTCATAATTTCTCAACACACAAAATTTTTTAAATTACATTACAATTTACAGCCCGGTCGTCTATATGTTCGACCCTCCCGTCTTGGATGACAATGTTGTACATTCTCTCTTGTGACTGGGTAATTCTTCGGCTTCAATAGACTTCATTACATATTGAAAATTGATTCCTAGCATAAAGTTGCGGTCTATCTCTTTTGATTTTAAGAGGTTGAATAAACTAGGTTAAATGATCTTCGTATATGAACTTAAATTGGTCATCAGCTTGCGATTGCATGTCTATTGAATCGACTTGGACTCAAGATGAGCTCATGTTTTTACTTAGGATCGGTAGAACCTTTTATTGCTACACTGTGCTTTTTCTCGCAGGTTACGTCGCATACATCATTAGCCGATTTGGGTTTACATCAAATTGTTTATTGATGTAAATCTATTTGCGTATGGTAAGATTCGTCCTAGCCAATCAGCATACATTTTCGGTGCTTTATCGCTTGCACCATCTTGCTTCGCGTTAACGAGCTTATCTTATAAGAGATCGAGTCTTTATAGTTTAATAAATTATTGTAAACATTATTAATTAAACATTAATTATTTAAATACCAGATTTAATCAGACATTTCTCAAATATGTCCGGACATTATAAATAATGCCCGAAATAATCAAACTCACGGTAACATATACAGTACATCACAGCGTTATTTTGAAGCTCCTGGGAAACGTGTAAACAACATGCGCTATTTTTTGATAAGTATTAAATTTTACATTCCTAATTTTTATTTTTTGCTAGATATAATTAATTTAATCTCAAATACACTAATATATATTGTTTCCACGTCATTTTTTTAAAGTTTATTTGGAGTATTTACTATCCAAGGTTCTCGCAATAATATGCCTATAAAATTTGCTGAAATTGAAAGCATGGATTAAAATAATTTAAGGTCAGTTAACCCTTTTTTTGTCACAATAATATGTTTTTAATATACCTAAGAATTGTGATTGGGAGTGCATTATAATTATAGTATTTTCCATTGTTATATTTGATTTGAAATTACCACAATTGTTCTCTCAGTCGGTGTAAAAGAATTTTTCTGTTTCATTCTAAGAAAGTAAATAATTTGTAATGATGATTTTTGTAAATCTAACTTATCGAACATTTCAATTCGGTATCTTTAATTTCCCAAGTATTAATTACGCTATATAACTGAAATATGTAATTTTAAGATGTATTCATTGTAAATTATACGATAATAAAGCTTTGTCATTTTTGTTATGATGAGTATTATTTACGAAACTCTAATTCCAAGATAGTGCATCAATTAATATTAATTAAAGTATGTTTATTAGGTAAATTATTATTATTATAAAATTAAATAGTGTTCTCGAGAGTCATCTTTAGGAATATCTTTTTTGGTGGGAGACGGGAGGGGCCCTAAACTTAGCGAAAGAGGAGCAGGGGGAAAATCTCCAGTCATAAAAGTCCTACAGTGGATCTGCAAGATGTTAAATCAAGGGAGCAGCGTCGGGTCGAGACTTTAGTCGCCTTGTCTTGTTCTTTGGTAGCCTGGTAACTCGTCTTTATCTATGTTGGTAGCCACCTAAGAAACGTTGGGAAGGCGAAGGCATGCCTATAGGACCTCTAGGTGGTGAAGCCTGCGGCTTCTATAATCTTCGCTTCTAATTTTCTGGCTGCGCTGAGAAGATGAGTTTGGAGTAACAGCTGATCACAAATAAAGTAAAACCTGAATGCAGCTCCAAGAAATCAGGTAATTAATATATCAAGTATGAACCAGTACAGGATAAGGTTTTGAGAAGGAATTCGAAGAAAATAATAAAGTCAAATTTTAGAAATATATTGCCGAAAGAAGGTTACTTAGATAATACCAGACAGGGAATGCCATTGAAAGTTTTTTTTAACAAAAGTTTCAAAAGAAAGAACCCCGAAAAGTTATAGTTCAAAGAAATTATTTATCTCTGCCAACTTCCATTAACTCTTCCAACAGAAAACGTTACTTTAACAGCCAACGAAACTACAGCATTCTTGTAAATAATGAAAACTATGTTGATGTAAATTGAATTTGAACGCTTCTGGAACAAATCGGGAAGATTTGAGAAAACATGTTTGTAGCGATAGTACGCATTGATGTTCAGGTATGTATATTATTAGCTTTATTCACGGTGACGATTCAGAACTGGTTCGAGACTAATCGCATGCGCGTAGAGGTACTACCTAATTCTGAACCCAAAGTTCTATGTTCGCGGTACAGTAAGAACTGGTTCAGAACCTGTCCGTAAGTAAAGTAAAGATACTTTTGTTTGCCGGAGACTTTTTGTCGGCCGGTGGTACAATGGGTGCCACCAGCATTGCATTCCTTTTCCTAATTCAAGTTCCCCTGGAAGATAAAAATCAACTCATTTTTTTTTTTGGGTTGATGCACTAATCATTTATTCACAATTTTGTACTCTTTGTAAAATCTTGTAGCATTCATAGTTTTTGCGCAAAAAAATATGTCTGTTTTCTTGCCACTTAACAATGCATTAAATGCAAAATTCCCAAAAAAATATGAATGCAACAAGATTTTACAAAGAGTACAAAATTGCGAATAAATGATTAGTGCATCAACCAAAAAAATGAGTTGATTTTATCCTCCAAATAAAAAGTTCTGGTAGTTTTTGTACCACGACACTCCAGAATTCACCACTTGTCCAAAACGGATGAACTCGATTGTTTCATCAAAATATGAGTCTTACATATGAACAAATTCACAGAGAGTTTCACTAAAATACTTAATACCATTTTCCCGATTTTTAAAAAACATAATTATTTTGAAGAACTTTGACCATCAATAGCAGAGACGCTAGATATTTTTTGGTAATAAAAGTTAGGTCAGATCGTCTTCTTTTGATGCAAAGAATATCGCAGTCGCCTTTTGATCATGTGCTTACGGGACACCCTATATATGTTCCATGGAAAAAAATATTTGCAAGAAAGTTTTTCAATAATTATAGTCCCGGTCCTCGTAAAACTGCATGGCTTGAAAAAATTGCAAACATACATATGTAGGCAATTTTAAGTTCTTTTTTACAATGGCGTTCTGATCAAAATTAGTTAATTAAATGCCTTATAAACAAAAAAACCTTAATAATTATTTTTTCGCACAGAAAGCATATCATTAAAAATCATATAAACCCCGGCAAATCGGCTTTTCCACTTTCACTCCATGGCATTTCAGTTTAGGAAAATTACTCTTAGGCAGAAAGTGACTAAAATCCTGTTGGTACTACTAAAAGGTGGTTCTAAAAGCGCCTGGTTCCATACTTGTCTAAATCCTGAATCGCTACCACGAATAAAGCTATTCATTTGGAAACCTAAAGGATAATGGAAAATCTAGATGCCGAAACTTTAAACTCTTCTCAGATGGTTAGAGTGACGAATTCCATCACTAAAATAACTATTTTGGTTGATTGATCAACAGGTGTTTATGTAATGTTTATGATTGAATAAATTTGAAAAAAAAAATAAAAAATTTAAAATAAAATTGAAAAAATTTAATATTATGAAAGCCATTTTTAGATGATTAAAACAGACTGTTATTACATACAATTATAGAGAATGTAAAATTTTCACAATTTTTTCGGTATTTCCTAAATATACCGAACAAAACGTCCAGAGAAATGACGCCAACTTTGAAACAGTTTGTATGGTCATGAGAATGTACTGTGTACAAATAATATTAAATAATGCGAAACCTTGAGCTTTAATTATCTTAATTTTCCAGCTGTTTAACAATTTGAACTATTGTAATAAATAACCTCCCATTTTCCAGGGAGAAATTGTTCTGGAATGTATTGAAGTATATTAGTAGCTGCCTCCGTTTGCGAACTAATTAGTTGTACTTCTGGGAAGTGCAATTATGGTACCTATGACAACATTTTATAAAAGGAAAAAAATAAGCAATATGAAAGTATTAGCACAATCCGTAGCTGAATTATTATTTTTTATAAAGCAGTCTTGAAATAAACTTTAATATCCGCTTTGTAATTTTGAAGCGATCAATGAGAAGGAATGTAGCTGGATTTCAGGGCATATCAAAGTTAATTTTATAATAACCAAAATAATGAAGTACTATTCTATTTGCCTTTTTATCAACAACATGAAAGTCAATTTGCAAGTTGATTTGGCACATGATTTACTAAACGGAATAAACTCATTTCTTGAAAGGTAAAGTTATTTTTTTATAGATTTTAGCGCGTCACCAGAGGAGTCTCCAACAGCCAAGCGCACCAATCCTGACCGATCCATCAATTGACATACACGAACGACGCTGTTCCAAATTTCAAAGGATTCCGGTTTTAACCATTTCATTCAGTCGCGCTCTGGATTTAAACTTGCTCGGTATTGTTTCTAGATACGTTGATCCGTGCATCGTTACTAATCGTAATTTTCTCGGCAGCTTACTAGAATTACTAGTAGATTTGATAATGAAACAGAGACCAAACGATTTTACTACGAATCTTTTACAAACATGAATGAAAGCTGAAGTACTAGTATGCCTTTGCCTCTAGAAGATCAATTTTTGGATGAACAAAGTACATAATATTGCAACTGCAGCTATCAGAGAGATACCAAATTTTTATCGTTATCCGATTTGATTTTTTCTGACAAATGTTTATGGCTTGTCGCTTCTCTTTATGGCAGGTCACTTTAATTTATCATGATCCATGTGACTCAGTTTATGATATCATACGCCAGTTACTGGATATGACCTGTTCTGTTTAAGTTTGGTTAAATTATTTAAGTGAGGTAACTGATCAGATAGGTATATGAAAAAGTGTAAACAATTTTTGCGGTCTACGGGCGAGTGAAGTGTAAGCTCATCAAAACTGAAAAGTTCAAACGGGATTCAATAATACAGTTCATAATTTGCATTCCGGTGAGTACTCAACATTAAACCATCATTAATGGCACTCAATACTTAGTTAATTTAATGAACTCAGTATTTCTATTACATGTGAACAGTGAACATAAAAAATTGAAAATGATATAAAACGTAAATAAAATTATAATCGTACTCATTCGAATTTGATAATTTGTAAGAAGTAGCGCTTTATTAAGCTTATTAAGCGCACATTGCGTTCCGACTTCTTCATTCCGAGCTACTTCTCTCAAAATAATATATTGAGTTTAAAAGGTTCCTCTGGAACTTAGTTCGTTTATTAGAGGTTCGTGAAAATTACGCTTGAAAATATTTAGAAAGTAATGCGGACACAAAAATAAGAAAAAAATAAAAATTTTGTGATTTAATACCACATTCAATTTTAAAATACTGGCATGTGAGAATGTGCATGTGTTATGATGATTGGGAGCTTTTTAACCACTAGTTGATAACGTGGTGATGTAGTTACACCCACCGTTAACTAGTGGTTAAAAGGAACGTAAAAGAGGTAACAAATTACCATAAAAACGAATTTAAAGAAGATAAGACAGTTTCTCAATATTTTATTACTAAATTTAAAATAAAAGTAATTTGGTCAGTAAGTTACTAGAATAGTACAGAACATTGTTAGTCACAAAGTAAAACAAAATAAACAAATATTTTTTAGAAACTTTTAGAAAGATGCTAAAAATCAAAGATCAAATATGTTAAAAACCGCTCCGTTTTTGTGATAGAAGGGTACAAAATTAACATTTTATTTTAATATTTTTAAAATAATTTACGCAGATCTAATACTGTAATAAAATTCTACATTCTGAGGCTTATCGCAATACCACATCCAATCATGCCTAAATTTTCGTCGAAATTTACAGAGATCGCCACGTGGCATCATTATACAATTTCCAAATTGAACTTGTCTATGATTGTGTGCCTATCTGTGTCAACCCAGTTTAGAAAGTTTTTGACAAAAACCATTTTAATTTAAGATTAATACACAACAAAGCCAATATAAAAATTGTTTTGCTGAATGCAGATTTCGCAGCGACGCTGAATAGTTTTTTGAGAAAAAGCCGAAAACCTTTACTGTCGAAAATAATAACGGATTTTTTTATGTGAAAAGGGGTTTTATTATCTGTAGGTTATTGATTTATTCTTCCCTTACCGTGGGTTTAATTGTAAATTGATAATATAGCCATAACTTTTTATTGGAGGTAGGTATTGTTGACATCCGTTGAATTTACTCTTTACCCTGACCTATTAAATTTTTACTTGAGTTTTTAATATTTAAGAAACAACAGGGATTTAAATACGTAATGTTATTGAGGCAGATTTTATGGAAAACATTGTTGCCCACGTTCTGATCTAATTGTTGCCACTTATCTCTGTTTTTCATAAAAATGAACTTGTTTGTACTATTTTTCCTGTACTCACTAAATCGCCCAGACAGCACTTGAATGACACCCTGTAGGTTTATGTGACATTTTCGTCTTAAAACAGGATATTTTCTCGACCGCTAAAGTCCTTTATATATCCATTCAGGAACATTTAACATCTTGACAAAAGCGAAGCTTTATGAAAATGTAATTGTGGTGAGTGGTTTTAATTTAAATCGATGTTTCAGTTAGTTAACGCCAGTTTCAAAAGTTTCTGGAAACTCTGATTTCACTGGATGAGAAACACTAGTTATGTCAGGTCTAACTATCCCGGCTTACTTTTATGGTTCCAAATTTACGACACCCTTACCGTGCAATGGTTCCCATTGGTTCCCACGAATTGAACACTTTTTAGGGTGTGTGAGCAATAAAACACAATTAATTGGTATATCAGATTTTCTGGCCTGTAAGCAGGTGCATTTTTTGTTAGTAAGTTAATCTAGGATTTTATTACATTTTTAAGGGTAGTTTTTAAGTCAATCAAGAGATTCAGCCAGTCAGTTGAAAACCTCCAGAGAGTTTGCATAAATTTGTTAACAGCCAAATTTGTAAATTTTAAATAAATATTTTAAAAATCAAAGTGTCGGCCATTGATCGTTAACTCACTCCTCAACGTTTCTGATCCTGAAAATAAAAATACAACACCAGACTTCTTCACTCAATTAACTTGAACAATATTCACTTAACTAACTGGAATTTATTTATAAGGCAATGACTTTTGAATTGGACACAACCAGTGGTAGCTGGTGCATAAGCGGTGCAATGCTGTAAAGCTCCAAAAAACACCTTGATTGAAGAAGTACCTAAATACTTGTCATTGGCTATATAATAAACGATTTAAAAAAATCAAGTTAAGTGCGAACCACGCAAGTAAAGTCGACCAGTAGAATAACCTACCGGCTCAGACTACAGGTGAATTATTATTTAATGTGGGCCATTGAATTTGTGGATGCCAAAAAAATGTTAGATACTTTTTTTGTGGAAAACGGGGTCACCTACCTGGAGCTGTGAGTTTTTGTAGATCAAAATTCGCTTCTTCATTAGTGTTGGGAATTTGTTTTATCAGGCCCAAGTAAAATTGTGCCTCAATTAGATTCTACGGCGAAGACAAAACATAGACATAATGAAAATGTTTCAAATTTAGGAATAGGTATGTTTTTCGTTTTTTCCGAGAACAGGACGCCAGTGGACTTATAATTCTTTAAAAAGTACAATTTCATTGAAATCTAAATTATAAACTCTAGACGATTCTCTTTCAATTTTTAGAACAGACTGTATAAGTAGAGATACTTACTATACATTCCCTTGGATCAATTTGCCCACGCAACTCGCTCCATAGGTTCAGGGCGATGCACACGAAAAAGCCTTATTCCTGAAGTTTTCTCAGAATCAATACAAATAGTTGCCGAAATGTTACAATCAAAAAAGTTAGAGAAATAGAAGTAAATAATAGCATTCTACGACGCAACTGTCTAAGTGGTGCAAAAAAAATTATACCAAATGATGATTTTGTAGGTCAAAAAACCCTCAATTACCAAAATCCAAGCTTTTTGTTTTTATTTGAAAGTAAAATTTTCACTTTGGCACCCTGTTTTCAAATTTTAAAAAATCTTACTTCTAAGGTTTGCATCTTCAGAAACAATGTACTATATTGGTCTATACCTACAGGCACCTTTTTAAAACTTACACACACTTAGTCCAGCGTCTTTCCAATTTTTTTTATCCCTTCCAAATAATATAATTTCTCGCGGTTCTCGAAACATGCGTTTCTTTCATCAAACGATCCTCGTAGTTACGCACATAAATTCACAAGTGATTTCAGATTTGTGCTAAGTGGCTTTTGAAGTCAACAGAAAACCACGTAATATAGATAAATAAAGTCTTAATAACTGTGAATTTCAACAAGAATTGCTTTGACTTGCCATTGATGATTATTGTGCGAATGCTGCACACAGTTGGCTTCTTAATTTTCGATCAGTTTTATCAAGGCAATGCCTTAGCATGCGACGATACAATTCGTTCACATTTTATTATACGAACCATTAATAGTGTGTACCAAAATAGAAACACTCTAATTGAGTGTTTGAATGAAATAGAAGATCAATTCACGAACAACACAGCCTGTAATGAAGCTGCATTTATTCGTCATACAATAAATGGCTTCACGTCGGTATGTTCATTTTATCTTACGCTTATATATAAGGGTACACGCTAAGAAGGGGGCACGCCAATTTTTGCTCATTTTGAGCCGTTCAGTCCGTTCGATTTTAAACACACAGAACTATCATCAAGTAACATCACCCAGGCGAAAAAAGAAAGTCAGCAGATCGATACTTACTTTAAATTATGCTGTAGTGGCTAAAAAGGAGGAAAGTCCGCGCGCCAGATGGTAAGAAGGAGGAAAATCATAAATGCGCGATATTCTTGCTGGATGCTCTTGTGGCTGCAGTTTTCGAAGCTTTTGAAGTTTTTTGAGCTGCAAGAGTTAAACCAAATCTTTTTGATGTTATGGAAGTCACTTTTATTTTTTAAATGCTGGACTACACTTCTTTACAAACAAATCCTTCTTTACAACAAATGCCATCGCTCAACTTGGAATGGCATTTGGGAAACTGCTGTTTTGATTGAACCGAAGAAAAAAGGGATATCAATATTTTGCCAAACAATGAGTTTATATTACCAGGTCAGTTATACGAAGGTAACTACGCACTCTTTCTCATCTATTTGCAGGACTGTTACACTGGCCAAATTCACTGACCTACAGTGCTTAATGAAATGTCTCAACACAACAGCTAGAAAATATTTTTCTTCATTACCGCAACAAAAATGTCAAAGACAAGGCTACCTTTCCAAAACCTCAGCTTACAAGATGCCCAAAAAAAAATCTGAGCATATTCTGTATATTTAATAATTAAAAAAAAATGAAAAGAAAAACTGAAATTTGATAAAATTTAATTTCATAACCTGTGCTATTTTGCTTCTGGTTTTTGTAAAGAAGATGGAATGGCATTTCCCCTTCCTGTTCGATAGTATCCGTAGTGTATTCATTATTTTATGTTTAAAAAAAATTGTAAATTAAATGTCATTAATAATTTCTGCAGTATAATTCCAAACACCTATAACAAATTAAATCCATTAAAAGTTTCAGTGCTAATTAATAAATTAATAAGTCTAAAATGGTTTTAAAATAAAAAATCGATTTCCTGAAAATTAACTATTTTTGACTTTCCCCCTTTCCCCCTGGACCCTTCACATATACTACTACGATAAAGGACAATTACGAATGAACTGTAGAATATTTAAAAGACACATGACTTCTTCTGAAAATTGCAACAGCAAACAATCTAGGATACAAGGTAAAAAAACTGAAACTGTAGAAGAAATTGTGCAAACGACTCCCAGATCAATTAGAAGCTACCTGCGCAAAGTGAAAAGTAGAAAATGTTCGACCAGGAAATTTTGATTTATAATATACAAAATTGATAAGTTTATGTACAGCATAGAAAGTTTAGAACACCTTAACATTTTTACCACGAGTCGCCACTAGACGCAACAACGCAGTAGAACAAGAACAGTAAAAAATAGCAATTTACGTTCATAACTACAGACATCGATAATCGAAACGCAATAAGTCATAAAAGTCATACAAAATCAAATATCAAGCGCTGTAAAAAAAGTTTCACCCAAACGAAAACCAAGTTTTTCCCAACACACACTAATCGGATTACCTTAATACAAAACAAAAACGATATTTGTATTTCTTTAAAAATCGTAGTAAACTTTTCCAAGGGTATTCATTTGAGTCAAGATTAGCTTTTATTTTATTAGGTTTCACTTACTTGTTTTCCCAGCCACAACAAACAATTTTCAGCAATTGAAAAGAATGGATTTATAAATGGGGTGTTTTCAATTTGGGTAAATTTACGAAGGTAAAATGCCGCGTTAAGCAAAGAAACATGAACATATTGGAACTTTTTTTGCTAAAAATAAATATACAAACTCACATGTTAGTTCAATAAAGTCCAGCTTTACAGTGAAGGAGTTAAGAATAAATAATAAATATGATAAAAGCTATGCAGAAATGTATTTTTCTGACACTCGACGTGATTTATTTTACTGGAGTATTACGTCAAGTGAAAAGTTGCTGTACCAAAATAACATATATTTTCTTATTTTCAAGCAACAAAATAAATAATAACTGAGCATGGATAATTAGATATAACAAATTCATTATCTAAAAAAAATTTATTTGTATTTTAATTAGAAACGATTTTTGTAGGACCATTATTTAAAATAAATAAATCGCTAAGAAGGGTTATTACAAATCCAGCAACATACGCTGGTAAATTAAAAACCATTAAACCCACATTCATACGCAGAATGAAAATAATCATTTTCAAGTCTTCTAAATAATTTCCCATATTCGAAAACCCATCGAATTCGATAAGTTTTCCTGATTTCATTGTGGAAAACAGTGAAAGCAAGTTAAATTTAGTCAAAATCGATTCCATCGCGGGAAACGAATCGGATTCCTTTTCTAAGAGTTTTATTTAAGTTAGTGAAGTTTAGAAAATCTAAATTTTTAACTTTTCATTTAAATAAATTCAGTTCAGTTTCAAATAGTCAGTTTTACATATTTGCAAGAAAATTATCAGATATCGAGCTTAAATCGGAAGGCAATTTTTACATTTGTCGTCTTATTTCGGAATGAGAAATTTCATTATGTAAAACAAGACTATCGGCAATTTGTCAGGTGGTCGATCGAGATGATCTATTTTAAAACCAAGCAGTAGACACGCAAGTAAACAACGAAAGTATACAGGGTGAAACAAAATTAGCTTCATTCGTTTTATGGAGTAACGGGAAAATTATTTATTGTGAGTACGGAACAATGTTTTAAAACATTTTAGAACAGAACACAACACATACAGTGTAGTGGAACAGTGGACTTGATAAGGATTAAGTAAGTTTTATATGAGTGAAAAAATAAAAAGAAAATATTTTCCCTGCAATGAAGCACGGAGGAGATGATGTTTTATTGTGGGGGTGCATGTCAGCCAATGGAACTGGCAATTAATGCCGTTTTAAATATTTTATGGAATAATTTACCTACAAGTGTTCAAAAACTTATTATATGTTATGTTTCAAGAAGATGACGATTCTAAGCACACCACTAGGCTGGAAAACTTGGAGAAAGCACCAAGTTCGAAATGAGGAAGGGCTCAAACATAGGATCAGACAAGAATGGGAAACCATTCCACCAGTTACAAGAAAACTTGTGTTATCTTCCGAAAATGATTGCTGCCATCCTTAGAGCCAATGGCAACTATACAAAATATAAACATTTAAGAAAGCAACCATTTTTCACAAGCAATGTTAGTGAATGGAGATTTTTTAAATATAATTCAAATAAAGTGTTTCAAACATGTTTACTATTAATTTTAGTACTTCTAGGGAGCCTACCAACCTTTCCTATTATTATTGTTCTACTTAAACTTAAATACAATAGCAAAGTACGAAAAAGTATTCCAAAATAACTGATGTATGGAAACTTTTTTTGCGACTGTATGTGGTGGCATTTAACGTCAACTGTGAATTTATTGAAAGCAAAATAACAAATCCTAACATTATGAAACTTGTAGTATTTTACATCAAGCTAAACACGAATAATAGAGGTAGATGAGGACACTTTTGTAAGTCCGTTTGTGGCATTCAGGCCAGGAAAATTGAAAGTGATTCATAAATAACCAGCTCAATACCCTTTACCTACTTTAACATTAACACCAGTTTTGTAATTTTAGAATGGAGATTCCCAGACTACCACTCAGTTGCTCGCCCAAAGTTAAACAAGTTTTGGATTGCGCGCTGTTGGCTCCTGTGAAAACGGAGAGACAGATCTGGGAAAATTCTATGCTAGAAGATGATCCCAATGCGAACTGCTCAGTTGTTCCGGAGAAGAAAGAAAGCGGTCCCAGATGGGGTCCTGAGCATCGCGGCGCTCAAGAGTTAGCCAATTTATATAGTAGGGGTAAGTTAAAAAAAAGCTAATCAATCTAGATAGTATTTTCATCAGCAAAATTATGAATTCCCGTCAGCGAGGTTATGCTTTTTCCATCAATTTTAAAATATGAATCCTTAACGGTCCCTTTAGGGCGCAATACACTGCATAAACTGTGATAATTTTTTGCAAGKCGATAAATATTCTTAAAAAGTTTAATGGTTCATTAGTGWTTTCATTAGGTACCTCGTCGATATAGTTTTTTGATCACATTTAATTTGACAGAACCCTTAAGCGGTACCAATTATATACTCTGTATTTAGTAAAAAWTTGCACTGTGTATTGCAAAACCYTGCTCGTTCTTGATAAATTTTGTTTATTTACGTAACCATTAAGCTACAAATGATCCTCGTCRCTGAAAATAAATATTTCGTGATTATGAAATGAATGAAAAAAATATCAAAAATACCTGAACTCAAAAAAGCCAGAAGATCTATCAGAATATAAAAAGRTACAAGCACTGGTGTGAAGGAAGATCTGTGAAAAKAAAAACGATGCTTGGGAAAAGCGATGCCAAAGAAYAAACACTTACATAGGAGGAACCAACTCAGAAATTTGWRAAAATATTAAAAAGAAATAACCTCAGAAATAACAAAACCAGAGAAATCACATAACCAATTAAACTACAACAATGGAAACAGTATTTYCAAGAACTACTCACGGAAAATAGACGGGAATTCAAAGACATAAACGAATCGAACAATGYAGACAATATTAACGTYATCACTCAGAATAACAATAGGAGAASTAAGAAAAGTCTCCATAACCGGGAAATATTCCGGGCGAGCTRACGCAAGTTATTAAAGGTTTAGTAAAGTAAAGTAGTTTAGTAGGTTTAGTAGAGTAAAGTTATTAACATAATTATAGTTACAAGGATGGYCCGCAACCAACAAATCCATCTCTTATTTCTGGACCTGAAAAAACTTACGATAATGTCCTATTAAGCAAACTCTRGGAAATCTTAAAGAAAACGARCATAAATGCAGAGCTAATTTAAGCCATTAAGAGTATCTACAAATAATYTGTAATRAAGATAAAATCAGGAAAACTAATAACACCCGGCTTYATAGGATCAAAAGGATTAAAACAAGGATGTTGTACATCACCGACCTTATTCAAAATATAACTGTAGGGAATCTCGAAGAAATAAAAAGATAAGTGCTATACTATGGACATACCGATCTCAGGCACGACCATGTATACTCTTAAACTCGTCGATGGTCAAGTGGTAATGGCGCAAGACCACGACGATAATTGAAGAATATCAATACGGGGTCTGCAAGTAAAGACACAAAAGACAGCGCACATGGTGATAAGCGGAGAACAAACGGATCTGGATCTGGAAAGCGGACTTACCATCAAGTAAACAAAAGAAAAGACTTGTAAACAAAAGACTTGTCGATACCGAATATGCCAACGCAGAAAGGCAATCGTTCTTTTCAGTGCACTACTTTGGGACAGGAGTCTCAAAAAAGAAACCAAAAGGCCCATTTGTAATGCGATTGTAAAAAGCATAACCACCTTCGGATCTGAGGTGTAGCCATTGAAGTAAGCGATGAAAAAACGCCTAAAAACAACAGAAATTTATTTTTGGGGTCGAGCGGCAGGAATATCGAGCAGAGCACGCGTAACAAACGAGGCAGTAAGAGAAATGATGGGAATAACGCATTCTATAACGGAACAGATATGGTATATACATAGGTCATATACAAAGAATGCAAGAACACCGAATCCCGAAGCAAGTGATAAACTGGCAGCCAAGAGGGCGAAGGCGACCCGGAAGGCTGAGAAAGAGCTGGAGAGAAGGTATCGACAGGGCACTTCGTCGTAGCAGAACGTTATAAACCGATATATAGATAGAAGAGCAATCTTGTTGGCAAACTGAACGGCGATTTTCGAAATAAATTTGCACTATTTGCGAGAGTGGTTCTGTCGTAAGTCTATTCAGGAAAAAATGGGTATCACCAGTAACAGTGTTGTCTGGTCAAAAAACAAACCTCTAACAAAAACACTTTTTATGTTGGGCGAGCAAATTATTCCAGAGGCCTTTACAATATCAAATCTGGCCTGCCTTCTACAGCATTAGGTACTTGAAGGGTTTAGTTTAATCCAATAAAATTTAGTTTCTAAAGGTTGGTGCAAAATTAATTTTAGTGAAAAGTTAATCTGCGAGACATAACAAACTAATCCGAAAATAATATTTAATTTCTCAAAACCCATATTTAATTTCAGGTAAACGAATTCAAGAATGCATCTGTGTAGCAGTTTGCCTCACGCTGATGGCTGTGAATTCTGTGTTCATTTTGGCACATATAAAAATCGAAAAACTTAGTAGCATAGTGGCGGCGGCATTTTTCGGAATTCTCACGGCCGACTTTTGTTCGGGATTTGTGCATTGGGCTGCCGATACCTGGGGATCTGTAGAATTACCAATCATAGGAAAAGTAAGTATGTCTTCTCTTATATTATGAGTTTTGTGACGTTACCATGAAACGTTTTTTAATTTTTTTTTTGCTTTTGAGAGACAGGGTAACGCTATAAACAGGTAAAAAATTATTTCCAAAACCATGGCAGATAGCGAGAGAAGAAGGAAAATTACGTTTTTGAATTTTTCTTTTGTTAATTTGTCTATAAGACACAACTAAAAATTGCAAAATTTACGATTTCCGCTTTATTTTTTATCTCCTTTACCACTAGGAATATTAAAACAATATAAATACAGCTTTAATAGATAATCATTTGTATAGTATAAATAACATAAGTCAGAAAAGTTACAAGATAAACTTATGTTTTTTAAAATAAAATACCCAGTATATTTTAATAACAGAGATAGCCCTAGATCAAACAATATATGATACATACGGTTTATAGCAGTTGTTGAAATAATTAAAAACATTCGTTTCTTATTTAAAATTATTCCGTAGCTAAACAGTCAAAATATCTAACCATAAAATTGAAGTCAGCTAGGCAAGTTGAATACACAAATTTATAAAATAGGTTTGCGGGTTATTCTTTTTGATAAAAAGTTAAATACGTAACGGCAGAATTTAAATCGTTTATAGTAAAAATTAAAAAGGAACAACAATTAATAAAGCAAGCAACAAATTACGATTCAGTCAAATTAAAATACATTTTAATATATTTCCAAACTGTCCACCATTCTCCTTTATGGAAATTCAGCATCATTTCTTCGCAAACTTTACATCGTAGATGATGTCAATGGGCTATAATTGCTCAAACGCGAAAATAACATTACTTATACAATACATTAACTTCAGTTCGACGATATATAAATTTTTTAAATCCCCACAAGAAAGAATCTGGTAAACCGTCGAATTGACCCATTGGTATCTATCCACATTTTATATTAGGGCTGTGTTTGTTTTGTATTGTTTGGGTTGTTATTTCCGCTTACCACTTTTCAAATTATAGGTGGTTGTGTTGTGAAAGTTTCTGGCTAATATTGACTATGTTTTCCCAAGCACAAGTGGGATGATTGTTTGTTCAAATAGGTTTTAGTGGTTGGAAGTAGTCAGTTCGTTTCCATATAATTTCCATATAATTCCATTTCATAACCCCAATAGCTTTTTATTATTTGTTTGCCTCTTGTACTGTACTGTATATAAACTTTTCCAATGAAAGGACCTTGTTCAGCATGAAAATATTTGAGTTTCCCTATTGGTGCAATTTCAAAGGTCGACATTTTAAGCAGTCCTTTTTTATATTGCGTGTCTTCCCGAGTCCAAACAGGCAGGAATTGATTGGAACATTGTTCCCGGAAAAACGTTTAATGCATAACCATCGATGTAAACAGTAAAAAACTAATAACAACGACTGTTGCCTATTAGTTTTTTACTGTTTACTTGCCGAGAAAACATTCTGGACTGATGAAGTCAAACCGTACGGGTTTTTCGAGCAGGACACTTTTTAATAAAAGTAGTTAAAATTTGAAATGATTGGGAGGATTGCTGAAAAAGTTATAGCTTAAAGTGTATAGCCTCACATATCAAAAGTTATAGGTTCATATTAGCTGTTTTGGCGTATTTCGGTATGTATGATTCAATGTATCTCCGTATCTGGTAGAAGAACGCGCCATCCCATACGAAGCAACTGCCTTTTATAAAATATTTGAAAATGTTTGTTTTGTTGTCTTCAAACTCTGCTCTGCAACTAGTTAAAGGAGTTCGTCGAAGGGCACTTGTGTAAATTCTCCCATCGAAATTGACCGGAACATCTCTGGACTTAGATTTTTAATTTTGTTTATGAAGAGTGCTGTGCGCATGTGTTTTACCAGAAGTGTTTATACCTATTGGGCAATTCATACATTGATTACTCCTTTTTCTTTGGAGAGTAATGCAATAATCCAACTTTTGCAGTAGCTAAGCGTGCATGATTTTATTCTTCGGTCAATTTTGAAACAAATTCGTTTATTCCCTTCACTAGTTCCCAGCTGCGTGACAATAGATTATGTATTTAACTTACAGCATATCTGATCAGATCTATAACTAGGTTAGACACCTTTACGCCCACGATTAACTATCGTGCAGAGGGCGCATTCGGTTAGGTCAAATACATTAGTTAGAAATCACAAATAATTCAATTGACTTCTGTTCTACTAAAAACTGCAATTATTTTTTATTTTTGTAATACGGGTGTCGATTTATATTTAAGGCATTAAAAATATTAGATACTTTTCAATTATTTTCCGTGTTTCTTATACCACTCACACTCCTGTCTATTTCAATCTAAAACAGTAACTCTATTAAGAGTGATTGGAAAATATGTGATATACATTCATGATATACATGTAGTAATCATGAGTGGCTTGAATTAAATAAATATGATTACACAATTCTTAAGATTTAGTAAAATCTGATCCGTTATTTAATTTAACCTTGGTGTTAATGACTCGTTTGCTAACATTGTAGAAGCATACCATCGAATTCTGTAACAGCTATGAAAAGCATATTGATAAATGTCTGATCTGTGAAAATCTTTGCTTTTAATTTATAATTGATGTTATTTAGTTTATATTTAATGGTTTTCATAATAATTCTTATTATTGTCGATGTTGTTGGCGTGTTTTTAAAATATTTCTAAATTCTAAATGATTGATGTTACGTCCCCATCTACAGGAACGTTGGAGGCACAAAGGAATTTCAACGAAGAATGCAAATTTTAGTTTTCCATATGTATATAATTTACGCACATGGACTACACAATTATATTTCTAATAGTTATTATAATCAGTCTCAAAACGAGCGAATATATTATTATCTAATATACTATTATATTATCAAACGAATATATTATTATCCAGCATGTCATACACAAAAGGAAATACCCTCTGGAACAAATAAACCGTCACGATACATATACTTCAATTTAAATCTTATCTAGCGTTTTCAGTTGTAAATATATTTTCATAATTTCATGAGACTATAGTACGCATTTGCAACTCAATCCTTAATTTTGTCAATCGTTTGAATTGATTTCTTATTATACAGAGGGAAATCAAGAGATGGTTTCTATATCTAAACTTGTGAACACCCTGTGGACGAAAATAAAATTGCAAAGAGATATTTCTGCATGCGTTTGTGAACCTTCATCTTTAATTAATATTGATTTTTTGATTCATGACTGTGAAATGAGTTTTTGAGTGAAATGAGTGAAATTAAATTTATTTAGCAAAATGATGCAATTCATCTATAAGTGTATCATTTAAAATAAGAAATCAAGACGACTAAATTTATATTAGTTAATTATAGATGAAAATAGCCCGAACAAATTATGCAAATAGATATAAAACTACAAAAGCTACTAAAGGCATCACAAACGAAATGTGCATCAGCTAAAAAACAACTCAGAAGAATAGTCCTCAATTATGTCTAGTAAATCAAGCTCTATTTAAAAAACACAAAATCAAAATCTCGTACAATTAACTAGTGACGGTAACCGAGTTTCAACCAAAGATATTAATAGATAGACGAACATAGTCATTCATAAATTCCGATTTGTGTGGCTCCGATTAAACAGATGCATTTGTTTACATTTTTCGATGAAAGCAACAATGGTTCTTAATCATACGATCTGCTTTACTGGCTGGGAAATCGATTTTTTATATATGACCATCAGCAACAAAATATCCGGGAAACGTTGCATAAAAATATATTTGTTGTTTTAATTTTTTTGTTGGTAATAAACGACGAATGTCACTGAAATGAAACAGCTTTGAAGTTTAAAATTGGAACATTTATCGGAATTTAAGGCGGTAATTGCAAGAAAGCATGATAAAATATTCATTATGACAACATCGCAAATGAGGGAAATATCTGTTAGTAAAATTATAGTAAGGAGACATGGACTCGTTGGAATCATAAGTTCGGCAAATTCTCGTGTTTTTGGTGTTTATTAATAAACTGTTGCACTTAAAAGGACGTACGTGGTTTAATTTAGAGGAAAATGGCCTAAATTTTCCAAAACTGTATTCGCTTGCACTTGTATAAACGGTGACCCAAGTTTTGTTGAATATACAAGCCATATTCGATCTCTATTGAATCAGTACAGCATCTATCTTATGACCAAATCTTTTATGACTGAATTCACGAAACGTAAAATCTTTTATATTCAAATCATGCTGATCATAACGTAAACGATATTTTAAAAGACTAGTCGGCATAAGTGACCTTATAATTCGGCCAGGCGAGTTGGTCCTCGGATTAATTCAACTGTCATATACAGGGTTGCTCATTAGTGCGTCAAAGTGCGATATCTCAGTAAATATGAAGTTTAAAAGAAAATTCCTCCAACGAAATCTTTTCACGTTTAAAAGGTCCACATTCTAAAATTACTTTCCAATATACAGGGTGCATCATAAACGTGTGGTAGTTACCAACTCTGGTTTTTTAAATGAAACCCCCCCTTTTTTTTGTTATTTTCAGATTGGCCGTTCAATTTTAATTTATGTTTGTTTCAACCATTTTGCCTGAAAAATTTACGATTTCCGAGTTATTCGTAAAAATGTGAAAGTTTTGACAGCTACTGGGTTCCACAGAAATCGATGCTGTACACTACCCGCTGCGAATTTTGGAAAATAGTTTTCAGCGATTCTAACAGAACATCATGATCTACGTGCAGATATGTTTTAAATTATAAGGAAATACTTCTAAACCACGCAATTAGCCTCTAAACTTGCATGTTTTTAAACCTCAAAAAGTTGCTTTTTTCAAATGGAACCCCCTATTTTTTTTCTCGATTTCAAATTTAACGTCTCA
>NW_026018508.1:9181155-9223084 GCF_020466585.1 Dendroctonus ponderosae
CATGAAAAACTTTCGTAGGACGTATTTTCTTGTAAAGTTCATATTTACTGAGATATCGCACTTTGACGCACTAATGAGCAACCCTGTATATAACGGCGGTAAATATATTGACCGTTACCAACTTCTAGGCCTTTTGTCCCTATTTTTGCTTCCGACCCGATCGGGATTTATGAATGACTATCTTCGTCTATATTAATGTCTTGGTAGTAATGGGAGTCTAAAAAACAGCTACAGATTCGGATAAAGATCCTAACAATGCACAGTACCAAAATGTGACTGGAGATTAACGTGTCCAGGACCAAAACTTTTTGGTGTTTGCCCGGTCCCCACAAGATAGCCTACACGCAAACATTGTAGCTAATAATACCACCTTAAAAATGTACAGATGTCAAGTGGCTTATACGTAGGCAGAGAAGTAGATAGTCCGTTCGGCCGTTCTAAAGGAATTAAAGAGATTATGATGATGCAGCTAGATCAGAATTTGTCAAGGTACAAAGGGTATTCTGCAACCCTCGTTTGTGCATTGAAGTAAGACAAAAAGCACTAAAGTATTGCTTTGCTAAGAATTTGTTATCGTAATGTTGTAAAACTTGGATCATAAAACAAGAAGAATTGCTAAAATTGGAAGCCATTCGAAATGTGGCTTTATATGTGAATCCGACTTGTAAGCTGGTACATTATAACAGCAAATGCAGAGAACAACAAAAATAACGAAACATTCTAAACCGGGATATAATGAGACATTAATACTACGAGCAACTTTAGTTAATCCTTGAAGAGAAAATCGAAAGGAAACGAGGCATTGGAAAGAAGAAGAAATCAGGGCTTCGAGACATAGGCGACTGGATAAGTAAAGATTAGGGGGACTATAACGAATAGTAACACCCTAGCAATAATCATCGCCAACCTCAAAGTAGACATCATGTGGACCTCCCGAATGAGTGACCCGCAGTAATGAAAGGTCAAACGAAATTCTTGCGTTTCCTGAATCTCAAATAAAACAAATCGTCTCGATTTATGATCACTTATACTTAAGAGCTCAGACAAGTCTCTTGTATGACACGAGAAATGTTCACAGACTGCCAACAGTCTTAAATATGCCAACTATGATTTCATAAATAGTATCAAATTCAGAGGACAGAGTACCAAAGGTAAGTTCACCATTTGCTAAAATAGCAGCGTTGTGTAAAGGGCTCTACACTATCAACCCTATGATTGGTATATTTAATATGGGGATTACTAAATGAAAAAAAAAATCTGGAGCATCAGAATGTGCATCATATCTGATTCTATGCCACTCTCTTTCAACGTACTTAATTTGCCTTCTGTGTGTGTAATTGTATAATTATTGTGATAGTTTAGTCTAAATAAGCTTTTGTTAAAGATTCTTCGTCTTGCTTCTACTTACAACTTAAGTGTGTTTGTGGGAGAATCTATAAGTGAAATAAATAAAAATAAAATAAACTGATGACTTATAAATGTTATAAATAAACTTATGCTTATGGCTGACGATTCCTAAAATTTGAATTGCTGTTAAAATCAGTTCTATTAAGAAAATTAGTGGGGTTTCCTAGAGTGCATTTGGAGCGGGTAGTGAGTTACTGATAATCTGAATTATCTTGCTAAGTTTGATTTTTTCGTTGACGTTTGGACATATTAACATTTATACTTAAAAAACCCACTCTTTATAACATCTACTATTATCCGCCAACGTCTGTCCATGTTTCAGCTAACGCATACTTTATGTTCTTGTATTATAGATATGGCAATAGCGTGACTCAAAATGGCTTCTATTTTTGAAAACATAGATTAATGTTTCATATATACAGGGTTATTCAGGTTAAACGATATGGAATATTGTAGTTAAGGTATTTGATTTTTAAAGAGTGTAATTTGATGGATAAAGGGCGCCCTTCTGTAGCGTACATTATAAAACTATTGAGGAATTTCCATAGTGTCCCAATGAGTTCATTCAATCCATAGCTGCCGTTTTAAAAATGGAATAACCTATATATTTTTATGCTATTAGCGCCTGATTGTATAAAGCTTACGGTTTCTTAGATCGGGCGTCTGTGAAAATATAGTCCTTCTTTTAAAACTTGAGTTCTCAACATCCCCATTTCTTTAATGACGTGAGAATTTTGTGAACTTGAAACGTATTTTTCATTTGACTATTTTTAAACCATAAACTTTACTCCAAACGAAAATGTAAGCTTAAAAAAATTAATAAAATATGTAATTTTTTGGGCTTTGGTTGTTGTACATTTTCCTCTGGCTTTGAGACTAACTAAGTATAACTTGGTATTCGAGTTGTACACTGGATTACAGTAAAAACTGCCGATCTTATACTGCTATTATTACTTCGTTACCTTAAACCACTCATATGTCCAGCTGAAATTATCCTCTCCCCTATCGAGAGTTTTAGTAAGAGCGTTTCGTGCTGCGATTAATTTTGTGGCATAGCATTTAAATCTTAACCATGTTGAAATGCTTTGGAATGCATACAATTGACAAACATTAAAAAATATATATGCCCGGCGATACTTTCCTGTGCTATACCTACTCATACTATTTTGCTTGATTTTTATATCTTGCGTGACAATTAAGACTCAAACAAACAAAACACCTAAAGCCACATTATTACTATTTTTAATAAGTCTTTGTCAATAGAATCGTTGACCTTTGGCAAATCTAAAAATATGGCTAATGACCGTCCGCCCTCTTTGAGACATTTCAGAATTGATTTTCTAATTTAAAAATGTGGACTAACCAGCTTTATAACCATCTTGATGTTTATTCAATTCCTTTTATTTCTTGATAATTTGCAACTTAACATTAGCCAATTAAGAAAGTTTTAGAAACCTTAGTATAAGGTTCTTGGTAAATTTTTTGTTAGATACTACATGCAATAGATCTTTATATTTCGCAATCTATGCCTAAGATGTGCTTCGTTGAATTTTTTTCTGTAATCTTATACTTTATTGGAAAAAAAGGATGCTGGTGTGTACACACTGAAGAAAATCCAATCACAATATATTTTATTCAAGGGTTCAACTAAACCACAACCCGGATTTATACACATTATAATACACGTTTACATCCCCTGTGATTGGCTATACTTTATTGCGTGTAGCAGGTTTTAAGAATATTGGTTAGGTTTAATTGTATGGTTTAATACTAATTTCCCGATAAATGGTTTATTCCGAGGTCTTATGAGACCTTTACTACAGCGTATATATCAGAACATATAAGCTATGCTTTTACTGGCTTAGAACGCAGTTTTTTTTATTCGAATGTTTCAGTCAATGGTACGATGATATCTGCAAAACTTTTCGATTGAACAGTGTTAATGAACAATAGTAATTTCCTAAAATAACACACAGTGACATTCACACAATATCGTCTAACCCGATATACTTCAACGCTCCCCTAACCCCGATTAAATGGGACACACCTTAGATAACCAAAACCGTTTTTCGTGCATGTAGCTCACATACTTGCAACAGTAAAAATAGAAACAGGGTTAAAAGTTAAAATCGACTTTTTTTACTGCCGAGTCAATTTCCGTATAAGACAATAATTAGTATAGTTATGTTAGTTTTTATTACCCCTTCGTGTTGACGATGCCTTTTGCCTTATTTATAGAAATGAACACAACCAAAGCCTGAACTTTACTCTGGTAGAAATAGAATTGTATTAAATTGATTTTGAAAAATAAGTGGACTCGCAGGTAAGTCGCGAAAATAAATTAACTTTATATTACACAGAGACATGTACAGGGTGGTCTCAACTAATGTGACGAAATTCAATGACGTTGTCTACGTAAAAATATTGCGATCCTTGCAAATTTGTTTGATCGAAAAGTTGATACATTCCGAGTAGTCAAAGCGTAACTAAATTTTTTTTTATGAATTCTAAACCTGTTTTACTACTACCAAGAAAAATGTGTTTGAGGGTTTTTTAGATCGACAACTCCTAATCCCCTATAACCTAGCTTGTAGTTGCTAGAGAGCGCTAGCTGCAATAGTCTGAAGCCATTAATTCGTTTCCTTTCTGGCATCTTAGTAATTAGAAATCCCACACAAGAAATCATCCTATCCTGTATATACTATAACAAATGAACTAACTCTGGAAGGTACCAAAATCAACAAATAGTGATAGGATTGAAAACTAGGATAGAGTTGATTTCACATGAGTCCCTAAACTAAGCGAAACATCAACGCAGTTTTTGCACTAAGATGTACAATTTGCAATGTTGAATGTTGCAAAACTTGATTACTGTTTTTACCCTTCCAGCCCTGCAGAAAGCGGAAAAATAAATCACAGTGAGTTTGGTAGCTAAAAAAGTTGTGTTATTGTTAATCTGGTGAAAAGTTAATTGAAAAATAAATTGAAAGTTGAAAGTTAATATTATACAAAAAACCCTGTATAAGTCAGGGGAAAACACAATAATGTATCTATTATAGACCAAAGCAAAACGTTGGTATCCAATATTATAAAATCTTTGAGAGATATAATAGAATTATTAGTTTTTAAAAAATGCACGATGTAATATCTGAACACCAGTTTGGTTTCACGTAAACCATTGGCACTAAAAATGCTTTAAACTACCTGTCAAATATACTGTATAATGCTTTGGATAAGAGTAAAACAATTCTCGTGGCCTTTCTAGATTTGCCCAAGGCCTTCGATACTATTGATCATTAAATTTTGCTGGACAAATTATATTGTATTGACATTAGAGATCAAGCACTGGATCTCATAACTAGTTACCTTAATAATAAATACCAAAAAGTAAAAATAAATATTATTGAGAGTAAAAACATGCTAATAAACATGAACAATATAGCTACAATACATCAAATTGTAAATAAAAATAATTTTTCTGTTGAAAACAACCCGATGAATTTGTAACAATTGTTCGCCTATGAATTCCTAAGTTATCACCACTAGGATCTCAAAAATAAAAATCATGACATTATTATTCCTAAACACATTTTGAAAGTCAGTAATAAAGATAAATATAAGAGTCAGTAACGTTTTTATCCATCTGCCAAATCTCTCAAAAAAGAAAACTGAAGAACTGGATGAAAAATAATTGTTAGATTATAAATTTCGATATGTTCAAATACATAAATCAATAAAAGACTACATTATCAGCGTAACGGAAAAATGTTTGCCGGGATAACCTGATGTTTGCAATACTCAGTTTGAAGCAAATTGGGAACTACATATTTCTTGATACAATTATTTTATATGCAAGTTTTTGCCACCTTACTATTCCGATATTAACTTTATTATTAAAATAATTAAAGTTTGAGAACTTGGCGACTAACATGCTTGAAGATAAAGTCTAGGCTGGCAACGACCGAAGGTTTCTAACTATAGTCGGAATTTAAAATGCCCGCAAATTTTTTTGTTATACCCGGACCTCGATGTATTCAACATTAAGGTTTTAAATTTTCAAAAAGTAAAAGTGGATTGATTTCAGAATTTTCTCCGTCCATTTCGTGAACATCATATCGATCCTACGTCGATAACTCGTCACGATTTCATTGAAACAAACGGCGATAACTTCATGGTAACCATCCCATTTTTGGGACGAATGGTATGGGATTTTCTCACCTTACCGGAAGACGACGTCCAGAAAAAATTCGCATGGAACTGTTACGTATTTTTATTGGCCATTTTTGTGGCTATGACAAATCAAGTGAGTACCTAAGATATAAATATCAATTTAAAAATCTTTTGGAGGAAAGGAATAAGGAATTTTTTAACTTAAACCCTGACCGACTTACACAACTTACATTCGATTTGCCACTCAACCAAATAAGTTTTAACATTAAACTCGACAATTGTCGATTAATAGACATTTTTCAATATAAACTGAGATTTGTGTCGTTTAATATGATTTACTTAAACAACCCTACAAAGTTCACACTTACATCCAGGTGCGAATGGAACTTATAAAAATAATTAATAACGATTCATAATAAAAACCACTCGGTGGGCAATGGGAAATAATAATTGTATTAATTTACATTTAAAAAAATTAGTTATGATGGCGTAGCTTTTAAAACATAAATTAATGAAAATTCCAGAAACAAATAGCACGAGAGTGCTATGTGCATGTTTGATATTTATTCACTTCGCTAATTGAAATTCATGGAAAATTTCTAAAAACTTTTCCTCTTTTTTGTGTCGAAAAATTGCCTATAATAACAATAATGTGTGTACCTACGTAAATCTGATAAAAAGCTTACAGACATTTTCTTTTTATCTAACAAAAATTTTTGTGATTTATTACGCTGGGTTTATGTCGACTAATGATAATTTTTCTAATTTCATAGACAATAAAGGACTGAATGTCCACCATGACTTGAAAGCTGGATCCTCCCCTGGTCAAAGTTACGTTTATTCAATTATTTTTATTGCTTTTGTGGTCGCGGTGTTTTTTCAGGCAATATGCTTCAAAATGAATCGAATAGACCCAAATTAGGTTTGTGGTGGCATATTGCCAAACATGAACAGTATTTGCGACATTTTTCTTAAGCTTATTTACATGGGCGCCAGCAAAATTTAAATTAATTTTATAGTATTTCATTTTATTGCTAACATTAATTGAAACAAGCACGTCTTCTTTTCCATAATATCCCATGACAATAAATTTTTGAGATGTCCTTTGCAAGTGGAGCCTAGCTGATGAGGACTAAGTCCAAAATCGCTCTCTCTATCGGTTAGTCCAAAAGTTGTGGTTTGGGCCATTCTTTTACTACTGAGTAAAGTCAGTAAATTATTGTCAATAATATTTCAACTGTGAACTTCAAGTAGATTTTTGAGGTGGTACGGTTCTCTACCAGTATTTCTTATCAACCCATGAAAATTGTTGCTCTACTAATATCTTATTAAAAAGGAATTCTTATTGCAGATTCATAAATGGTCGCACACTTACTTCAGTCTGCCGTTGTGGGTGGTTTTTCTTCAAGACTGGCATATAATTCTACCTAGACGCCACCATAGAATACATCACGTTGCACCACATGAAACCTATTTCTGCATCACTACGGGATGGTTAAATTGGCCAATGGAAAAGCTCCGATTTTGGAGCGCTTTGGAGTATCTTATAGAGTTGACTACTGGATATAAACCTAGAGCTGACGATCTTAAATGGGCCGAAAAAAGGAATTAGATGTGGTGCGACCCAGAACTTTTGAAACATTTAAGTTCCGAATTAGAGCAGTGGGGATTTAATTCAATGTGTAAAGTTTTCGCTTCTGCGTTAGCTTCTTATGGATAACTGAGAAGCGAGCAGGACCAGTAATCAGTAATCATGGTATACCTGATACCATGAAATTCTCCAAGTAGACCTTATAAATGAACAGTAAATTATAATATAGAGTTATTGGGTCCAATTCAGCTAAAATTTATTACTTAAAGAAAGTATAACTTTTTTAAATGCATTTTCATAATTCAACAATTGCCGCAATTTTTTATTAGGTAGATTTCACTGGTAAATTTGCATTAAATTTATATTTTCCGTCTTAAGGGACGGGACTTTGTGTCTTAGTAAAGCCACATAATGCATTGTATGAAGCGTCTTTAAATGTAATACTCGTACTTGATTATGAGTTAATAAGCAAAATAGCGGCCATTGATGTATGGTTGCTTTAGGTACATTAGCATTCCGTTTCCGTAAGTTCCTTTAATTTTAAGTGTGCAAAGTATCAAATACAGCAAAACTGAGAAAATTTCATTTTTAAAGAACTAGTCTATTTTACTACTTTTTCTCTACTCCCTAGACACCTTCACAGATTTCAGGAGGGGATCAGAAGGCAAACACGTGATAACTGCTTTTTTTTGCTTATTTTTGAAAATGCTCTCATTATTTGCATAAACCATCATCTGTACTCGTGATGAAAACCAACAGCACAATTATTGACATTTATGAAGCTTTTTTTAATACAACAATGTCTTTTCTCTTTGGGTCATCTGGTTATGTGCGACCTCCAGTGTTAGTGCGGTAAATTCTATACTTCAGACTGATATTATGTATAATTACGAATTTAAAGATAACTAGTGCCTTGCCATGGGGATGCATTCACTATAATGAATCCGCTAGTCTATAACGTTCAGACATAATTTGAGCCTTGAAGAAGACTCCAATAAAGGTCGAAACGTCGGCAAATAATTAAATAGTGGCGTTTTGATCATTGTCCCACATCTGTTGCCTTCAACTTAGTTTTTTTTTCAATCAGAAATTACAGGCTTCGCTACATAAGTGCCTTTCCAAACTGAGCCATGACAAATGAAATTATTTCGTAGTAGCACAAAATTTCGTTTGTCCCTTAGTTATTTATTGGGATATAGGAAATATTTTATTGAACTTTGCATTTTTGTGTTACACTGTCTGTAATTAATTTTATATAAATAAACTATTTTATTAAAACTTTAATTGAATGCTTATTTCGATCCCTTTTATATTATATACCGATTATGAAAATTTAATATCGTCATGTTTGATCATGACAGTTTGTTTCTATCTGCTTTTCTAAATATTACTATTGCAAATAAACAAATAGTATAAAAGCATTCGAATATTTTTCCTGTTATTTGATGTTAACAGGTGTTTAACTGAAAAAATGTTTACAATTTTGATATAAATCGGTAAGCCCGAATTTTAAACACCCTGTTCAACGCGTAACAAGCACAGTTTTGTTTTGAAGACTTCGTTTCTTTTCATTACAGAGTGTCTCTTTGTGACTCGAAAAATACAATTTTATGACGTAATTCTACGACGTTTGTATAAAAAAACGAATCAATTATTAAATTTATCCATAATTACACTCGTAAACTTAATAGGACATATCCAATGCATACACTAATACTGTATGAAAAAAAACTCGGTATTTAGGCATAAACATATTAAATAAACGGAACAACAACAAAACGGCAATAAGCAATCGAAATAAGTTCAAATGAAAATGAAAACAATTGTTAATAGACCAATAGAACCATATAGCATAGGGGACATCTAAATGCATAAATTATTTGTTTATCTATAAATACGAGTATTTATAGTGTAGGTTCCTCCCTATGTGTAATATTGACCACATGCTGCTGTAAGAAACTTGAATGTGACTTCGTTTGGGCTTACGTTCCATTTGTAAATAGACAAACAAAAATTGGGTACCAATTTGCGAACCGAAAGCGAATTTTCTCACCACTTACTAAAATAAGTGCACTACCATTAACTGACCGAAAACCGGATGGGGATCAAGTGATATTTAAATAAAAGCGAGGGTTGAACAAGTTGACTTGAAAAGAACATCAGTTGGACGAGATACTGCGAACAGTTTGTGGAAATTAGCAGGTTGGTAGTGTCCCCAGATTACATACTTGACGAAACTATACCTACTGTATATTCAAAAGTATTAAAATTTGGATAATCTACCAAACCAAGGCATGAATGTCACCCAAAATTTTTAACTTAATTAATGCAAAATTTAAAGTTTCAAATTTTAAATGCAAAGTTATGGTTTTTTACAAATAGTTAATTGCTGCACAACTTCAGTCATGCAAACGGCTAAAAATTATATTATTCTGTTTGAAACATAGCTTTAAACAGCATTTGATACATTTAAAGCATCAATTTAGAATTCACAATCAATACTCGTGTGAATCAGTACAGCCGTTCTTAAAATCAATTTATTTCAAGTTATATTTCTGTAAATATTTGATTTTGAGTCCTAATGAATTGTAACAAACATATTACGTGAAATATCACATTACATTCATAAATATATTGATGGATTTGTCAATAGCTTAACTTTTAATGTAATTGTTTGATGCAAAAGTACCGCTTAGAGTTGTCTCAAGTCAGACATTAATTATACATTAATTTCTCTGTCTTAATATTGACTATAGTATAAGTGAATAATTTATGGAGGTCATGCAATTTTTTCAAACTGAACAATGAATTATTAATACTGCAAGCGGATAGCAAGGTAAATCATTTGTTCAGTGTCCTTCAAACACAACAGGGGTTACCTAATGCAGAGCATCAATTTTCCCATAAATTATAAATGTAAAATTGCCTTTTAATAATTTTGTCATTTATTATTTACTCCAGACTTTATACTACAATTTGCCTAAAAAAACATGATTTACATAGATTTGACTATTTCAAATATGGTCAACTTTTGAAAAATAGGACGTCGCGGTTCTGAATCAGAACGAAATTCTGTATACTTTTTTACTTTTTAGTAAAGAAATTTAATTTAGCTCACCCTACAACTTTAGTTCAACAATACACCTGATAACGAAATGTCGTTCAAATATTGGGATTACCTGTAATCCCTAGAGGACTCATCCTCAGGTGGCGTATAGAGGAATGCCGCGGGGCAAAGATGTGGCAATGAGCCCAACCAAATATACCAACAACAAAATACTACAAGTTGCAAACTACAATACCCGATTACTGTCAACAAATGAAAGATTAATGGAACTAGAAGGCGAGATGGAGCACATAAAATGGAACGTTGTCGGACTGAGTGAAGTAAAAATGCAAGGCGAACATCTCATAGACCTTAAAGATCAGCACATATTCTATAACGTGAGTGAGGAATAGAGCCTCTTGGGAGGAACAGAATTTCTCATACACAAGCAAAACAAATCAAGCATCGTATCTTTAAACAAAATATCAACACGAGTTATCTCTTTGATTCTAAAGCTCAATACCAGATACAATATTGAGCCACGTATACGCGCCTACGACAGATCATGACGATGAAGAGATAGACCTGGTATATGAGGACATTAACACTGCTCTAAACAAACACGGCTTACTTTCTTCGATTATCATCAATTTGGTTTTGTGAAACTAACGAATTTTGAATGTTTTCGATAGAAACTTAAATTAGGCTTTCAACTAGGCAAAGGTTTAAAAAAAAATTACTGCCAAATAATTTAATGATTTTTATTAATATATAATATAAACTACATTTACTGCTCAATTTGTCCGAAAATAGAATATGTATCTAAATTTACGGACATTAATCGAAAGTTATTACAATTATGTTTTAGAATTTTGGAACTATTTGGATATTTTATTAATATAGTACCTAATATATCTTAATTACAACTATATCAGACTACAACATATATACAGTATATTTTTAACGAAATAACACAAAAACTCATCATCTCAAAACCTTAACTAACAACGTTACTTCTACGTTTAGAATATATGTGTAATATTCTGCGAGAGTTCAAAATTGAAACAAAAATAATTTTTATTTTATAGGTGCAAAATACAAATATATATGTTTTCACTTTAATTTGTTGAACTATTTCTAAGTAATAATAAAATGATGTTACCACATTATGCTGCGAATATATATACGGTCTAAAGCCTAAACCCAAAATTACTGTTTGTTGTTGCCTTTCTAGACCAGGAGCAGAAATAATTTTCTTGTTTTCTTATGTGCCCATTTCTTGATAATAGTCGTAACAGCAATGCGCGATTGATAACAAAAAGTGTATGAAATTATTAAATTTGCGAAAATGTATGCAATTTTTTTGCCTTTTTAGACTTACCTACTTTTCAGTCAAATTCATATAATAAATATGAAGAGAGATAGCCAGAAACATTATTAGGTACTACAAAAACTATTAAAAAGGATTTCAGCAGCTACGTATAGTCTATATTTTTCTTTAAAAAAATTAAACGATGTCTATAAAACACAAATTCAAATTTCCTTTTATCTTAGGTACCTAGGTACATATTCATAATACATAAATATTTATAACACTTAGGTGCCTATTAAGAAAGATTTAAGGTGAAAATGAGTGTGAGAAGAAGTACAGGGAAACTGTGTTAATAACTAGAGATCATCGGATATTTATAACTTGTAAAAAAGTGCGAAAAAGTGGGGAAAAGTGGACTCAATATAATATTCACGAAACAATCACAAATTTACCATTTAAGCAGACACGAGCAGCAAAAAACAAACCAGTTTTAGGTTGTCACTGTTCATATGAATAGAAAGCCGAGAGATTAAAAAATTGCTTCAAAACATCCTCATCCATCTTCTAGCTGATGTATTTTGAGGTTCTTCCTAGAGAAATTGCAGTACGAAAATAGTATTTTAAAGAATTAACGGGAAAGGAATTGCACAGATTTAAAGCTAATAAAAGCTGAAACCAGGATCAACAGTAAAATAAGAAAACAAGTATACTATAAAAAATTGATGAAAATCCAAAGCAGCATTTCATTAATATAGGAAAGATTGACGGAAAGAGAGTCGATACTAGGCGTTCAAACAAAATACAACAAAACTCAACATATAACCCTTGAAGCAACCAAGACCATTCGAAGCAGCAGAAGGTAAATGACATTGTTACACTGAACAGGGCAAACATTTTTTTATTAGGTTCGTTATTTAGAATGAAAGTGCCTCATCATTAAGCTACGACTCAACAGTATCCGACTCAGTAACAGAATTAAGCTGCTGCGGCACCAAAACACTAGTAACGCAGATATTGTGCTACCTGTGAAGCAATGTTGTCCAAAGTTCCACATTTTTTAATCGGAACATTGCTGCCTGCCGTTCACTAAAAGAAAAATGTTGTAGTAAGATATGGAAACATGTTATTAACACTGGTAGTATATTTATTTTAGTTTAGAGTGTTTTAGAGGCGTTCATATTTCTGTTTTGTCGGGTTCAAATGCAACAGCAACGCGCTCTCCGTGACTATTGCCTCGAACCTTGTTTCAAATCAATCCTCACAAATCTCTGAAACATTACATGCTTTCGTTGCAGCTGGCTTTGCTACTTTTCTGTAGAAACCCGAGTTATTGTAATACCAAATTAGCAGCTTGTGTGGGCTTCATTCGATCCTAAACCATAACGAACTATTTTTAGCTTTGTTTGAGTATCTTAAAGCCTGGTTTAGCGTCAAATAGTACATCCAAAAGGACTCAAATGTTGTTATTTAATATTCATATTTTTTCAAGTTACAGCATTAAATAAAATAATAATATTGCTAAACAAAAATTGCCAACATTATTTTAAATAAATCGTAAGTTTAGTAGATGTTCAGAAATACCGCTATTGGTATCCTAATATTTTCTGTTTCATTTCCGAAAACGCGCGCGGCTCTTCTAATTGATACGCGTGTCTCTTTAATAATGAGTGCAGAATGTTTAATGCTTCTAATTAAAGCATCGCTAGTATCTATTTGATTTTGACTATCTTATTTTTTAACCAACCCCATAACTTATAGTCTAAAGGCGTGAGGTCTGGCGGTCTAGAAGACTTTCTAATAGGGCCACCGCGACCAATCCTAGAAACCATTGTGCCAAATATTAATTGACTCTGCAATAGCCAGTGAAGGGTCAATAGCTCCGCTTGATGGTGCATAGGATTTCAGTGCTTTTATTTAAATGTTAAAGTATATCCAAGTTTGGGATTCGATCAATCCATGATACTTTTAAGTTTCTCTTATAGCACCACATCTCAAGCGCCTCCAGTCGCCCCATCTCCTTGCTATTCATAGTTCTGGCTCCGTAAAGCAATATGCTATCTACGCAAAGCTTTAAATTTGCCACAAAAATCCGATAATTTTATTTAATTGTTGCCGAAATGAATTAAGATCATCTTGAAAAACGCAACCAGAGAGGAAAAGCTTATAAAAATTAATTTGGAAAACTCGCCACCCTCATCGCACTGTAGAATTTTTAAGTTTCATCAAAATTTCCGGTTCTTTCCGTTTTAGACCAAATATTGTTTAATAATAAGCAATCGCTTCTACAGAAAAGGTAGCTCGGTGAATTTTTAGAAGTTAGCGCAGGGCTGCGCAAATGGATTGGTGCGTCAATTACGCAGGTGCGTTGATGGTAAAAGCTTAGTCATAAAAAATGTCATAACCATTTCTTTAAGTTAAAATTCCAGTCTCGGTCATCCGTAAATGAGTTATGACTCATTAACTCATAGAGCGGCAACAACACAAAAGTGCAATTTAACACAGTGCTACCCAGGCCTATTATGGTAAAAAAATTTCAATTATTTATTAACGTAATTGATATTGCTTATTTCATTACAATAACTATCTAACAAACTATGGTCATAGTCAAACACTGCTCTGCGTGCCACAAGTTTCATAGAATAAGTGATAGACTTTGTTATTAATTATTTATTGTTAAGTTGATTAACTTGTTTTCACACAAACCATGAAATATCGCAGCATACATTCGGCTTAAGCAACTATTATGTCCTTGAGGAATTTCAAAGATGTGCTTTTTATAACTAGACAAATGATTCTTTGTCAGGTTCTTTTGCCGACTGGGGCCTCGGAGTTCTCCAATGAGTGGCTTTTGATATTATCTCACACTACAAATTATATATATTCATTAAAACTTATATAAGAATTAATTTTTATTATTAAAGCTTTGTAGTGCTAGTTGCAAATATTGTAGATACCTATAAGCAAACGGTTGAAGCAAAATTACTAAGGCGTTGATATTTATAATACTTTTTATGGATAATATTAAATGCATTTAAAAATTATTGCTGCTTAATTACAGAAAGCAAAGTCTTTTACTCAAACCTCTGCTTTAAAACAATCTAACACAATCCCCCATGGAAAATTACAATAATTTCTAGTAGAACTATGCACTAATTGCCTAACAATGAAAACAAATTATGTTTTAAATTGCTTTCACAGAGCTTTTGAGGTGGTAAGGAACATTAAGGCAAACATTTCTTGCGCATGTTTATATAGATACAGAGTGCTAAAAACTAAAGCGCTTTTGAGATGCAAGAAGCAGGTTATTTATTAATATGTGAAAAATACTTCAGCTGAGTTTACTAAAGTTTTCATTTTGTTACTGGCACTAAAAGATAGTAGTTGTGATTTTCGTAGACCGTGCAGTAAGTTTTCTAACTTACATTTGTTTTAGAAACAGCAAATTTTATTTCCGATCATAACGAGTCGCGCCGCTTTTAGCCCTCTAGCTACACAGGGTGTACAAAAACTATAATTGGCCTTCGAATTGCAAGTTTGGATAACCCTAGTTTCGTTAACTTATATCTTCTAGTTTTTGCTATATGTCAATTGTTTAAGAAAAAATGCGATTACAGATGTTTACGGCACAAGCTATATTTAAGGAACGGTTCGAAATTTAACTTCCGAATTTGGTACGTAGTTAACTGGAATCCCACGCTAACTTCCCAGATGACATTAGGGTACCAATTTCGTGGCATATGGGTGCATGTGGCCTACATACGTATTTGTAAGCGTATTCAGCGTACAACAGTACTACTAGTACTGTTGTAAAGTACTACAGCGTAACGTTGTAGTGGACAGTGGTACTTTTGCTGTGAAATCGCCACAAATATAATAGTGATTACACTCATGCGCTTTGCTTCCTAGATTTCAATATTAGAGATTTTGAACGTTATCATAAATATCCACTAGTCGGCCATGCTCCAAACTATGCCGGTTTTACACTACAAACTTTTCCCAATTTATTGGCCAATATACTGAAGATTATCCTCTGGGCATTCATGAACTTTACACTTCTATCGCAATAAATTGGTAAAATTGCAACAAAACCAAGATACATTTCACAAATTTAGTTTTGCTGTTCTGTGTTGGTAAGCAACCTAAGTAAGACAAATTCGTTACTTTTCATAAGAATTCATCAAGAAGAGCGGAAATGCTCCTAATTAATTTGTTCAAAATAGTCATATAACATAGATTTTCGAGATAAAAAATACGACACCCCTATTTTCTTGTCAGTTTACTTCGAGAAACGCACACATTGTACAACTGGAAAATAAAAAATGATCTCGTGAAAAAATGTAGCAATAATTTTGAACAAGTTCTAAGTCCGCAATAAATTGTACAATTCATCTATCGAAACATATACTTAATGTATTGGTCAATAGATTGGAAAAATGTTGTAGTGTAAAACCAGCATTACACACTATAAGCTCAGATGCATATAATTTCGTCAAAATTATTTACTACATACTACTAAAATATTATTTATTATTACTATCATACAGAACGCATTTTTAATATACAGTGAGCCACAAAATTAAAAGTCATCAAAATATCTCGCGTTCGGACCACACGATTTGTATGAACTTCGGGCCCGATCTAAGTGTGAATATGTGTTGTCAAATTGCCTCGTTTTCTAAAATTGATGGGACTTTGTTCGTAATATAACCATATACATTTTAAGCGATTTTCAAATTCCACTGAAAATTCTTCTTTTTGGAGGCATTTTCTTTGGAACATTGAAAGCCTTTGAACAAATGGAGGTCAAAAATTATTAGGGCTTAACTGACATCTCCAACACATTATTTGTCTGATTTATTTCAAACAAAATGATGAAAAATAAAAAAATCGGAGATTTTTAAAGTAAAATACATAAAATAATGATTTTTTGACTTGCATTGCCTCAATAACTTTCATTCGACAAAAAGTGCGCTTTCAATAAGGAGTAATCAGAATTCCTAGCGGAATTCAAAAATTCCGTCAATTTTCTAAAAATTGTCCGGGCATATTTTGGTGCGTATGTGTAGAGGATTTCATATAAATCGGGTGGGCGAATGGCGAGATATTTTTGATTAGTCAACAGTCAACTTAATAGAAAATTATTTTTTTATGGACAATATTAAAGTAACTGCCAAGTGTTTTATAACAGACCTTATAAGTTGCAAATATCTAAAAGTTATCTAGACTTGGATTTTCCCATCACTAATTTACAACACTTATTTGTAACACCGTAAGAGATAAACTTTGGGTTTCTTATGGTTCTAGCAGAAAGTCATTAAATTGACCCTACATTTCAGTGTCCTTTTATTATTTTTTATGCTTGTCTTAAAGCCTTTATGCTTGTGCTCTATGACTAAGTTCACCCTATGAGATCCAGTAAAACTTCTAAGTATGGTGTAATAATAGCAGCGCATGCACAATTACATATGTAAGTAACAAAGATTTAAAAAAAAAGGTACATGAACCCCGAACAAATCCACTGATTTTTTAATCAAAATTGCTGCTGTCTTATGAAATGCTAGAAATGACCAAACATTAACATGTTGCCTTATAGACAAATACATAGAACACATTCTTTTATAACTCCCATGCAGCAATAATTACAACCATAACACTCACCGTTCAATTAGGTAAACACATTTTAATCAATGCGTTGATTTCAAAATCTGTGGTATAAAAACAATTGTCAAAGAAAAACACACGGGAAAATGTTGCGACGTATGCAACATAAAAATATATTGCGACAAAAAATAAGTACCTATATATAAAACAATTCAAAAATCTAATACATAATACTTACGTCAAGACATGCAAGAAGAATCAAGATAAAGTATGAAGAATGAAGTATCTTATAAGTGTGTAAAAGTTCTGCAGGGCGTAGTTGTATATATAGCAGGTGTGCAGATTCCATTGTGTTTGAAGTGGTTTTGTGGCTGTCGTAAATGGCGGTGCAGTGTCTAGCAACTAAATAAAATTTTTCACAAATAAAGTGCAACGTCATTCACCTTAATTGTTATTCCTTCATCTTCATCTTCTTCATTCATTATAGATAGTTTCTTTGTCAGTGCCTGTTTTAATTCTGCTTCTTTTTTTGATGTTTTTTTCTTTTTTGCTCTATAAACATAACAAACTTTAGGCAAATAATTATGTAACATTTACTTTAAAAACCTTGGAGTTTTAGGGCTTTTTTTCTTCTCGTCGTTTTTTACTTCAGTTTTGGCGTTATGTTCGTTGACTTGCTTCCAGATCCCAGTTTTATTAACTTCCTCCGAAATATTCATTACCGAAAATGGAATATTCATCACCTTGCCATTTGCCAAGGGGATTTTTAGATTTTTATCTGAAACTTCGAATTCAGACGATGGAACTATAGCCTGAAAAATTACAACTGTTCAAAAGTGGAATAGAGCCATTAAACTTATAAAAACGTACTTCTTTTATTCAGAACTGATGCTGTTCAAACTAAAGTACAGAAACTAAAGTATGAATACTTAACTAAAAGTACACCGGCCGGCAAGTTTTCATCTCATATAAATGCCAACGACATACGGATACACAGGATTTTCAGAATATGCAAGTGCTCTAAGTTGAAAACAAATGTGATGATAAACATGCTTTTGTGAAAACTTAAAGCGAGTTCTAATGTATTACAAACCACACATTACATAACATTTTTTTGGCCACCAGTACAAAGAGAAAATATAAACATATATTATATAAATTTATTACGATTAATTAATCAAGAATTGGGTGGGAGCTGCTCAAAACTGAAATCCTCGTCTCAATTGGGTTTGAAATTACCACTCGTGGTATAGTTTTAATAATAAGTTACCCTTATTAATAACTTAAAAATATCACAATGTAATTTAAATATAAAACCCAAAATTTGTACGAAAATCTAAACAATTACGCAAAAATTAAAATAATACATGTTGTCCATAGGGATTTATAGACTCGCCTAGATGTAATCCTTAAGAAATTATGGTGACGACTTATACATATCAGTATTGCAGTCACTAAACTATTCAAAAAATAATAATAACGCTTGAGTTTGTTCAATATATTAAGAATTGACGTTAAGATAAAAAAAAAGGCAGACACTAAAACTGTTTTAAAACTGCCCTGTTGCTTTCCCTATAGTAAATTGCTTCCTAGAACCTTCAATGGACAGGCTGCATTTCCTATACCTAACTTTAAATAATTCTAACTTACTTTACTCGTTCAAATAGCGACAGCGAGAGTCGAAGTTGCTGAGTATCAAATAAAAATACGTCCAGACTGCTACACAATCAAAGATAGATTGCTGGCAAACCTCGAGCATTAAACAGCGCTGTAGACTATGATACCTTACAGTAATATTCATGCTTCAATTGCTTTATTACGCGAGAATTGGTATCGTGTTATTTGCTGTAGGCATCGGCATGAACCTCTATTGTAGTGATATCAAGAATTTCGTTAGTTAACTATAACGAGTTAAGAAGTGCCTTCAACATGGTGACTCGGGTCACATACACCCTAAAAATTACGATTAACAAACTCAATATTGTTAGTATTTCGGTATCATTTTATCATAATTTTACCGGCCTCTGACCGATATTCCGGTATGTAAAAGCCACATGTCAACATCGGAAGAAAGCACTGGGGTGAGTGAATCAGGAATATCTGGGAAAATAATAATATTAGACTTACTATCGCTTACCATGCGGGCGTACGAGCAATAACATCACGCGCCCGAATAATGAGGGAACAAAGCTTCGCCACTATCGTTAATGAAAGTGAAGCCTGAAATATTTGAAATCGTTCACAATCAGCTCCAATGTGTGCTAGACCATTGCTAGACTGTGTAGAAGAACTAAAAGCTTTGGCCCGGATCTCGGTAAAATGTTACGGTTTTCGGAAGCCGAGCGATGGATCTCGTAAGAATATGGGAGGTACCCGAAGAAGCTGAGCAACTGCTTATGTATTGTAGGGAATCCACAATCTAGAACTTAGCAGACAACAAATAGGAAGTTTTGTGGTCTATAGAGTTTCACGCCCGCTGCATAAAATGTATTTTCAAGATCAGACAACTTGTAAAGTATGCGAATTAGAGGAGAAAACGAGCCTACATCTAATGTGCTACTGCATCTGCAGCAGAAAGATGAACACTACTGGGAGGTGACGAAGTTCTACTAAATAGAGTTACGCCTACCACCATCTAAATTCTTTTGAAATTCATTGAGTTAAGACTGATAATGAATTACTGAAAGAGATGAGGGCACAATAGGACAGAGCTGAGCGCAGTGAAGGCAGTGAGGGAGGAGTTTAAGTGGATAAACAGCTAGACTGGACTCGCACACAACCCATACCGGTATCATCGAACATGTCATCGAATTGTCCTTTTTGATATTATCATGTAATTTCCTGTACTTCACACAATCTTATTCCATTGGGGATCACCACTTTTCCTACGCTTTTACTGACACTCTTAGTAAATGTTGACGTATTTATTGTGTAACAACAGCATTTAGTTGGCTTATTAGAAGGCTTTTGGAAGACTTCTGCGGTTTCCTTGACAGATTTTTCCAGTTGCTCCCAAAAGAGGGTCATATCATTGACATCAATTCGTCACCATTTGTACCAATCTTTGTCATACTCAGTTAATAGTATTTGGTTCTGTCATGGAAAATTCTTCATTTCCACACTACTATTTTTTGCTGATAATGAAATGCCCAAATTGAAGGAGTTCATTCTGGGAATTAAATCTTGCTCAATGTCTAAGCCACTACTACTTTGTGCATGATCTTTAAGCCCTCACCAATTTCAAATCTCAAATCTGCCTCACCATATATTAGACAATTTACACCGGTGACTCTCGGACTGCATTGGTTTCACTTGTAGCTCAATTGACTTATATGGCATCATAAGAATTATCTCCGATTCTTTGTAAATTGTCAACACCTAGCTTAAGGGCGCTTGAGGGGCTTCAGCCAGAGTTTGATGGTACAAATCGCCGTGACAAAATATCCAAACTGCAAGAGCACTTCTAACCAAAAAAGTTTGATAACACGTTGTGCGACACCCTCTAAATGTCTCCTCCTCTCACCCTCTGTTGTCAATCAAAGGAAATGTTTGTCAAATGATTTATTACCCAACTCCACAAAACATCGAACGCGAAGGATTTGAAACAGGAATACGTTTATAAATGTCTCAAATAATCCAATATTAATAGGTAGAAGGAATACAAAACTAAAAATATGGGTTGGCTATCTATTTCTGTCCTCATCTATGGTTGTTTTCAATATGGAAGGGGTACTCGTACCTAATTTTTCGGTAGGTACAGAGTGTTTCCTCATAAGTTGACAGCCCCCTAGATCATTTATTTCAAGAAATTGTGGAAAAATGGTAAATACTAAAGTTGTTCATCATCACTCAGATTTTAAGTCTGCAAAAAACGAATTTAAAATAAAAAATTGAAAGATGTAAATGTAAAAATTTTATTTTTATGATTTCAGAAATATATACAGTGTGTCTATTTTTAAGTTTTCTCCATATGGAGAACTTTGTTATTATTAATTTTGCAAGAAAAGGTATTCTTTAGTGCTGATTGGTCCAAAACCTCAAATGCAATAATCAGATACTAATTTTTCTCAGTCTTATACGAGATACATATATCAGAAAATATGAATTTGCTCAACAATAAAGGACATTTTTTCTTTGAAAATATCGAAAATTTTTATTAAGGAAAGTTGATCGGATGAGAGAGTCGTACTATCAGAAATCTCATTGCACCCATATGTGATCAACATCAAGTTTTGTTATTTTTAATACTATTTTTTATTTGGTTGAGCCTTTTTTATTATTAATTTTACGATAAAAATTACTTTTGATAAAAAGTTCTACATGTTTTAAAATCGACAATACAACGCATACGACGTTTACCATAAAATATGACTCTTGCCCAACAGTAAAGTTAATTTATTTTTTAAAATATCGAAACTTCTTATTAATTAAGTTATTTCGTTAATCCTTAAATATTTGATAACATTTACGACTTTTAACCTCGCTGATGCATTATTTTGATTTTTTATTAGCGCATCGGGGATTTCACTTAACTACAGTAACACTTTTACATTCACAGTTACACACAGGTATTGTATGTATTTGAACGAAGTTTTTAGCTCTTATGAACTTTTCATAATCACATTTTTCGATATTGTCTAAAATAAAGGTAGATAGGTACTTTGTTCTTGAGCAGAATTTATTTTTCTGTTAAATCTCGAAAATGCGACTTTGTATGCGAAAAATTAATATCTGATGACTGCATTTTAGGAATTGGCCCAAGCAGAACTTTTTACAGATATTTTTTTTATTTCTTAATATTGCTTTTTAAGAATTATAAATAGCATAATCAAAGTAGTGCCAAAATTGCCGCCATGAATTTCAGTGTCAAAAAATTTACTGAAATTATATCGATACCATCTTATATGTCTTATTCTTAGCGTGAAAAATGCGATCGTCTGCGTTTATTACAAGTATATCAAAATATCAAATCAAATAAAATGCATTAGCCGCGAGAAAGGAATATAATGCCCTGTATACCCAGAGACGTGTACCATCTCGAAGCACATTTTAAAATGTAGATAATCGATATTTCAAACCGCAAACTATCAGAAAAAAAAGGAAAAATATTTGCTAATAAATATGAAGAATTAAATATCTTATCCAACCCACAGCGTTCGCATGGTAGGATAGTCTTGAAATCAGTACGCTTTGAAAATTGAACGAACTGGTCTTATCCCATCGCCCCCTAATAGCCCCGACTTAACGCCTCTTGATCTTTTTCTGCAGAGTTATTTAAAGAATATACCGTATGAAGTCCAGTTGCAATTGTTGATAATTTACCCCTTAGAATTGTGGATGTAATTAACAGTATTAATGTTAATGGTAACCAACATATTCAAAACATTTGATATAAAACTGAAATTGAGAGCTAATTGTTGTCATTGAGCAAACATGTATGTGTGCTTTTTCTTACAAATGTTTGGGCTAAATGGAGGTCATATAAAGAATGTCTAATTTTAATCTTGTGGTTTTTTTGGTTTTTTTAACCTCAAGTATTAATAAAAATCGTTATTTTCTCTATAATGTTTGTCTGTTTTCCGTATTTGAAGGCTCTTTACATTTATTGCTATTCGCACAACAGCTTAAACAAATCTATGCAATATACAATATTTTTCTGAAATTTGGAAAATAAATCATGTCGATCTCTGTAAAAGTGCTCCATTTAAAGAAACGAAATTTACAGCACATTTTGAAATTTACCTTTTTCATTTTTTTATTTTAATTTGCTTTTTCAAAAATCTTAGCAATAATAAATGACTTTGGTATTTACCACTTTCACCATTTTTTCATAAATGATTTGAGGTGGTAGGTACTACTAATAGTAGTGGATGTGTGACTTCCTGTGTTTCCATTGTACGGGGTATTAAAAATATTAAATTATACCAAACACTAAAAGTTATTTAATAAAAACCAAATTTCAGTGGCTCCCTTTAGGATTTTATATTTTTGAATTAAGGGTTTGTAGATTTTTATTTTATAGGAACTTGTTCATGTTATGTTCACATACTGTCCGAAGTCTTGCCTATATTTTTAGAGACATCCGTTAGAACTGTAATACTAATAAATAATAATTAGAAATTTTAATTTATTAGTATTGCCAAAATCATTTGGAACGTTTTAATAAAATTTACTCACTCTGATTGGTATTTAACGAAACAGGCAAGATAATTTTTCAATTTTGCACGTGTCTCGACAATTTTAATTAAAAAAATGATACACCACTGATTGCATTTCAAATAAGATTTTTATTTCAAGGTTTTGTTCAGTTTGAAAAAGAACGGGCTTTTTGACTTTTTTTGTACTACCCAATTTGATGCAAAAACATTTCAATTGTATGACAAACCTTTATCACTACCTTCAGTTGACATCCTAAAACTACTTCAACAATAATAATAACAAATTCTTAGTACTAAATGAGTTTGTTTTTATAACACACACCGCAGATCGGAAACCATGTCTTTTCCTAATATAGTATATTAATATGTAAATTTGCTAGAAATGGAAATAAACACATGATATTAGCAAATGTATAAATATTCAAAGTGTTATAAAATATTTTTAGTTGCCAGAGAATATCATTAAGATGGAATGTGTTCGCTAAAAATGCGAAAATGCGATCCAAACATATAGTTGGCAGTTTAATAATTATATTTAATATTTCCAAATACCCGATCACTGAGTTGAGCAAATTTCGGTTAATACTGTTACATGCAACTTTCGACTTGTCCTAACGTATATGCTAAGCGTTTAAAAATATGATGTCCCGCATTAAATAGTAAACATCTTTTGGTAACATTGACACATCTTTAATCACTAATAAGTATATTGCACTTTGTCTAACATAATCTGAGTTCTCCTATATCTAGGTATAGACACACTTTAAATATATCAATCAAGTGAGTCACGAGAAACATCGAAAACAAATAGATATCTAAAGTATTATTTATGAAAAACAATAACGAATTAATATATGAAAAATTAACAGTAACTGAGATATATCTAACACTATACAAAACTAAAAAACAATGGATGGTTGTAAAAATGTATGATGAAGAAGTAACAAATTAATGATGGACGGTAACAGAAAATTTCCCTACGGTTTTTCGCAAAATATGAGTACTTTAGGAGAGTCACGTCCTTTTAAAAATAATTTGAGCATTTGTTTACTGGGCTTGCTCAAAAGTAGGTATGGATATTTTCTTTTACCTACTTCATGCGATGTCAAAGTTCTACTCAAGCAATAGTTTCTTTCTCGTTAATTCCACATGATTGATAAACATGTTTTGGTTTTCTGGCCGGCTTGGCACCTAAAAAAAACATGCCCACCTTTTCACAAATGCCCACCTCTTGGTCTTTCAGCATCTGATGACGTTTCGTCATTTCTGGCATAACATCGTCAAGAATCTTCAATTCGCGTCTAGTGAATATCAAATCCAACGATTTTCTTATCCCAATCATCACCACTAACATTAAGGGGAATAGAATGGAAGTTGCACTGAATGATTTGATGACCCACAGACAAATTAAGCAGGTCAATTGAATGATAGTAAATAGATGAACTTTCTTGATTGGGACCTGAAAATACCATAACAAAGTAGATATATAATTAATAATAATAAATAATAAATCTTGCACACTATATTATTATTGTATTATGTTGAATGAATGTATTATGAATAAGAGTGGTCAGTAAATCTAAGCTTAGATGAGATGTTAAATTATATCTTAGTGTACCAGTACCAGTTTGTGTCGGAAACTCATTAGCTATGAGACTCTGGTATACACATGCTTCCTCAACTTTTGTTAATTTTATTAGATTATCTATTTCAATAGTTCTTTCCGCGTTGGTTATGTGCAATTCCAAAAACTGCTAAATCTGTCCAGTTTTTTTCAATAATGATCTCAAATTCACACTCTATACAACTACATGCCGCACATATTTACTATCATTCAAGTATACCTGTCTCAAGAACATGTAATCCGGCTGATATTTACTGGGCATAAACATTATCAGGATCCTATCGAAGAATTGCAGCCCTTTAAGAGATGCTACTCCCATATATAGGAACACTCCGAAAAGTACTGGCATAGGAATATGGCCCAACATCGGTGTAAGAAATACGGAGAGTCCGATTGTCAAAAATATAAGGATATGTGTAACACTAAAAATCACTTGTGAGAAAAGAAAACAGAGAATAACAGCTAAAGAATACCGTTGCTCTCTAACGCCCAAGAATTGGGGCTTTTCACCCGGAGCGGCACACTCTGATTCCAGTTTCAGCGAATTTACGTGATTAATTGATAGAACTGTAGCAGCTACAAACCATGGTAGCCCCATCACCTGCAAATAATTAACGTACTTAATAAAATATAAAACTTGAGAAACATTATTTACCGAACATAATTGAATAAGCCCAGATAGAACAAATAAGTCCAAATGATATCCACAGCCTTTTTTCAGTTTATATTCCTTTCTATTAATAATAACGCTGGTGATTTGCTGATCCATAAAGATTAGTATAGTTCCCAAAAGTGCAGGGGGAAGAGCGACTAATATCGAGTAAATTGGATTGTGACTGAATGGATGGACTACCCAGCCCCTGTTCGGAAGTGTAGGCTTAAATTCATGTGGCACCTAAAATGTGAATCATAGATCTAAACCATTCAAATACTCTCATTTAAGTGTTTTGTATATTTAAATCGTATGTCAAATAACTGAAACTCGCTAAGTGTTAAATTATTGATAAATTATGATTCGTACCTGTAATTTTGGCGTCGGAATATTACTCCACATGTCCAAAAAGGTCATAGAAATTATTGCTATTATGACTGCAAAATCACTAATAAATTGACGGAACTGAAAAATAATTGCAAAATAAATTTTTATGTTTGTTAATATAATTAAGTAACTCACCTTTGTTGGAAAAAATAGTGCAGTTTTAAAATCTTTCAATATCACCGATATTAAAAATGTTCCCAAAAATAATAACACCGACATTAAAAATATATCAGGCGCATACGGTGGATGGGAACAACCCGAACCAACAAGGGTTCCATTCATTTGCTAAAAAATTGAAGAAATTTAAGAGTTTTTCATAATCCTACTAGTTTATTCTTAGTATTAATATTAATTCATTAACAAGGCAAATATTAACAAAAATTTTAACACGCTTCAGTGCATACTTTTCTATGGATTGACCATGTAGATATGCTTGAATGGGTCCCATTAAGGTCAAAAACTAGTGCTCAAAAACACGCTTCATTATGGTCCAGTATATAACGGAAACACATTTGAACAGTTGAACAAATTACAGAAAGACAAATTGAAATATTCCTTTATGTTCTTCCATTGATCTTAATCTTTTTACTTCAGCAATTTCGTTGTCTTAAATTTGTAAGTTTCTGTACATCATGATTTTTTCTTATTTTCTCAAATAAGTGCGACAAAGTTCAGAGGGTGCTTCTACATGAAAAAGATATAAAAGTTTGCTTATGATTCGTGTGTCCCCAAATGATTCGTTTCCGACATACAGTGTTAAATTTTTTCCGTAAGTTTACGCCAAAATTTCATTTAAAAAAAGTGTTCTACAGAATGTCTATCTTTCAAGTTTCCACTGGCTTTACTTTGTTAGTTCCAATTTTTTATTGAAGAGTCTGCACTTGCGTAAAAGCGTTCATTTTCAAAGCAACATTTACAAAACGCACAAATTTCAGGATTTTATGTGATTTGAATACAATGTTGAAGAATTGAAGAGATTTTGACGCCATTTAGAACACTCTTCTTCAGTGCACGCACAAATCTGAACTTGAAGTGTATCTTTCGCTTCTAAGAAATTTATTTTTGAAAAACGCTATGAAAAATGTGCCCCGCAGAAGTTTTGTTTTCTAAGGTTTGCACTCAAAGCACTATCGCCAACATTCAAACATGCATTTGTAGAATGGACAGCTGTTTGAAGTGTTCCACACAAAGTGAAATATCTACACTTATTCGAGATTGTTCCACATTTTACGTGTTTCAATTAACAATTTAAAAACTTGTCACTAAGTATGCCCTTTGATAGTTGGTTAACCAACTTCCTATTTTGAAAAAGCGTCCCGTTAAATATTTTGAGTAAAAAAATTCTGTCTTTTGGAAAAAAATCTTCACGTATTTGATTACACGTCGATAAATAATGATTTTATTTCACTATAAACAACGGTTTTAATTGATACTTACAGAACAAGTCGATTGAGTAAATGTCGTCCCGTTATAAATGGTGGGTTCAGAATAGTTCACAAAGCAAGAGCAATCGGTTGACATATCTAGAGAGCCTGAGGTATTGATTGGAAAATTTTTGCCTATAAGTAACACGTTTTCCACAGCCTAAAATATAAAAATAAAAGTTATATTATTTACAATTGAACAATGTGTTCAATGTGTGATACAATGTTTTAAACCTACCAATAAAAAGCACGATCTTAAACTTGATACAGGACTAGATAGATGATAAAAATGTATGTATGCATTTTTCGGTGTTTCTGATGTGGATCAGTAAACTCTGAATTATATTCAACTTGCTTCATGTATTAGTAAGTGATATTTAACGTTCGAAAATATATTACTTATAATCTAAATAATATTTTAATATAATATAGGTGATATTTTCTTGCACCATTCAGAAATGAAGAGAAATCTAGTTAGAGATTAAAAATATTAGTAACATTTGATACTAACAAGCAGAATTTGACTAAGCTTAATTAGGTGAAAGAAATTTCTGGTATTATCATTATTTATAGGAGTGTTCTTCAATCTATGATGAATGATTTGAAAATACCAGATACTGATGAAAAATACTTCTTCTTCAAGCGAATTGAACATGTAGTTTTTAATTCGACTTATTACTTTAATCGAGTAAATTGTTATAGCAAAGTATTCAGCGCTAGAGGGGTTTTGATATAACATTCGATTTATAATCAGTCGAATCGTCTTTATTTTTAATTGCTGAAATGACTTACCTTATAAATAAATATTAACGCTATTAGAGTAGCAAAGTTCTCTTCGGTAAATCTAGTAATATAACAAACTAACGCGCTAGCATCAATTGCAACTAAAACCAATAAAATTACGGCAATCCATGTCCCAATCCAGAACCTAAAGCTCAAATAGTCCCAACCGATTTTAGTACAGACGTCAAAGACAATCGATTCAAATACTAAGACAGGACCTAAAATGCCCCCAATAAGGAAACATAATTATTTTTCCACAAATTGCATCGGAAAAATATGTAGCTCATTCTTACCAGTTGATCCTAATATTGTCAGCGGTTGACCTGAAAAGAAACCGTAACCCATTCCGGAAACAAAACCGGAAACCAGCGATTCCATAGCAGCCATGTTGTTCCCTGAAAATGAAGAATTCTGATTTGTTGTTTATTGTATTTACAAATTTCCGTAGTTTACCTGTAGCTTCTGCCAGCAGACCACCGAAGGTAATAATGGGAGAAAGGCAGGCAAAATATAAAAAAATCCAACTGGCTATACACTGGGAGGATAGAGCGTCTTTAAAATCCGACCAGTACCACGGTGCCTTTCGTTTTAAATCATTTCGTAATCCTCCAAATAAATATCCCGTTCTAGATAATCCAGACTCCTCTCTGCAATTGATATTTACTGTAAATAATAGCGCATACGTGTTCATACTTTTTGAGTACAAAGAAAACTTTTTTTGTGCGTTTAAGTGCGTGATAATACGCAATCTGGCACCAAATTTCAACCAGTAGCAAGATACTGAATTATCTTGTATTTATCTATATCTATACTATTAGGAAATATGCAGGGTATTCCAGGAGGATATGTAGATATCTCAATGTTCTTTAGGATTCGGGATTACAGATACAGGACTGAAAATTAATTCAGAAAAAAGTTATTCAGCGAAAATTATTGGTTTACTGTTCTTAGTAAAAAGTGGACAATTTATTTTTAATTACTTTTATAATGTTTGAATCAGTTGTCTAATCTCAAGGCTTAATTGTAAACCGTACACGTAAACTGTGCATCTAACTGTTGGCTTAAGGTGAATTGGGGTTTGTGTGTACAAATAAATTAGAATATATTACAAGCTTCCATTAGCACACACGAAATTGGAAAAACAAATATATTTTTTATAAAGTCAAACTACTGACGAGTCCCCAATTTGTACGATAAGTAACGGACTTGTGGCAAAATAATGCTTGATGTTAATCTTAATGGGTGCTTTAACGAAGTTACCGTCTTCCGAGTATGTTGATCCTGGAGCAATTCCTTTTCTATCTTTTTTTTTCGAAAGGAGATCGATCTCGTTGATATTCCTCGAAATTCACGAGGATATGACGCACAATACTTTCGTTCAGATTATTTAATGATTGAACTTTTCTGAACTGAAAACTTCAATGCTGATTTAAACTAGGATAGTGTTTACGCTGAAAGCTAATAGCACTTTTTATTTTAATTTTCTCGCACGAATAATAGTGAAAACTTAGGACTTGGAGGCTGATAAAATGTCGGTAACGATTTTGAAGATCTCCTGCCGCAAGAAAACAATGTTAAAACAGAAATGGTGTTGCAGTTGTTTTCCTCTCCCTTTTTAATGTTTTTCTCTTACCAAAGCATTGGCTTTTTGAATATTTTTTTCGACTATGCTGTTACTGTGTGGATATAATGGAGAAGATTTGGCCTTAGTTTTATGCGGTATTTCACAGCGTAATTAGCTTTTTTAAATGGATTATATGGTAGTCCCCCATCGCTATTATTTTGATTTGCTGGCCCTTGATCTAGAATACTTTTCCTAACGCTGAAATTACAGCATCCACTTTTATTGGTGATTACTATATTTCAATGCAGAAAATTTTATATAATACTCCACAATCACAAAGAAGTCACCGCATTTTAGTTACTTTATGAATCAATGCGCCAATGGGGCCAGTAAAGCTCTAGAACATTATATGGGTTGCAAGATTATCTTGTGTTGTTTCACAAATATTGTTGACGGGTTTGAAAGCCTAAAACCATATTTTTGGTAATTTGCAAGTATGTCTTTTTTTAGATAAGTTCTATATTGTTGAAGCGGATTCATTTTTTACAAACTTCTTTTTGGGTATTTCGCCTCAAAAATATTTGTCTTTAAAAAAGACAGAATTTCCTCACGTCTTTTATTACAGATTGATAAATAGTGCTCCCATTTCGCAATAAGAACGAATTATTTATCAAAAAGTAACCAGAACTATCACCTAGACGGTATCCTGCGACACACTTAGGCTCAAGCTGTAAGAGAAAATTCCAAAATGGGAAATAAAATAAATTCCATAACGAAATGGGAGCACTATCTATCAATCTGTAATAAAAGACATCAGGAAATTCTGTCTTTTTTAAAGACAAACATTTTTTAGGCAAAATACCCAAAAAGAAGTTTGTAAAAAATGTCTTTTTTTCCTGTACAAAATTTTGATTTCGGATATGTGACAACCCCCTGATGATTTTTATGGAATAAGCGTAAGAAACGCGGACTTTGATTAAGAATCAGGCCTTTCTTGAGCGGTCTGTCGTAAATTGTCGCGTATGTTCGATATCACATTACCTTAAATGTACCTTTGGGAAATTATTGGTTGGGAAAAATTGGCAAACCGTACGCGAGTAGGAGAATCTTCAGACAAATAATGTAAAGAAGTAAAAAGTAAAAAAAATATATTTATCTGTTCTGTATAGAAAAAAATATGGCATTTAATTTTTGCGGAATTATTAAAACTAACAGTTAATTATAGCAGCAAAAATTTGCGCAGCATGCGAGATACTAATAAACAGTTTTAAAGACATTTTCCCAGAATAAAACTCGTTTCAATTAGTGCTGCTTTAGAGTTAACATTTAGAGCATTCTTATGTGTGTTTTAATAAAAAAAAAATTCTAACAAAGCAAGATTGCAGATAAGCGATTTCTCGATAATATCGGCATGAATCTTGAAAGTATACGATTTCCAAGAAAACCTGAAGACTTAGGCATGCGATATCTTTATAGTACCTAGTAAATAGACAATTTTAAGACACTGTATGTCTCATTTTTATTTTGTCACAGAACTGCATCTATTAGCAGCCGCATGGAAGAATTTGGTTTCGAAATTCGCAATCGGCATTGAGAATTTTAACTTAATAATGGTCTTGGTTTTCACAAAACTCCAAATATGTATCTCAGAAACCGTAAGATTTAAGTAAGATGCACATGATAGAACTCACATTTATTTCGATTATACACACTAATAATATTCAAAGTGTTGGTAGTAGTTGGAGCACATGAGGAAATAATTTTAAAATGTACCTTGGGCGGCCTGCATTTATCTATAAAAGTATTTTTTTATTAAATAGTTTATTTAGCAACAATCAGCCCAATATATGATTTTGCTATATTATTGAATGTTTTGCATTCCATATTCCATATTAATTCAACTCCCTTTTACTGACTTACCTTAGTTTCTGCTCCTCTTCTTCTTCATCAACTTCTTCTGGGACCTTTTCTGGCGGCCTTTTCCTAACATCCTGCGATGGGATCGCCGCTGGAGGTTCAATTCTGATCGCTGGATCCCATTCTCCGGGTGGTAGAACAGTGACCTACAAATACCATCTTGCAACTTTTTCGATACATGTCATATGCATGCAAATATATGAATATCTACGTATTTAAAAATCTTGACTAATCCACGTACAAAAAGTTTTCGCACACAACAAGAAAGTAGAAAAGTCAATCAATAAATTGAATCGGTATAATAATAACCCTAGAGTTAGCGTTAATACAATTAATAAATATTGGAATCAAAGCATGAATCATACCCAAGATTTAAAATCTATAACTTAGACACTCAATCAATTGCTTAACGAACAAAATGCCATTTTTTGCATTTCCTGACTTGTCTTGAGGTCTTTGAACCTTTGATCATACAAAATGTTTTCGAAGGTTTACAGGAAACCCTGTGTATGCGCGCTCAAAGCAGTATTTTACTTGGGTTCGTTAGCTATAATAGAAAATATATTTTTAAACTTACCGCGTCTAAGAATTCATCCACACCAGCCAACAAATGACTTGTCTTCTTGGCTCTGTAAGCTACTTCATGGAATACTTCGTCTGACATTAAAGTTGCCATCGCTCTGCCAATTTCGTGGTACCCTAATAAAACCAAATTATACAATATATTGATGAATCATTACTATTTTAAAAAATTGCGCATACCTAAATTAGAGGAAGTAGGGACCAGTAATAGAAACAAAAACCTAGTTGGTACCGGTACTTCAGTTAAGTCACCCAAAATGTGAGCCTGATTCAGTCGTATAAAAGCTGATAGTGGTTTATCCAGAAATTCCACTTCTCCAACAAGAATATTGCTAGCTTCAGCTCCTGGTGGAATTTTCCTCATAAAGGATAAATTGTGCTGTGGCCAATCATTCATCAGATCCGTGCCGCTATTGACTCTACTGATCGAAACGTTGCTTGAGCTTTTCAAAAGACGCAAAGCTCTTTCTTGTCCTGTGTAAAAAACAGAAAATGAAAAATGAGATAATGAGTTAAAATGTTTTAAAGTAGGTTCGCACACTTATTGATTTTTAAATTGCAACCCATTCTCATAACGCTATGGAACAATTGTTTCAGAACATGCTAGACATAGATATAACAGCAAAAATCATTAGCAGTGCACAACTCTTTCATTAATTAACTATAAATATAGCTTTAGGCTTGATGCTCCAACCTGCATTTTGTAAAATCATTTTTGATATGTTAGGGTGATATGAAATTAACGTTATTTCTCTTAGGTCAGTTAAGAAAAGTGTTAAAAATTTGAAAAATCGTTAAGCACTAATTCCTTTCGAAATCTAAAATACTTGCTAAACAATGTGATCTTAAGGTAGAAGGATACAACGTTGCCAGTCGTACTGATTTTATATTTTAATTAGGAATAACTTATTCCTAATTAAATTTCCTTTATTAACTAAATATTATTTCCTTTATTAACTAATTAGGATTTTATATATTAATTAGGATATAAAACTTGAATTGTATTATTTAGAATTATTTTCCTGACTGCGGGTAATTGTTATTATATTTATTTCATTTCTGGGTTTCAGTCAAAGTGTGAAATAAATTTTAATGTTCATATCGTTTATTTCATATAACGTTTCGGCGAGACAACAGCGCCATCATCAGATTTAAAATTCAACACAAACCCCTCATTAGGAAACATTAGATTCTTTTAGGCTTTGGCTGTCTTGAAGCCTCACATTTGTTTCTTTTTTGCTTCACAAATTTTGATTCACAACGAAGCAAACGTAAGGTTCATCTAATGTTCTCGAATTATGGGATTGTGGTGAATTTTAAATCTGATGATGGCGCGGTTGTCTCGCCGAAACGTTATATGACATAAACGATATGAAAAATTTTATTTCACACTTTAACTGAAACCCAGAAAGGAAACCCAATATTGTCAGGTTATGCAAAATAACTAATCAGAAACTCACATAAAAGCACAATTTGTCACTAATATAGAACAGATTATCTTCGTTGTACGCGTTTTTGACGACCTAAAAAGACGATTTTATTTTAACGTTAAAAACTATCGTAATTTTTATAGTAAAAACCTGCAAACCATTTCCGAAACGTTTTTGGGAAGTAAAATATGTGGGCACTTTTCAATGTGTTATTGGAATATTTGGAGAGACAAGGCAATTTAGTAGAGGGGCGAATTTTTCAATTTGTTTTACCGACGAAGAAGTAAATCAACTAAAATTAATCCTGAAATAAATATTCAGACATTTTTGTCCGCACGTTTCTACTGGCAAGCTCTAGCCGCAGTGTTAAAACTACAAAAAGTAATTCTTATGAAAACCCGAGATATTTGCAAGAATCTATATGAGAAATTCGGCAAAAATATTTGTCAAGGGAATCTGCCTCATTAACATTACATGAATATCTGCTGCTTCATAGGTAACACGGGCAAAAACAGATGTCTAAAGACTTTAGAACAAAAATCTGTTCACATGCGTTTCCGTTATGCTTTCAAAGATTTTTACATTTTTTAGACTGCTTTATTTATTCTCGTCAAGAAGTATTTTATCTTTTCTGTAAATCGGTCTGTTGTTCGCAAATTAATTCCTCATACTAGTGATGACGTCATGGGCGTACGAATTTGCTACAAACTTTTTGTTATTCCTCCAAATGAATATTTTCAATATTTTTCCCAAACTCGATTTTTTTTTAGTCTTTAGCCCCCCTGTTTATCAGTTGTTCTTGTTATTGAGTTTTCTAAAAAAATGCTATAGGTCCTTGCCCCACTAGCTTTGCTCTCTACGTACAAAAAGTACAAAACTCTCACGAAATTTCACGATTTTTCTTCAAATTTTAATGCAAAGCAATCATTACCTGGATTTTCCAAATATTCCACTAAAATATGAAGCATAACAATAGTAATACCAAATAAAGCGTGCGTGCAAGAAAGAACACATAAAAAATGAGCAGAAAATTAATGCAGGCATGTGCTAAGTTCATCGAACAATCAATTCTACATACTCAACTATTAAAATATGAATATAATTTAGTTGGAGTAAGCCGTGATTCAAGGCATCGAAGTTGAACTATTTCCGATTCAATATTGGATAAATAAAATTCGAATTTTATTGACGACTGCATAAGGAGAGAAACGGCAACAAAAGAGATGCAAATGTAGAAAGACGTTTTATGTAATAGAAAGTTTGGGTTAACTAAAGAAATACTAAGAATTTACGTAATGGGTCGGGTATAGAAACAACAAATTTTATATGGTTGGTACATGAAAGACTTTCAACTTACAATAATTTTCTAAACCAATGGCAAGATCATTCTACCCTATTGCATTAGCAACATTCCTCGTAGCTCACCTAATTTTATTTTTTCTGTAACGATTACATAAGTTTATCGAAGTGGTTATTTAACAATGTTCATATTTGCAATTGATACTAAGAACGTGGATATGACGACGGTTTCAGATTTACAATCTTCCAGAAGATTCTTCCAGAGATTTTTTCCTTCTCAGAAGGAAAAAATCCAGTCAACGGATCTACCGATACTTCAAATCATAGAAAGTTCATTCAAACATATTCATTAGGTTTTAGCTGAAGAAAAATCAGATAATTAAATATTTATTAACGCTTTTAATGCTTGGAAACCTTTAAAGTACTCAACGTTTACTGGATGAAAGTATTGGAAGTGTCTTAGAACCAACTTAGTTATGGCGCTTCTATTTCGGGACAGAGAGAAAATGCTCATTAAAAAGTACCTACTCACAATAAGCTTGATATTCTGGTAAAGTCTTGAGTGTCTTAATGAAGAAAGAAAAGTGCTTTTGAATTAGTACTCAATTCCAAAAAATGGGGCGCACCTGACTTTTGCTGAGTTCAAAGTTTCTTACTTTCATACTTACTAACCGGTTTAAATGTTTTTTAAAAGTGTTGTGTGAAATTGTTGATAAATTAAAAATCTTTTGTTAAATATGTAGTAACAAAAAAACGCAGTTTCAAAAAAATTGACGAATTTGTGTATCGGGTAAAACGGCGACTTGAATTTGAAAATGAGAAAATACTGGTAGAAAACATGGTTGAGTGATTTCCTCATTATTTAAAAAGTTTACCTTTAATGTACCAACCTAACCCAGTAATATGTAATGCTCTGTTTTTAAATTATGAAACGGTTACTACATTTTCTAAACATACAAATTCAAACAATCCTTTTTTAAAGAGCTTTTACCCTGTCCAGGGACGTTTAGGAATTTTCCCAAATCCTGTGATTTAGCGGACGATTGCTCATGAAACACATGATCTTCCACTGAAAAGTTGAAAAAAATTGACTTTAAAACAAAACGATTGCTGATGACTTAAATATATTTAAACAGCAAATTATTTGGCAGACTGATTATTTATGCTGACTGCGTGCCTCCTATAAATAATCAAATATTAGTAGTCTGATAGGAAGAATAGTAGACGTGCTCTGAAACTGCATGAGAGTCAACATCAACATTTTGCACGGAAATGTTTAGTGCAAAATTATATTTCAGGACTCACGAGAAACATGCTCATTAACATAGTTATCAGGAAGAACTGAAAGAAAATCGCATTGAAGATAAACGGCAATCCGTGAAAGTATACCTTTTGCAGGATCTCGCAAAGTCAACCACGTAGTGAATCCTTGCACATGTTCTGTATAATCCGCTACGACAAATTTTAGTACTGTTAGAAAAGCAAATTACATGTAGGTACGGTCAGATCAACAAAGTGTTTGTAACATGTACAATTTGTCGGATATGAGACTGTATTGTAATAAATGACAAATTTGTAACTCCCCACATTTTGTTCAATCTGAAATTATCCTATAAAGCTATGGGAAAAAGCGGAATATCATTATGGAATTGGCTTTTTTATTTTTGGTAATGTAGAAAAACAAGTGTCACAACTACAAGTGTTTTACTAATCTTAAAGTTCGTATTATCTTCAACTCCAACTACCTACGATTAATAATAACAAGAACAAACTTACTTTTAGCAGTTGAATGATTTTTTCCTATTTCATGCAAGGATCTGATGAAGGGCAGTCCGTGCTTCTGTCTCTGGTGTTGATGTCGGTGTTTCTTGAGCAAAGCGTTTTTAACTATTTCCTCTTTGCTCGATTCCAATCTAAAATATAAAACATAATTCACATATTTTACATTTATGAAACGGGCACGACAAATGATACCAACGTAACGTGCGGCATAGAACACGACTCCCGAACGAGAAGAGGATACTTATAGCAATTTAACTAACTGCCAAAAATTAACTGCTCACCTGTTATTGCTCACCATACTGTCGACTACTAGATCTACAATTTGTTCTATGGATGCAGCCTCCATATCCAAGATGACCGATCCGTTAAGTAGGAGGCTTCTCAGTTCAAATAGGGAGTGAAGAGAAAGAGTAGCCACATGGGGCTTTGACCATCTGTTTCCACCTTTAGAATAATTTTAAAATATTTCACTTAGTAAATTCGATTTTATTAAATAATTCGAAGATTTTTGCTTCAGTTTATAAGAAGTGCGGGTCATCATATCACAAATCATTCATAAAACTTCAAGACCTGATACATGAAAAAATAAAAAACAAAACCACAACTAATTTTCATTGTAAAAAATATTATCAAAAAGATGAAAGTTTTGTAGCCATAGTTCACCAAATGTGTACAATAATGGATACTACAATCCTCCAAATCAAGCCACTATGAGCAGATTGATAAACAAATTTGAGCAAACTGAGTACAGAAAGAAAGTTTCATCTTGTCTGCTTCAATCAGTCTTTTTCTATGGTCTGCTTGACTGAAAATAATGCAACAGTGCGGGAAAAAGTTAAGGAACGCCCAACTGCTCAAGTCAGCATAGAGCTCAGGAGTAAATTTTTCGACCAGTATGCACCAAATGTTAACAAAAGTTTTGAAACTTTATGCGTATAAATTTAAATTCGCTGAAGAGGTAAAGCCACACCACCATGAATAATGAAGAGCAATTGTTTCTGTGTTTTTGTGACGACAATTGAAGGATGATTGATTAACAAAAATCTTTATGATTGTTGAGGAACAGATAGATGCACTCGAAACTGGCCCCTGTTTAGTGTGGATTGTGGGCTGACGGCATTATATGTCCAGAGAAACTGTTAAAACTGCACGAGTCAAATTATTGTGTTATGTCCCGTGTTGGAGGTCGGCATTGGCCGTTTGTAATGGTTAGATTTAGTATTCCATTCATAATCTGACGATGTGTATTTCAATATTCAATAATTTTTTACAAATTATGCCATAAGTGTACATGTATTTAAAACTGAAACCCGGCGTTCTTATTGGAACACCTTATAGTAGTACATATTAGGTGAAAAGTACATTATAAAGGAACACATTTTTGTTTTTTATATAGAGCATGTCAGTTAAGTAGCCAGCATACATTTAAATACACTGATGGACAAACTTAACGCATCATCTAGAAATTTCAAAGAAAAAATATTATAAACCCAACATACTTTTATCAAAACTGAAATAATTCTTTGAATTAATATGAGAATGTTTTCGAAGCAAAAAAATATAAGCAAAACATTCACGCACCAATTTATCAGATTTTTGGGAAAATTTGATAAAAAATTAATTTTAAAACTCAGGCAAAGTTTCCGTCTTTAACCTTTTCAATAGCGTGTATTGCCGCCTCTAGCTCGAATAACTTCTCTCAAATGTAATTTCGGACGAACAATTTTTTAGAGACCATAATCGCAAATACGCCACTGGGAGAATAGTGATAAAAAATGGGCTACTGGCAATTTGAAAGCAGCCAGTAGCGTGATTGACAAATTTTGTAAAACTTTTTTTGCTTCTCTTGCACTCAGTTTGAAAAAAACAGCATGCTTTCAAGTTATATCCATTAGGAGCGCAGAAATGAGAAATAGAAGAAGGAAGAACATTTGAAGGATGTCTAATATTCTGATATCCTGTAGTGAAACGTTTCAACAGTGATTTATGGGTTTCGATTGTTTGAACTGGACGAATACGACACGTTTGGGTTCAGGCAGAGATTAGCAGACTAATACCTGTTTCGGGCAACCAAAAATTGAGGAACCGCCCATTTGAAGTATTACATTTACCGTATTTTTAATCAATTAGCACTACTTTTAGAAGATAGCAGACCAATCTCTCCTTGGCAAATGTGAAAAAACCTTCACAGTTCTGACGCAGCATTGAAAATGTTAAAAAAATATATTTCCATCAGCAGCACAGAAATGGAAAGAAAAACCAACGCTGCTTGAATGGTACTCAAATCACGCCCTGTAGGGAATTGTTTCCAAAGTGGTATTTGAAATATATTGCGGACATGAAAACTGCTTTAAAAGAATTTCACTTAAACTTCTTCTTTTCACGAAAAACTTAGTAGCAATGAAGACATAACTGCTTGCGATACTTTTTAAAATTTTGATTTATTTTCCTGACTGCGTGCAATTGTTATTAGATATCTGCTTTTCCTTCCTGGGTTTCAGTCAAAGTGTGAAATATTTTTTTTTATCTGAAGAGAATATATCTGTTGTCCCGCCGCAATGTTATGAAATAAACAATATAAATTTTTTTATTTCATACTTTGACTGAAACCCAGGAAAGAAAATAATATAATACTTTGAAAAAGGTGACCGAAATAACAATATTTAGACTATCGTTTTTGTTTCTTGCTGCTATCAATAATAAATTCTATGTTTACTTCCTTTTGCACGAAATAATTGCTACTCGGCATACAGGGCGACGAAAAATCTCCGATTTTTTTAGACAGTATTTTTTTCTAGAGAATTGACAATAATGTTAATAAACAATAAACTAAATAAAAATTAAACAATTTAATTTGCGTGACATTAATAGGAACTTCTGTAATAGTTAAACTTTATAGTTCAATGAATTCAGTAATATTCGTTACCTTCCTCCACATCTTCTTCAAACTTAATCCATCTAGCAGTTTCCTTCCATTCCATGTCCTCTCCATCAACGCACAATTCTTCCATTTCAGAGAAAAGTGGATGGCTTTCATGTTTATCATCTCCTAGATCTTCCCCAAGAATAAACTGAACTCTCTGTGCTGGTGGAGTAGCTGAAAAAAATAAATATTCTTAGCAAGAAAACAAGACATCTAACCAAAGTTATCTCTGAAACTGTAAATTAAAAATATTAATTTTAAACATGTAAGTTTTCCTGGCTGTATTTCCAATTCTAATACCTACAAACTATTTTCCAGGGCTTCAGTATTTTTTTATCCAATTGACTGAATATCAGGAAAATAGTTTATATTAAAATTTACTTTAAAAAAGCTTGAATTAAGACATATCTGTGGTTTGAGCAAAAAAATAAAGTTGAATACAAGTCAGCCTCGAACTATTTTAACAACCTCAATTATTATATATGCTGTTTTAAATTTAATTTTACTTAAATAAATATATTTAATGCATATTGTATTTTATGGATCATCATTTTGTTGAAAAAAAAACCGTTCTAAAAAAATGGTGCACAAAAACTGAATACATTTATTATTATTTCCAACCTTTCATCAAAGTGTATCCTTCTGAAAAAAACCACTCCCCGATGATTCCCTATAGAGAATACAGAACTTTCAACTTTTTAATATTTAAAAGTCGATTCCGAATGTGCTTTTTATAAAATCTTTCTTTTGCGTCCTGAAAGCCAAAATATACTCTACTCAGATCTCGATATTTACAGAAATAATTTAGGTAGTTGAAGATAATAAATATTATGTGGCGGCATACAGTTTCGAAGGTAGTAATTTCTGATAAGCGTGAATCAACAAAATACAGTTCTTGAGATTGTTTAAAGAAAAGGCCCTAATAGTTATTCAGCTAATTTCAAGCTTTTCTTAACTATCGGTGGAAAAGCAGGAGTACAAATTGCTCAAATGTCGGAGTTGTTCTTATATGCATGATACATGCGAAAGAAGAGTCCTATCGAAATTGTCCGAAAGCCTAGTAAGATACCGTTGACCGATTCCAGATTATAAACTATTCAATTTTTACGCTTTCCTGTTTTTACTTCTATGCCACTGCGAGTTAAAAGACTATTGACCAGGTTTTAACGCCTGATACATAATTTGCCCAGACATTCCAAGAGGTAGGGTGTAAAAAGAAGGTCAGAAATTTCGTCTTTCTGAATTTTAATGAACATGAGAAATCTAGGTTTGAATTAAATAGGACGCAAACGCAAGATTTGAAGTAAATATGAAACAATTATTTTAGTGTTTAGATTGTCTTGGTTGGATCATAAACTACATAAGAGAGGGTTTTTATGAAATAAATGCCGACAAATGGCTTACACGGCTTTGGTGGCAAATAAGCGCACTTTTGTCTAAATCTGCCATGCCCATTCTGCAAAAAATGGCAGAATTCTGTTGGTACATCGTTTAATTTTCTCCTGTAATGTGGTAAAAATGCACTTAATGACAGACGATTTAATTGGTTGTTTAGAATATGCATTCCATTTTATCCCAGCAAATTTTCAAATGTTTGACCGAACACGATTAAACATTTCAAAAAAAATTATTTGAAATTATTAAACAATACGATGCGTGAGTACATGTACAGTCTCTAAGTGTACCCACAAAATGAAGCAAGTTGTGTGAAGTCAGATTATTTAGGCATCCATATGTTGCCCTGATAAATGTTTATTTAGTCACTGACGAACTGGAATTGTAATCCAGAACATTTTGCCATCTTTTATTTTTATAACAAAAATTGGATAAATATTGTTAACGGAAAAGTCTAGATATGTCTGCTCATTGAGCTTTTCTATTAGAAAATTATGTCCAATAAGCCTATTTTTCCTGCCGTGAAAGTCCTGCTCACACTTTCTTGAAGTTCAGGATATTCATTCAGTTACTGAATTAATGAAGGTTTATATGGACGATTTTTTAATTTTTACTTGGTTATGTCCATAGATATACATATATCGAACGAAACTGGGTCTGTTCGTCACCAAAACCATACCAATGGCTAAAACTTAGCACACCGTTGTGGCCAATGTTAGTTTCGGATATGTTGTCCAATTTTAAGCAAGAAATATGCAAAAGTGTGAGGAACGTGTGTTATTTGGTAATGGATCTTGATTTCTATGCAAGTAGGCACTTAGCGCTTCTCACTATAGAAAAAGTTCGTTTCTTGTTTCAATCTTATTTTCCTAATAATTTTTT